>NC_069684.1:23487500-23795046 GCF_023699985.2 Odocoileus virginianus
CCTGGAGGCCGCTCCAGGAGAGCCTCGTGAATGGGAAGCACTGCAGGGGTGAAGCAGGAAGAGTGTTCAGCTCCTAGGAAGTTGCCGAGCCAGCCTGTGCCAGACAAGGTCCCCAGGCCCAGGCAGACACCAAGATCAATATTCTGACTCTGCAATTCCCAAGGCTACAGTCAAGTTAAGCCTGCTATTTACCAGTTACAAGTCAATAAAAAGGAATACTTGGGGCTTCCTTGGTGGCTCAGAGGTAAAGAATCTGACTGCCAATGATCCCTGGGTCGGAAGACCCCCTGTAGAAGGAACTGGCAACCCCCTCCAGTATTCTTGCCTGGGAAATCCCACTGGACAGAGGAGCCTGACAGGCTACAGTCCACGGGGCCACAAAGAGTCAGACATGACTTAGAAATTAAACAGCAAAAAGAATAATTGAATAATCCTTGCCCCCCGCCAAAAAACAAAAAGAAAAACAGAAAGGCAAAGGAAATGATCAGTCCCCTATTAGGTATAGACTAAACGCCAGAGGAACAACCTATGTGAGGGTCGACACTAAAGAGTTGGCGAAATGAAGGCCAAAGGGACAGTGAATGACTGAATGACTGAACTAAACAGGAAGGAGTGGGGGATCCCTGGATTCTTACTCTGCCTGTCCCCAAGGGTTTGCACGGGCTGTCCCCTAATTAGGACCAGATCATGGCCTTTCCCTCCGAGAAATACATTTTTCAAATATTTTGGGTGAAATAATAGAGGCATGAAAAACAAGGACAGGTTGATATTTTTAAAATCAACTTCAACATTTCTGTGTATATCATAAGGAAATTGAAAAAACATTTCAAACATAAATATAACCAGTAATCTGGTCATTCACCTATTAGTCTTAGTATTCAAGTGTATTTCCTTCTTCACCTGTCTTCGATCTAGCTGTATATGTGTGTATCTAACCTATAAACATGCCTGTATCTTTAAATATATATTTAAGATTTTGGAACCCATCAGATTTTTTAAAACTAGAATTATGTTATTTCTTAGTTCATTTAACTCTCCCCCTACTGTTAGACTTTTAAGTTATTTATTTGTCCCTATTATAAATAACCCCAGGGTATATGTCCTTGTATATAAATTTTAGAGTTACTCAGTATGTCTTTGGGATAGATTCCTAAAAATGGTACAACTGGGGCAATATAAAACTTTGTTGTTTTTTTTTTAATATAACAACTTTGAACAGGCTCTTGCTAGATTATTTTGTAGAGAAGTTATACCAATTTATATTTCTACCACTAGGATATGAAATTCCCCATTTCCCCATACCCATAACAACACTGAACTTTTTTTTTAATCTTTGTTAATTTGCGAGATTGAATTGTCATTGTTTTAATTTGCATTTTCTTGGAAACTAATGAGGATGGATACTTGTTATTAGACATTTGGAGAATTGTCTACTGAGATTTAAGTTCAAAAATATGTTCACCTGTCTTTTCTCCTATTTTAAGGCTTTGTTAACATTTAACTCTTTATCTAAAATTTAATTTGATAAATGGTAAGTGGTAAAGATATAATTAAAACAGTGTTTCCCAGATGTTCTTTAACAGTTTTTCCGTTATCACTTGTTCAGCGATTTTTATGTTTCTCTTAATATATAACAAGTTGTAATTATATTGGGGTTTCTTTCTGACCTGTCTAAGCTAGTTTATTTACCTGTCTGTTGATTTTGGCATCAGTATCACACTAGTTCAATCACAATGGCTTTATAATATGTGGTGTTTTAATATCTGGTAGAGCAAGACTATTCATTATTTTTCCTCTTTGAAAATTTCATAACTTTCTAACCTCCTTCCAACCCCACTTGGTCTTTTATATAAATTTTAGTATTAAGAAAATTTGCATTGAGGGCTTGGATTGAAATGCCACAAAATCTATTCTTTAACCAACTGATAAGTTTGTAAGTAAGGATCCCATGACAGTACTCCAGGCTTTGTCCCTGAACTGTTATTTCCCCATTGTCGAGTGAGGATTAAAGTCATAGACCTTGGCCTGGGACTAGCTCCATGAGCTCAGCAAGTCGTCTAACCTCTCCGTGCCTCAATTTCATCATATATACAGTGATTCTTGTCATTTTATAGAATCAGACATCAACTAGCACAGTCTCTCACAAACAAACCTCAAAACATTTAACAATTAAATTTTATTCTTTTTACTCCAAAAGTAATTTTTAAGTCTTCTCTAAAGGAAAGATTATATGGAAAAAAACAAAGGCAATAAAACTGGCAACACTGGGTATCTTCAACTACATCTAAGTTTATCATGCTGAATTGCATCAGAAGGACAGGGATTTTTTTTCTGTCATCCTACCTCACACACATACACCATAGTACATGATAGACATTTAACACATGTTTGTTGAATGAACGCTGTGAAAAGAAGTGAAAGGTAAAGGAGAAAAGGAAAGATATACCCATGTGAATGCAGAGTTCCAAAAATAGCAAGGAGAGATAAGAAAGCCTTCCTCAGTGGTCATTGCAAAGAAATAGAGGAAAACAATAGAATGGGAAAGACTAGAGATCTCTTCAAGAAAATTAGAGATACCAAGGGAGCATTTCATTCAAAGATAGGCACAATGAAGGACAGAAATGGTATGGACCTAACGGAAGCAGAAGATATTAAGAAGAGGTGGCAAGAATACACAGAAGAACTATACAAAAAAGACCTTCATGACCCAGATAATCACGATGGTATGATCACTCACCTAGAGCCAGACATCCTGGAATGGGAAGTCAAGTGGGCCTTAGCAAGCATCACTATGAACAAAGCTAGTGGAGGTGATGGAATTCCAGTTGAGTTAATTCAAATCCTAAAACATGATGCTGTGAAAGTGCTGCACTCAATATGCCAGCAACTTTGGAAAACTCAGCGGTGGCCACAGGACTGGAAAAGGTCAGTTTTCATTCCAATCCCAAAGAAAGGCAATGCCAAAGAATGCTCAAATTATCACACAATTGCATTCATCTCACACACTAGTAAAGTAATGCTCAAAATTCTCCAAGCCAGGCTTCAACAGTATGTGAACCGTGAACTTCCAGTTGTTCAAGCTGGATTTAGGAAAGGCAGAGGAACCAGAAATCAAATTGCCAATATCCACTGGATCATTGAAAAAGCACAAGAGTTCCAGAAAAATATCTATTTCTGCTTTATTGACTATGCCAAAGACTTTGACTGTGTGGATCACAACAAACTGGAAAATTCCTAAAGAGACGGGAATACGAGACCACCTGATCTGTCTCTTGAGAAATCTGTACGCAGGTCAGGAAGCAACAGAACTGGACATGGAACAATAGACTGGTTTCAAATAGGGAAAAGAGTACATCAAGGCTGTATATTGTCATCCTGCTTTTTTAACTTATATGCAGAGTACATCATGAGAAATGCTGGGCTGGATGAAGCACAAACTGGATTCAAGATTTCCAGGAGAAATATCAGTAACGTCAGATATGCAGATGACACCACCCTTCTGGCAGAAAGCAAAGAAGAATTAAAGAGCCTCTTGATGAAAGTGAAAGAGGGGAGTGAAAAAGTTGGCTTAAAACTCAACATTCAGAAAACTAAGATCATGGCATCTGGTCCCATCACTTCATGGCAAATAGATGGAGAAACAGTGGAAACAGTGACAGACTTTATTTTGGGGGGCTCCAAAATCACTGCAGATGGTGAATGCAGCCATGAAATTAAAAGATGCTTACCCCTTGGAAGAAAAGCTATAAACAACCTAGACAGCACATTAAAAAGCAGACACATTACTTGGCCAACAAAGGCCCATTTAGTCAAAGCTATGGTTTTTCCAGTAGTCATGTACAGATGTGAGAGCCGGACTATAAAGAAAGCTGAGTGCCGAAGAATTGATGCTTTTGAACTGTGGTGTTGGAGAAGACTCTTGAGTCCCTTGGACTGCAAGGGGATTCAACCAGTTCATCCTAAAGGAAATCAGTCCTGAATATACACTGGATGGACTGACACTGAAGCTGAAACTCCAATACTTTGACCACTTGATGCAAAGAACTGAGTCATTGGAAAAGACCTTGATGCTGGGAAAGAATGAAGGTGGGAGAAGGGGACAACAGAGGATGAGATGGTTGGATGGCATCACCGACTCAATGGACATGAGTTTGAGTAGGCTCTGGGAATTGGTGATGGATAGGGAGGCCTGGCGTGCTGCAGTCCATGTGATCACAAAGATAAGAGAAGGATATAAATGAAGGAATAAATGAATGAATGATGATGGTTCTCCTGATCTTAGAATTCCAGGACAGTAAGGTCAACAGCCATCCCCACTTTTTGTCAAATAGCCAGGGAGAATCGCTTTAAACTCTTCTAAGGAAAAACAGGCTAATAACACACTAATACTGTTTAAGATATCATTCAGTTCAGTTCAGTTCAGTCGCTCACTCCTGTCTGACTCTTTGCCATCCCATGGACTGCCGCACGTTGGGCCTCCCTGTCCATCACCAACAGGCTGCAGGGGGAATGGGAAGTTACTGATTAATGGGTACAGAGTTTTGGTCGGGGAAGAGAAAAATATTCTGGAGATCTACGGTGATGAATGTTTGTACAGTGACATGAATGTACTTGATGCCATTGAACTGTACACAAAAAAATAATTAAGATGGTAAGTTTTATGCTATGTATATTTTACCACAATTTTTTAAAAGTTACAAAGCTGTTTAAAGATACTGTCAGAACTAATTTTACAGAAAGAAAGCAAAAGACTGCTGCATATAAAGTTGGCTCACCTATTTTATTAGCTGATTGTGTTACTATTTTGGCAACATCACTGAGTCCCAGTTCATACTGCTAACCACACAACAGGCCAATAAATCAAGAGATAAGTTACTGGGACAAGGAACTGTGACCTTATTCAGAAAGTTGGCAGACAGAGAAGATGGAAACTAGTGTCCCAAAGAACTATCTTCCTGAAGTTACAATTTAGGCTTCTTTTATACTAAAACAGGAGGGAGTAGTCTCGGCTGTGTTAATTTCTTCCTTCAGTCATTCACAGATGGGCCTGATCAGGATGTTTTCTGTGAACTAAATAAATTTTTTTTAAACTTAATTCTCATTATCCAGAAGACAGGGTTCCCAGAAATATGCCTGTATGCTTACTTATGCAGTCCTGTCCAACTCTGTGAAATCCCATGGACTGTAGCCCGCCAGGTTCCTCTGTCCATGGGATATTATTTCCAGGCAAGAATACTGGAATGGGTTGTCATTTCCTCCTTCAGGGGATCTTCCCAACCCAAGGATGGAACACAAGTCTCCTGCATTGGCAGGCAGGTTACAGCTAAGCCATCAGGAAAGTTTCACAGAAACGTGCCATTATGTATAATTTAAGCTTATAGGTAGCATCCCTTTAGTGATTAACTTGTAATAGAATACAAAGGTTCTTCCATATTACAATTGCAGAAGATAACCCTCAGCTGTGGGGAGAGAAAACAAAGGTTATCAAATGCGCTAGAGTTAGGACTAGATGCCTGCTTGACCCTGGTCCCGGAATTCTCTGATTCTACCCTAATAGGAGCTCATGCTGGTCTTCCCTGCCAGCTGGCCTTAGTCAATCCCTCCCCAGATCATAAGCCATGTTCCAAAAAACTTGAACTTCTAAAGAAAGGAGTCTGCACTCAACTTTCCTTTCCATAAGACTCCTGTCCAATAATGTAGAGGTAAATGGCACACAGGGACATCGATTCATAAATCAATACATCTATTAACATACTAGCTTTGCCAAGCTAACACATACTCCTTGATACTCGTCTAGGAGGACAGTAGGTGGCTGGTATTTGCCTCACTTGCTATACAAAGGAGCCGCACCAAAGGTTAATTCCAGACCCAAGGACTTTTGTTATAAACATGAACTGAAAGTTCCTTGTACTACAGACTGAAAACAGCACTTTTAACAAAATGGCAAAGCTCCGCGCTACCCACCCCCTGCTCCGGGAAAAAAATTTTAAAAATGATTTAAGCGCTTTTCACCTGAAGTTTAATACACGATATACATATTTTAAAATATTTTTTTTTAAGACCTAGACACATTCATGGAACTACAGCATTGCCATTAACAACATGATTATATGACCATTATGGCTGAGAGAAAAGAGAGATCTGCAAAATTTACAAGAGGGACGAGGAAGGAAGAACCGGACAGAGGAAGAACTGGCCGTAACTGTGGGCTTCTAGCAAGTAGCATCCTAAACTAATGGAGGATACAGGAGAAGCAGGTTGAGCGAGAATTTAAAGAAAGAGACACTGGTGCAATGAACAGATAGGTAGGAAAGGGTGGAAGAAAAGGAGGTGAATGAGGACAAAGGTTTAAGAGGTTGTGTAAACCGCTCAAGAAGGGAGGAACAGGTGAAGAGCGTCCCAGTCCACTATCAGTATCACAGCTCCGCTTCCAGATTGTTATTTTGCCCAAATTCCGTTGAATACCGCGAGAACGCTAATCCAATTAACTATCCCCGCCTTCCTGAACGCTAAAGACCCGCCCCCTGCGGCCCAGGTCCCGCCCCTCGTGTCCTCGCTGTCTGCGGCAGTGTTAATAAAGTTGCAGAGGTTTGACATTTGCGGTCGACAAGATGGCTGCCTCCATGTTCGGCTCTCTGCTGCGGATCGTCCGGCAGGTCTGGCCCGCGCCGTTATACCCTTCTTCCCTTCTACTCTGAACTTCCAAACACACAGGTCCTCCCTCCACTGTTCTGTCACCAGGAGCGCCCAGTGCAGACCTGTTCTAGTGTTCTCTGTCTATCCGCTTCCCTCTTCCGGCTTGATTCCGGGGAGGGCCGAGCTGCAAATGTAAATTTGTAAACTTTATTATTTGTAAACTTAGAGCTTTTTTTGGAAACTTAGAGCTTAGGGTTATTTGTAAACTTAGAGTTGACTGGTGTTGAAAGCCTGCAGGCTGACTCCAATTTACGAGTGTAAGTGGAGGCAGGTGTCTGAAGAATGAGGACCCCCAAGACTCCCAATGTTAAAAAAGAGAAGCCTAGCAAAGGAGACTTGAACAGAGCTAGAGAGGAGAACGTGGTGGCCTGGAATCACATCAGGAGCAGCGAGTGGGGAACTCTGGTTAAAGTCAATTAAAAGAAGGGCTGAGAATTGCCCGTTGGGTTTGCGTGCGTGCCTGATCAGTAGCTTCCGATTCTCTGAGACCCCATAGACTGTAGCCCGCCAGACTCCTCTGTCCATGGGATTCTCCAGGCAAGAATACTGGAGTGGGTTGCCGCGCCCTCCTCCAGATCTTCCTGACCCAGGGATCAAACTGGCGTCTCCTGGGACTCCTTCATTGGCAGGCGGATTCTTTACCACTGCGGCACCTGGTAGCTCCTCTGTTGGGGTTAGCAGCGTGGAAATTGTTGGAACCTGCATCATAGCAGTTTCGATGGTGTGGTGGGGGTGAAAGTATTAGAGACAGAATAGGAGGAAAGAAATGCATTGTATCTTTCCTACAAACAGACTACAAACGTAGACTAACCTTTGAAGACGTTTTGCTGCAAAAGGAACAGAAAATTGGGTCAATAGCTGAAGAGGAGGTGGATTAAGAGTGGGTGTTTTGTGGTGTTTTCTATTTTTAACGTGACAGAAGTCAGTGCGTGTTTCTGTGTCAAAGGGAAAGATTCTGTAGAGGGGGTAAAATAGATAATGTAGGAGAGGGAAGAATTGCTGAAGCTTTGCTTGTGTAGGCAAGAGGTGGTGAGTTTAGTGTTAGATTATTTGGTCTTCAGAACATGAACAGTTAATCTGTAATGGCGTTGTCCAATAGAAATAAAATACCAACCACATTTGTAACTTACAATTTTCGAGTAGCCAGATGAAATTAATTTTAATCAAGTTAATTTAAAAGCAGATGAAATTAATTTTATTAAAATATTTTAAATACGTTTATCAAAAAATATTGTATTTCAACATGTAATCTCTAAATATGATGTGTGAGATCTTACATTCTTTTTTTCATGCTAAATCTTCAAAATCAGGTTTGTATTTTACACTTAGAGTACATCTTAGTTTGGATTCTAAACGTTCCACGATTAAGATGAAAATGTAGTCCTATCAAAACTAAAATTTTTTAATGTTTGCCTTGCTTATGTTTAGATTTTTTTCATTAAAATTAAATAAAATTTAGAATTACATTCCTCTAGTTACTTTTCAAGGGCTCACTAGTCATGTGTGGTTAGTGGCTACTGTATTGGACAGAGCCGATCTTTAATAGGAGGAGGGATATGTAGTGCATATGATTGCAGATGCTTTTTAAAAAATTTATTTTGTTGAAGTAGAGTTGATTTACAGTGTTATGTTCATTTATGCTGTACAGCAAAGTGATTCAGTTGTATGTATTTTTTCATATTCTTTTCCATTATGGTTTATTACAGGATATTGAATTTAGTTCCCTATGCTATACAGTAGGACCTTGTTTTTCCATTCTATATATAATAGTTTGCATCTGCTAATCCCAAAGGCCTTATCCAGCCCTTCCCCACGCCCCCTCCCCCTTGGCAACCACAAGTCTGTTCTATATGTCTGATTATAGATGCTTTTGATTTCATAATTGAAGAGAAAGTGAAGTCATCAGCTAAACATGGGGATGTGGGGGCAGGTGTCAGGGATTTAAAGAAAGAAGAGATGGTGTGAAATAGTCAAGAGTAGATCAGAAGAATAGTGGCAAGAATTAAAGAGTCATTAAGGTGAAGTGCAAGAGGGATCAGGGAGTTGAGGGTGTATGAAAGACAGTATTGTGTTTATAGACCATGGAATTCAGGTGGCTCAGACTGTAAAGAATCCGTCTGCATTGTGGGAGACCTGGGTTTGATCCCTGGGTTGGGAAGATCCCCTGGAGGAGGGCATGGCAACCCATTCCAGTGTTCTTGCCTGGAAAATCCCCATGGACAGAGGAGCCTGGCTGGCTACAGTCCATGGGGCAGCAAAGAGTCAGACACGACTGAGTGACTAAGCACACAGGAGATAGGAAATCAAAAGCTGAGAGACAGGTGAAAAGCTGGTAGGAGCAACGGATTAAAAGTTCCAGAGGGGCTGTTATTAGGGTGTTAGAAGAAACATGCTAGAAAGAAGTGATAAAGTATGAGATACACACAATTGGATGATAGAAAACTTCCACCCACTGGGAATAAAAGACCTCTAGCATGGAAATGAATAGGAAAAGAAGAGTGGAGGACAAAATGAATGGAGTAAAAGAGTTCGAGGAATGGAGAGATCAGGGTATAATTTCACTTGTGTTGAGATCACCGGGAATTAAGACAGGAGGAGTGATAGCCAGGATTGACAGTGAAAAATGAAAGGGAATGGTGGGGGCTGTGGTAGATGACTGCAGTGGTGGAAGTATAACCCAGTGGCACTTGAGTCACAGCTTCCTTTCAGGAAGGAGGGACAGTCTGGAAGCTGCAGTAAAGAGCAAGAAAGCTTCCTCCCAGTTGTGGGAGAAAAAGAGCTATAGGGAAAACTATTGAGCAAATATCTGGAGGAGTTGTTAAGAGAAGTTGAGGATTTAGAAGATATTGATGATGGTAGACCATGAGTTGAAGACAGTCCAATGGAATAGTTTTAGGAGATGAAGAGGGGTGAGAGAGAGGGGTAGGTTAGAATATGTACAGAACAGAATGGAAGCAATCTTAACATGTAAAGCACTGTAATAAACTGGTAAGAAAATACAATATAATAGAAATGTGGGCAGAGGAGATGTAAGAGACCAGTAAATGTTTATTTTAAAAGTGTATTGTGTTTATAATCAGAGAAAAAAGTTGTACAGAAAGAATAAAAAGTTCTTTGTTTTTTCTTAAATAAATAGAAACGTGTTAGGAGACGGTAGAGAGAACATTATTTAGCGATAGTCTGGAAGAGAATTGAAGGGGAAAATATTTAATTTTGCTTTCTAATTCTCTTTTGCTTTCAGTTTCATAGGTAACAGCAGACATTGCATTGCCCCTTCAGAATTGTTTCTTTCAGCCAGAATGACCTCCTTGGACCTTACCACTCTATCTTGTCCATTTCCTCATTTGGTTTGGAAAAACTTCACCTTCTCTCCCTTCCCCCGCTTCCTAACTGTATCAGAATTCTGTCAGGCCTTCAAAGCCTTGCCTAAGCCCTCTTTCCATGACGCATATTTCCAGCCACTGTGACCATGGTACTCATTTGAGTCAGTCATGAATGAAATTTCAATATTGATTTGATACATGCTGTCTTATTTCCAGAAGATGATTTTAAATTTGTCGTATTTCCCCTTGAGACTTTGAAGCATTGAAGGCAGTTTATCTTTTGTTGATAGGTTGAAAAAAAAAAAGATTATCTTTTTAGTAGTCTCATTTTCAGTTTTATAGTCTGTATCATGCTGTACATGTATTTCTAAAACAGCAGTTATAAGAGGCCATCATCATTTTCCATAGCTGTAATTTAATGAACATACAGTATCTGCTCTGGTTTGGGAAAGACTTGAGTTTCTAATGGCCTATACCCTGTGTGTACCGTTAGAAGTGTTGGCTCTCACCATGTAAACATGTGACAATGAGGAACCCTCTGTCTTGTTACTGGACAACTCACGCTAAGAAATGAGTTTTGAGTGACAATTTCAAAGTACCCATTGAGCCAGCAGTTCTGCTTCCAGGAATTTATCCTGCTGATATATACAAATATATATGAAATGATTTACATAAGACATTATTCATTGCAGCATTGTTTATAATGATAACTGGTGAGGTATGGTCTAGTTATCCACCAGTAGGTCACAGGATAATAAATCATGATGCATCTGTGGGGAGGAAAAAAGTTCTCAGCTGGAGCCCTTGTGTCAATGGCAAGAGAAAAGCATACAAATTTGTAAGTTTTACCCAACACAGGAGTTTTCATAAGGAAAGACGAACCAAACGAGTTAAACCTAAGTGGGTTTTGTGCTAGGGTTAATGAAGCCTGGTAAGTCATGGGAAAATGTGGTAAGACTAAAGGCATGAGCTATGTGTAGAAAACTAAAGGAAGGTTAGCATGGCCTGTTATTCAGATTCTTCTCAGTGTTCCTCAGGCTTCAGAGATAAGGATGCTTCTTTTATACCCTGGGTATACGAAGGAACCCTCTCGTGAGGGTCTTGTGACCTGTTCCAGGGAAAGGTCAGAAAGTCCTTCATGCACCTGCTGTTTCTCAGATTCCTTTTGCTTGAAATAAACAGTATGCCAAAGGAGCCCTATTTTGAGATAGTGTCTCCTGAACCTGGTCATTTCCATATAGTGGAATAATATGCAACCTAGAACAATGTGGAAGCTTTTAAACATGGATATAGAAAGAGCTCTAAAATCTGTTGTTAGATGTGAAAAAAAATGGGTAGGAGAGGAAACATGGGAGAGGGAGTGTGTACGTGTATTTTATAGGCAAAAATCTCTGGAAGATTACAGAAAAGAAATTAGTAACTTGTTACCTCTGGGATGGGGGTATGGTCACTGGGCAGGTAAGGGATGATGTGGGAGGATGAATCCACTTTGTGTCTTTTTTTTATTATTTTTTTTTTATTGAACTGTAGTTGATTTACAGTATTGCTTATATTTGGTATTGTGTGTGTGTTCCTTTTCTTAATTCTTTTCCATTATAGGTTATTACAAGATACTGAATATAGTTGCCTGTGCTATACTCTAAATTCTTATTATCTTATACATGCTAATGTGTATCTGTTAATCCCACACTCCTAATTTATCTCTTCTTCCTCCCTTCCATTCTGATGATCATAAGTTTGTTTTCTGTATCTGTGAGTCCACTTCTATTTTGTAAATAAGTTCATTTGTATCATTTTTTAAAAATTCCATATATAAGTGATATCATGAGTCTTTGATTTTCTTTCCTTAAAATGATCATCTCTAGATCCATCCATGTTGCTGCAAATGGCCTTACCTCCTTTATTATGGCTGAGTAATATTCCATTGTGTGTGTGTATATACCCCACATCTTTATTATTCATCTGTGATGGACACTTAGGTTGCTTCCATGTCTTGGATATTATAAATAGTGCTGCTATAAACATTGTGGTGCATGTATCTTTTTGATTTAGAGCTTTTTCCGGATACATGCCCAGGAGCGGCATTGCTGGATTATATTGTAACTCTTTTTAGTTTTAAGGAATGTTTTCCATAGTGGCTGTACCAATTTGCATTCCCACCAACAAAGGAGGACAGTTCCCTTTCCTCCACACCCTCTCCAACAATTGTTATTTGTAGACTTTTTGATAGTGGCCATTTTGACCCATATGAAGTGATACCTCGCTGTCGTTTTGATTTTCATTTCTCTGGGAATTAGCGATATTGAATATCTTTACATGGACAGAGGAGCCTGGCTGGCCATGGTCCATGGGGTCACAGAGAGTCAGACATGACTGAAGTGACTCAGCACGCACGCACATGTACCTGTTAGCCATCTGTATGTCTTCTTTGGAGAAATGTCTATTTATGTTTTCTGCTCATTTTTTAAATAGATTAAAATTTTTGTTGGAGTGTAATTGACTGACAGTGTTGTGCTAGTTTCTGCTCTAGAGCAAAGTGAATCAGTTACACATATACACATGTCCACTCTTCTTTAGGTTCTTTTCCCAGATAGGCCCTTACAGAGTATTGAGTATAGTTCCCTGTGCTATGCAGTAGGTCTTTATTAATTCTGTCTTTTGTATATAGTTACATATATGTGTCAATTCCAATCTTCCAACTTATCCCTTCCCTCCATCCCCCCAAACCGTAAGATTTCTTTCTACACGTGACTGTTGTATAAATAAGTTTATGCGATATTTTTAGATTCCACATATAAGTGGTATCACAGGATATTTGTCCTTCTCTAACTCACTTCACTGAGTATGACAGCCTCTGGGTCCATCCATGCCTCTGCAGTTGGCAGTATTTCATTCTTTTTTATGGCTGAGTAATATTACATTGTACACACATACACATATATGTACCACAACGTCTTTATCCATCTCCCTTGTTGAAGGACATTTAGGTTGCTTCCATATCCTGGCTACTGTAAATAGTGCTGCAGTGAACACTGGAGTGCATGTATCTTTCTGAATTACGGTTTTCTTCAGGTATATGCCCTGGAATGGAATTGCTGGATCGTATTGCTGGTAATTCTGTTTTTAGATTTTTAAGGAAACTGCATGCTGTTCTCCATAGTGGCTGTACCAGTTTACATTCTGACCCAGCAGTATAGGAGGGTTCCCTTTTCTCCACATTCTCTCCAGCATTTACTGTTTGTAGGCTTCTTGATATCGGCCATCCTGACTGGTATCAGGTGATAACTCATTGTAGTTTTGATTTGCATTTCTCTGAGAATTAATCATGTTGAGCTTCTTTTTGTGTGCTTTTTAGCCATCTGTATGTCTTCTCTGGAGAAATGTATATTTAAATCTTTTGCCCATTTTTTAATTGGGTTGTTAGTTTTTATGTTAGTGAGTTGTGTATGCTGTTTGTATATTTTGGAAATCAAGCCCTTGTCAGTACCATCACTTGTGAATGTTTTCTCCCAGCCCATGTTTATAGGTTTCCTTTGTTGTGCAAAACTTTATAAGTTTGACTTGGTCCCAGTTGTTTAGTTTTGTTTTTATTTCCATTATTCTAGGAGATGGGTCCAAACACATATTGCTGCAATTTATGTCAGAGACAATTTATGTCAAAGACTGTTCTGCCTATATCTTCCTCTAGGAAAATGTAGCAGTGCAACTTTTCTTGGGACCATTTCCTGGAGAGATTGTTTTTTCTCCATTGTATATTCTTTGTTTGTCCTAGATGAATTCACCCTAGTGCAGGGGTTTATTGCTGGACTTACAGTCCTGTTCCATTAATCTGTTTTTGTGCCAGGACCATATTCTGTTGATTACTGTAGCTTTGCAGTATTGTCAGCAGCCAGGGAGTCTGATTTCCTCTATCTCCATTTTTCTTTGTCAAGATCACTTTGGCTATTCAGGGTCTTTTATAATTCCAAACAAATAAAAAAAAGTTTGTTTTAGTTTGTGAAAAATACCACTCATAATTTGATAGGGGTTGCATTGAATCTATAGATTGCCCTGGATAGTATTAGTAATTTTCACAATAAAATTGTTAATTTTCACAATATTGATTCTTCCAATCCAAGAACATGGTATGTTTTTCCATGTGTTGTGCCATCTTCAGTTTCATCAAGGTCTTACAGTTTTTGAAGTATGGGTTTTTGCCTCTCTTGGTAGGTTTTATTCTTGTTTAGTTGTGTTTTTTTAGTTTATTTATTCTTGCTAAGTTGTGTCCAACTCTTTTGAGACCCCATGGACTGTAGCCCACCAGGCTCCTCTGTCCTTGGGATTTCCCAGGCATGAATACTGGAGTGGAAAAAAAAAAAAAAAGGATACTGGAGTGGGATGCCTTTTCCTCCTCCAGAGAATCTTCCTGATGGTGGGATTGAACCCATATCTCCTGCATTGGCAGGTAGGTTCTTTACCACTGAGCCCCAGGGAAGCCCTCAGCAGATTTGAAGTGAACTGAAAGTGGCTCAGTTGTCTCTGGCTCTTTGCGATCCCATGAACTATACAGTCCATGGACTTCTCCAGGCCAGAACACCGGGGGGGATAGCCTGTCCCTTCAGTGCATCCTCGCAACCCAGGGATCGAACCCAGGTCTCTCGCATTGCAGGCAGTCTTTACTATCTGAGCCACAAGGATGGTATTTTATTCTTTTTGATGCAATGATAAATAGGGTTGTTTTCTTAATTCTCTTTCAGATTTTTTGTCGTCAGTGTAGAGAAATGCAACAGATTTCTGTGTATTGATTTTCTATCCTGCAACTTTGTCAAGTTCATTGATGACCCTCAGTAGCTTTCCAGTGGCATCTTTATGATTTTCTATGTATAGTATCAAGTCTTCTGTAAACAGTGGCAGTTTTACTTCTTCCTTTCTGATTTGGATTCCTTTTTTTGTTTTCTGATTTGGCTAGGACTTTAAAAATTTTATTGACTATTTCTGATCTTAGAGGAAATGTTTTCAGCTTTTCACCATTGAGTATGATGATGTTAGCTGTGGTTTTATTGCACTGAAGTGTGTTTTCTCTGTGCTCACTTTCTGGAGAATTTTTATCATAAATGGATGTTGAATTTCTTTTTCTTATTTAAAAGTTATTTGTTTTTAATTGGAGGATAATACTTTACAGTGTTCTGTGGGTTTCTGCCATTCGTCAGTGTGAATCAGCTGGGTGTACATGTGTCCCCTCCCTCCTGAAACTCCCTCCCACTCTAGCTTGTCTCCGTGCGCAGGTTGAGCTCCCTGCATCATATAGCAATTGCCACTGGCTATCTAGTTTACACATGGCAATATATATGTTTCAGTGGTACTGTCTAAATTCGTCCCACCTTCTTCTTTCCACGCTGTGTCTGCAAGTCTGTTCTGTCTTGCTTCTCTATTGCTGCCTACAAACAGGGTCATCAGTACCATTTTTCTAGATTCCACATATATATGTGTTAATATACAGTATTAATATTCTGACTTACAGGCTCTAAGTTCATCCACCTCACTTGAACTGACTCAAATTCATTCCTTTTGTGGCTGACTAATATTCTGTTATATATATGAACCACAGCTTCTTTATCCATTCATCTGTCAGTGGACATGTAGGTTGCTGCTGGGTTCTGGTTATTGAAAATAGTGCAGCAGTGAACATTGGGATACATGTGTCTTTTAGAATTGTGGTTTTCTCAGGGTATATGCCCAATAGTGGGATTGCTGGGTCATATGGTAGTTTAGTTTTTAAAGAAATCTCCATATTGTTCTCCACAGTGGCTATATTAATTTATATTCTGACTATCAGTGCAAGAGGGTTTCCTTTTCTTCACATCCTCTTTAGCATTTATCGTTCATTGATTTTTTGATGGTGGCCATTCTGACTAGTGTGAGGTAGTACCTTATTGTAGTTTGATTTGCATTTCTCTAATAATAAGCAATGTTGAGCATTTTTTTTCATGTGTTTATTAGCTATCTGTATATCTTCTTTGAGAAATGTTTGTTTAGGTCTTCTGCCCATTTTTTTATTGAGTTCTTTGTTTTTCTGATATTGAGCTGCCTGAGCTGCTTGTATATTTTGGAAATGAATCCTTTGTCAGTTGCTTCATTTGCAATTATTTTCTCCCATTCTGAGGGTTGTCTTTTCACCTTGTTTATGGTTTCCTTTGCTGTGCAAAAATTTTTAAGTTTAATTAGATCCTGTTTGTGTATTTTTGTTTTGATTTCCACTACTCTAGGAGGTGGGTCATAGAGAACCTTGTTGTGATTGATGTCGGAGTATTCTGCCTGTGTTTTCCTCCAGAAGGCTTGTAGTTTCTGGTCTTACATTTAGGTCTTTAATCCATTTTGAGTTTCTCTTTGTGTATAGTATTAAGAAGTGTTCTAATTTCATTCTTCTACATATAGCTGTCCAGTTTTCACAGCACAAGTTATTGAAGAGATTATCTTTTCTTCATTATATAATTTTGCCTCCTTTGTCAAAAACAAGGTGCCCATAGGTACATGAGTTTATCTCTGGGCTTTTTGTTTTGTTCGATTAGACTATATTTCTGTTTTTGTGCCCGTACCATACTGTCTTGATGACTGTAGCTTTGTAGTATAATCTGAAGTCAGGAAAGTTAATTCCTCTCACTCCATTCTTCTTTCTTATGATTGCTTTGAGTATTTGGGGTCTTCTGTGTTTCCACACGAATTGTGAAGTTTTTTGCTCTAGTTCTGTGAAAAATGCCATTGGTAATTTGATAGGAATTGCACTGAATCTGTAGATTGTTTTGGGTAGTATAGTCATTTTCAGTGTTTATTCTTCTAATCTAGGAAGATGGTATATCTCTCCATCTGTTTATGTCATCTTTGATTTCTTTCATCCATATCTGATAGTTTTCTGAGTACAGGTCTTTTGTCTCCTTAAATAGGTTTATTGCTAGGTATTTTATTTTCCTATTGCAATGGTGAATGGGATTAATTCCTTAATTTCTCTTTCTGATTATTCATTGTTAGTGTATAGTAATACAAGGGATTTCTGTGTATTGATTTTGCAGCCTGCACCTTTACTAAAATTACTGATTAGCTCTTGTTATTTTCTGATAATTTTCTGTAATTTTCTGATAATATCTTTAGAGTTTTCTATGTGTAGTATCTGCAAACAGTGAAAGTTTTTACTTATTTTCCAGTCTGGATTCCTTTTATTTTTCTTCTCTGATTGCCATGGCCAGCATTTCCAAAACTATGTTGAATAATAGTGGCAAGAGTGGGCACACTCGTCTTGTTACTTATCTTAGAGGAAATACTTTTTCACCATTGAGAATGTTTGCTGTGGGTTTATCATATATGACCTTTATTATGTTGAGGTAGGTTCCTTCTGTGTCCATTTTCTGAAGAGTTTTTGTCATAAATTAGTGCTGAATTTTGTCAAAAGCTTTCTCTGTATCTATTGAGATTTTCATATGATTTTTATCTTTTAATAATGTGGTATATCATATTGATTGACTTGTGTATATTGAAGAATCCGTGCATCCTTGGATAAACCCAACTTGATCCTTAATCTGTTGTTGGCTTTTGTTTGCCAGAATTTTGTTGAGAATTTTTGCATCCATGTTCATCAGTGATACTGGCCTGTGATTTTCTTTTTTTGTGATGTCTTTATCTGGTTTTGGTATCAGGGTGATGGTGGCCTCATTGAATAAGTTCAGAAATGTTCCTTCCTCCGCAATTGTTTGGAATAGTTTCAGAAGGATTGGTGTTAACTCACCTCTGAATGTTTGGTAGAATTCTTCTGTGAAGCTGCCTGTTCCTAGACTTTTCTTATTGGCACTTTTTAAATAATTGGTTTTATTTCAGTATTAGTAATTTTCTGTTTCCTCCTGGTTCAGTCTTGGGAGATTGTACCATTCAAAGAATTTGTCCATTTCAATTAGGTTACACATTTTATTGGGATATTTTTGCTCATACTAGTCTATTATAATCCTTTGTATTTCTGTGGTGTCGGTTGTAACTTTTCCTTTTTCATTTATGATTTTACTGATTTTGGCTCTCTCCCTTTTTTTCTTGATGAGTCTCTCTGAAGATTTGTAAATTTTGTGTATCTTAAAAAAAAAACCAAAACCTTTTACTTTCATTGCTCTTTTTTATTGTTTAGTCTCTTAATTCATTTGTGCCCTTTTATGATTTCTTCTACTAACTTTGAATTTTATTTCTTCTTCTTTCGCTGGTTGCTTTAGGTGTAATGTTAGGTTGTTTATTTAAGATTTTCTTGTTTCCTGGGATAAACTTGTATCACTGTTAACTTCCCTCTTAGAAGTGCTTTTGCTATATCTCATTTTCATTTGTCTCCAGATATTTTCTGATTTCTTCTTTGACTTCTTCAGTGATTCTTTGTGTAATAGCATATTGTTTTATCTCAGTGTGTGTGTGTGTTTTTTTCCTTTTACTTGATTTCTAGCTTCATAGCCTCATGATAGGAGAAGATGCTTGATATGATTTCAGTTTTCTCAAACTGACCACCGTCTGCTCTGTGCCCCTGCATGGGATCTATCCAGGAGGATGTTCCAAGTGCACTTGTAAAGGATGTGTATTCTGTTTGGGGGTTGAATGCTCTATAAATATCAGGTCTGATGTGTCATTTAAGGCCTGTGTTTCATTATTTATTTTCTGTCTGGATGATCTATCCAGATAGATATTTGTGGGGTGTTATAAGTGGGGTGTTATACCCCATTGATATAAGTGGGGGGTTAGTGTCCCTCACTATTGTTACTGTCAATTTCTCCTCTTATGTTTTTTTAACATTTGGCTTATCTATTGAGGTGCTTCTATGTTGGGTCCATATATATTTATAGTTGTTATATTCTTGGATTGATCCTTTGATCATTATATAGTGTCCTTCTTTGTCTCTTGTAGCCATCTTTAAAAAGTATATTTTATCTGAGTATTGCTATTCCAACTTTTATTTGATGAAATAAAATAAATGAAATGCATGAAATGCATTTTTCCATCCTGTCTCTTTCATTCTGTATTTCTTGAGAAGTGGGTCTTTCATCAACAGCATATTTGTGGATCTTTTATATTCATTCAACCAACCTATGTCTTTTGGTTGGAGTATTTAATCCGTTTACATTATGGTAATTGTCGATATGTATATTCTTACGGCCATTTTGTTTACTGTGTTGGATTTGTTTTTGTAGGTCTTTTCTTTTGTTTTTGTAGGTCTCTTCTCCCTTTACTCTTTTATTCTGTTGTGATTTGATGACTCTCTTTAGTGTTATATTTGGATTCCATTTTCTTTTTTGTATGTATATTATAGACTTCTGGTTTGTTGCAATTACCATGAGGTTTTATATTGGAATGTGTATTTATACTTACTTGTTGTAAGTTGATCTCTTATTTTCTAATGCATTTTAGGTACTCTGCATTTGTACTCTCTTCCCCTCATGATTACTATTGTTTATTTTATATTTTACATCTAGTTTTGTGTAACCCTTAACTGCTTGTTGTGGATACAAATGGTTTTTTTTTTTTTTTTTGTCTTTTAACCTCCCTACTAGCTTTGTGGATGGATGGTTTCCTACATTTATTGTATGTTTACCTTTACCAGTGAGTGTTTCCATTTTGTCATTTTCTTGTTTGTAGTTGTGGCCTTTTCTTTTCTGCCTCTTGAAGTTTCTTTATCAGTTTTTATAAAGCTGGTTTTGTGGTGCTGAATTTTCTTAGCTCTTGCTTGTCTGTAAAGCTTTTGATTTCTCCATCAAATCTGAATGAGACCCTTGCTGAGTAGAGTATTCTTGGTTGTAGGTTTTTCTCTTTCATCACTTTTAAGTACATCATGCACATTCTTCTGGCCTGCAGTTTGTGCTGAAAAATCAGCTGGTAGTTTAATGGGAATTCCCTTACAAGTCATTTGTTGCTTTTCCCTTGTTGTTTTTAAGTCTGTCCTTACCTTTAACTTTTGTCATTTTGATTACAGTGTGTTATGGTATATTTCCTTTGTGAATTAATCCTGTATGGGACTCTCTATGCTTTTTGTACTTGGGTGTCTGTTTCCCTTCCCAAATCACAGATGTTTTCAGCTATTGTTTCTTCAAATATTTTCTCAGACCCTTTCTCACTGGGATCCCTATAATGTGAATGTTAGCATGCTTCCTGTTATCCCAGAGGTCCCTTAATCTGGCCTCATTTCTTTTCATTCTTTTTTCTGTTACATGGCAGTGATTTCCACTCCTATGTCTTCCAGTTTACTGATCCATTCTTCTAAATCATTGAGTCCACTACTGATTCCTTCTATAGTATCCTTCATTTCAGTTATTGCATTCTTTAATTGTTTCATTGTTCTTTGTATTTTCTAATTCTTTTTTGAAAGTTTATAATTTCTTGCCCTCTGCATCTGTGCTCCTGCCGAGTATGAGTCCTTTGATTGTCTTTATGGTCATTACTCTGAACTGTTTCTTGGGTAGATTGCCTACCTCCACATCACTTAGTTGTTCTTATGAGGTTTTATCTTGTTCGTTCGTCTCAAATATATTCCTCTGTCACCTCATTTTATCTCAAATGCTGTTTGTATTTTATGTATGTAGTAGGTTGGTTACGTTTCTTGACTTTGGAGAAGCGTTCCTCTGTAAGACATCTTTTGCATCCCAGCATTGCTCACCCAATAATGACCAGGGGCCAGGTAGTCCCAGGGTAGTGTCTGGCCTGAATTTGCAGATTATTCTGTGGGTTGCAGAACAGTAGTTTTCTTTCTCTGAGGGGCTGGTGCCTGTCCCCTCGTGGGTGGAGTTGGGTTTTGATCCTCTGGCAGATCCTGGGTCTCTGACTCTCCTTCACTTACTCCTTATCTCCTTTAGGTGGTTCCTTCATCAGCTTCAGGCCAAGTTCGAAGTTACTATGTTGATTGGAGAATGTTGCGTGATGTAAAGAGAAGAAAAATGGCCTACGAGTATGCAGATGAGAGGCTACGGATCAATTCCCTTAGGAAGAATACTATTCTTCCAAAAAACCTTCAGGTTAGCTAATTAAGATGAGTATCTGCCAGAAAACCATTAATTCAAATCACTTCATACTGTTTGTTGTAACTTCGTATACTTTGTGAAGACTAGAATCTAGTTTTCTTGGTCAACATAAACAAATACCATTGAAACTTGATTAGTTTCAAATGAAAAAATTATTCATTTTTAACTAGCCTTTCAGCCTTTTCATTAGGTGATACTTAGAAAGTACTGAGGCATGGTGACCACACAGAAATTGGAAAATTATTTTGACCTATGGTGTCTCTCCAGTTCATCCCAGTCTTTCAGCGTGCCCAGCACATGACCTACACTATTCCTTATCGAAGGCCATCCCTAAGCCTGCTTCTGAATTCCTTTACCCACGAGGTGGCCTTCATATAGGTTTGACTTCTTGTCATACTGTTTAACTTGAAAAAGAGAATGTCAGCTCAGGCTTCCTGAAGCATAAGTCCTGTACCAAATTGTTAGCATAAAATACCTGCATTCAAGAGTCTTATCAGAGACTATAACTCATACTCAAGGTCATTAAACTTATCAAAAGCTCAGAGTAAAAATTATTTCATTCATTTAAATTTGGAGAATAATATACAGGCTCTTCATTATCATGGATTCTTTTTAAATCTTATCTAAATTCAGCCAGATAAGCAGAAAACAGAGTGCCTTGGACCACTGTGTTACAGCTTTTATTGTAATGGCATTAAGCTACTTGCCTATATTTAGGCAGTAGTAAGTGGCTCCTGAGAAACAAAGCTTAAGATGTTAGGGAGGACAAATTTATGAAGACCTCCATGAAGAGTCTCCAGCTTGAGAACCGTCAATAGCTGTGCAGAGCCTCTGTGAATCCTGGGAACTTACATGGCTCTTTGTTGCCTGCTAACTAGCTTACAAGGCGAATTTCTGTCCCAGTGCTAATGAATTTACAGGCTCTCACAGAATGCTCTTTTGTTTCATTTTCCCTTTGCCTAGTTTCCTCGTTTGCTGTACAGATCGATTTGTTATATATCAATTTTCTCAGTAAAGCTGGGACAGTCATTTGGGGAGACAACAGAAGTGCATGCATGTATTTTCCAAAAGAGAAATGAGAATGTTAGCCTTGAGGTCAGGGACCGAAAGGAGGGAGAGGGAAGGCTTGGGGACTGTTATTGTTTCTTAGGCTAGTTGCTGGTTACACAGCTGTTTTCTATTGGTGAAAACTTTTTGAGCTTTACACTTACAGTTTGTGGATTCTTGATTTTGTTTGTTAGGTTTCAATTTAATTTTGAAAAATTACATTGCGAGTATGTCAAACAATTCTGTCATTTTTCCTTTTGGCCTGTTTCTACTCAGTAAAATTCATCATAGTATCCAGGGTCCTTTTGCTGAACTCGGCTGCATTAATCAATCTAGCCTTTTGTGTTCTCTTCCTCTGAGCATTGACTCATCATCTAGAATTCATAAATGCATGTGATCTGTGTAAATAATGTTGTGACTTCCCATAGGAGGTGGCTGATGAAGAAATCGCTGCCCTTCCCCGGGATAGCTGCCCCGTTAGAATCAGAAATCGATGTGTTATGACGTCCCGTCCACGAGGTGTAAAGCGACGCTGGAGGCTCAGCCGTATCGTCTTCCGTCACTTAGCTGATCATGGGCAACTGTCTGGGATCCAGCGAGCAATATGGTGATCAGCTCCAGAACCTACTGACCTTGCAGGAAAACCATTTAGGCAAGAAGAGACTTTTCTAATAGATAAAAACCTGATTTTTATTTGAGTGTTCTGTCAGTGAATAATATTTTTCTAAACATACTGTTCCCAAGCATAGTGCAAAGAGTAATAAAAAAAAAAAGTTTGTGAAAATATGTTCTGTATGGTTGTCTTTTCCTTCAAATTTAATCTTTTAGCAACATGTAAGTGTTCCTGTATTTTTTTAAAGAGCATTACTTCATCCAGCAGTACTATCTTGCTCTTTGACATGTAACTCATGTGTGGTAATTTTTAATCCTGGGCTGGCTACCCAGATCTGCACAGCTCACTTTTAGTTGGTTGTGAAGACAGACAGTACATTGGAAGGTAAATGTGATGTTCTGGATTATCTAACTAATGCTCAACCTCTTTGTGTGATGGCTGAACCAAAAGAGAATCACTACTTGTTTTCTTGCTCCATCTTCAAGAGCCCTTAGAACAAAATGTGTCTCTTTAAGGCCTGAAAACCTATCCCAGGAGGAAAAGTCCTGCTGGAATGGTATGTATTTGCTGTATTCATATTTATTTCATCTGTAACAGAAATGAATAAAGGGAGAAAAAGTTGTCTTGTGCAGCAACTTGATGATGTCATCAGCCCAGTGATAAAATATCCATGGGGTAGTACGGAAGCACCTACCTGACATCCGTCTAGAAGATGTTCCTGGAACTGACACCTGAGCTTAAATCAGGAGGCAAGGGATGAGATTGTCTGCAAAGAAACAGTGAAAGCAAAGGCATCAAACAGTGAAACTGCGGTCACTTCAACGTATCAGAACTAAGAAGCACACCACAAAGGCTGTATCAAGGAAGACATCATGTGTGAAGGAGCTAAGACTTAAATACCAGCTGTCAGAGTTTTAAGCAAAGGAATGACATGATAGTTTGCCCTAAAATAACAGCTATGTGGTGGATAGCCGTGAAAGGAAAAGACAACAAGCAAGATAAACAGCTAGGAGGATATCTTAATTGTTGAGGATGACAAGGGCCTGAACTAAGGTAGTGGTATTAGCAAAGTAGAAAAGGGGACAACTTTGTTTATTTGGCTGCACCCTCTTCCAATAACACGAGAAGACTCTACACATGGACATCACCAGATGGCCGATAGCAAAATCAGATTGATTATGTTCTTTGCAGCCAAAGATGTAAAAGTTCTATACAGTCAACAAAAACAAGACCTGGAGCTGACTGTGGCTCAGATCATGAACTCCTTACTGCCAAATTCAGACTTAAACTGAAGAAAGTAGGGGAGACCACTAGACCATTCAGGTATGACCTAAATCAAATCCCTTACAATTATACAGTGGAAGTGACAAATAGATTCAAGGGATTAGATCTGATAGAGTGCCTGAAGAACCATGGATGGAGGTTTATGACATTATACAGGAGGCAGTGATCAAGACCATCCCCAAGAAAAAGAAATGCAAAAAGGCAAAATGATTGTCTGAGGAGGCCTTACAAATAGCTGACAAAAGAAGCGAAGCAAAAGGCAAAGGAGAAAAGGAAAGATACACCTATTTGAATGCAGAGTTCCAAAGAATAGCAAGTAGAGATAAGAAAGCCTTCCTCACTGATCAAAGTAATAGAGGAAAACAATAGAATGGGAAAGACTAGAGATCTCTTCAAGAAAATTAGAGATACCAAGGGAACATCTTGTGCAAAGATGGGCTCACTAAAGGACAGAAATGGTATGGACCTAACAGAAGCAGAAGATAATAGGAGGTGGCAAGAATACAGAAAAACTATACAAAAAAGACCTTCATGACCCAGATAACAATGATGGTGTGATCACTCACCTAGAGCCACTCACCTAGATCCTGGAATGCTAAGTCAAGTGGACCTTAGGAACCATCACCATGAACAAAGCTAGTGGAGGTGATGGAATTCCAGTTGAACTATTTCAAATCGTAAAAGATGATGCTGTGAAAGTGCTGCACTCAATATGCCAGCAACTTTGGAAAACTCAGCAGTGGCCACCAGACTGGAAAAGGTCAGTTTTCATTCCATTCCCAAAGAAGGGCAATGCCAAAGAATGTTCAAACTACCACACAATTGCACTCGTCTCACACGCTAGCAAAGTAATGCTCAAAATTCTCCAAGCCAGACTTGGCAGTATGTGAACCGTGAACTTCCAGATGTTCAAGCTGGTTTTAGGAAAGGCAGAGGAACCAGAGATCAAATTGCCAACATCCACTGGATCATTGAAAAGGCAAGAGAATTTCAAAAAAACATCTGCTTTATTGATTACACCAAAGTCTTTGACTGTAGATCACAACAAACTGGAAAATTCTTAAAGAGATGGGAATACTAGACCACCTTATCTGCCTCCTGAGAAATCTGTATGCAGGTCAAGAAACAAGTTAGAACTGGACATGGAACAACAGACTGGTTCCAAATTGGGAAAGGAGTACGTCAAGGCTGTATTTTGTCACCCTGCTTATTTAACTTATATACAGAATATATCGTGTGAAATGGCTGGGCTGAACAAAGCACAAGCTGGAATCAAGGCTTCCAGGAGAAATTATCAATAACCTCAGATACGCAGATGACACCACCCTTATAGCAGAAAGTAAAGAAACTGAGGAACTTCTTGATAAAAGTGAAAGAGGAGGGTGCAAAAGCTGGCTTAAAACTCAATATTAAAAACTATTATCGTAGCATCCAGTCCCATCACTTCATGGTAAATAGATGGGGAAACAATGGAAACAGTGACAGACTATCTTGGGGGGCTCCAAGATCACTGCAGATGGTGACTGTAGCCATGAAATTAAAAGATGCTTGCTCCTTGGAAGAAAAGCTATGACCAACCTAGACAGCATATTCAAAAGCAGAGACATTACTTTGTCAACAAAGGTCCGTCTAGTCAAGGCTATGGTTTTTCCAGTAGTCATGTATGGATGTGAAAGTTGGACTATAAAGAAAGCTGAATGCCAAAGAATTGATGTATTTGAACTGTGGTGTTGGAGAAGACTCTTGAGAGTCCCTTCGACTGCAAAAAGATCAAATCATCAATCCTAAAGGAAATCAGTCTGAAAAAAGTTCATTGGAAGGACTGATGTTGAATCTGAAACTCCAATACTTCGGTCACCTGATGCGAAGAACTGAGTCACTGGAAGAGACCCTCATGCTGGGAAGGACTGAAGGCAGGAGGAGAAGGGGACAACAGAGAGTGAGATGGTTGGATGGCATCACCGACTTGATGGACATGGATTTGAGCAAGCTCCAGGAGTTGATGCTAGTCAGGGAAGCCTGGAGTGCTGCAGTTCATGGGGTTGCAAAGAGTTGGACATGACTGAGTGACTTTACTGACTGATTACAGATCATAACTAGAACATGAAAGTTGCTGACTTCTGGCATATCATTGACAACCTACCTTTTCCTTTGAATCAGGGTTCAAGTACTGTTCACAATTTGGGGGGAGGAGCCATCTCCTACTCCTTTTTCTTCATGTAATTCATTTGTTGGAGGAGCCAGGTTATTGGTCCTGTAGAATGTCAACATTTGGCTGTCTGCCTCTTTATGTGTCCTTTAACTTGGTCCTCTATTGCTATAAAGTAATATTTACATCCAGTAGCTTGACCAGATTCAGGTTTAATATTTTAGGAATGGATGCTGTGTATCCTGTTCCATTACAATCAGAAGGCTTATATCTGGTTGTCTAACTTTTGCTCTAGTCATTTGTCTGTGAAGAAAACTATGCCATTCCTTTGCTTAAAACTGACAGCTGGTATTTCAGTGTTAGCTGCTTCACATATGTGATGCCTTCCTTGATACGGCCTTTGTTGTGTGCTTCGTAGTTCTGATACGTTGAAGTGACTGCAGTTTCACTGTTTGATGCCTTTGCTTCCACTGTTTTCTTTGCCAGCAGTCTCATCCCTTGTCTCCTGATTGAAGTTCAGTGGATTCAGGAGGGGTCAGCCTCAACCCTGCATTTGAAATTACCCATTTATTAGCATGTCACCTAGCGATTTTAGCATTTCACTGATGGTTGTTACCCTGACCTGTTTCAATTAATGGTGGTTTTCTAAATTCCATGACTTTTTCTGCATTAGATGGAATTTTTCTGTAAGGAACTTAATTTTATTTTCCTGAAATAAGTCTCTTAAAGACTGGATATACATACATGATTTTCTATTAGTTTTTAAAGTTGGTGCTATAGCAACTTCCAAAGGTAACATGATTTTTCACTATCATTATGATAGTGACAATTTTACACTTTCTGTGTATTTGTTTCAGTCCCCTCCATACATGATTTTGATGCTCAAAATAATCCTTTCACTCTTGGGTCCTATAACCTGTTAATTTGGTACAGGGTATTTGATAGTTCCTTTGCTTTCTGGCATAAGATAACCCAGGTTTACCTTGTCTATTTCCCGCCTCATACTTTTTTTTAAGGGTCCATTTTTTAGTAGGAAATGTTGGTAGACTATATGTGAGCCCTTAAGGTGCTGCTCATTGCTATTGAATTCTGAATTATCAGTGCTTTTAGGCCCTTTTGGTGGCAATTGCTAGGAGATGTGTACTTTTATACTGGTAAATTTATACTGATTTTATACTGTAAAAAATCTTAAAATTCCTAATGACATCAATCTAATTATTACTGTCATTACATAATACATAAATATGGTTTCAATGTACTACCAATTTTACTACTAATAGTAATGATTGCATTATGACTTGTGTGGGGTCTTTTGTCCCTAGAAAATAGACAAAACACTATATTCTAAGGTCACTTGAAAGTAGTATAACACTATGTATTTTGTTTACAAATGTTAGGGTTTTTCTTTTTAAAAATATTGAAGTATAGTTAGTTGACTTACAGTGTGGTTAACTTCAGTGTACAGCAAAGTGATTCACATAAATATGTATTCCTTTCCAGATTTTTTTCCATTATAGGTTGAGAGATACTGAATATTTTGTGTATGTGAGGAAGTGTTTCCAACTTCATGGATTTACATGCAACTGTTCAGCTTTCCCAACACCACTTGCAGAAGAGGCTTTTCCTCCATTACATAGTCTTGCCTCTTTTATTGAAGATAACTGACCACAGGTTTGTGGGTTTATTTTTGGCCTTTCCGTTCCCTTGAGCTGATCTATGTCTGTTTTTGTGCCAACACCATACTATTTTGCCTAGTGTAGCTTTGTAGTATTGTCTGAAGTCCAGGAGGGTTATGCCTCCAGCTTTGTTTTTTCCTCCTAAGGATTGCATTGATAGTTCTGGATCTTCTGTGGTTCTATGTAAGTTTTAGGATTACTTGTTCTAGTTCTGTAAAAAATGTAATGGGTACATTGATTGCATTAAACCTGTAGATTGCTTTGGGTAGTATGGCCATTTTAACTAATTCTTCTAATCGAACAACATGGCATTTGTTTCTTTGAATCACCTTCTATATCCTTTATCAGTTCATTATAGTTTTCAGCATGCATTTCACTTTCTTGATTAGATTCCTTCCTGAAGTGAAAATCGCTCAGTCCTGTCCAACTCTTTGCGACCCCATGGACCATAGAGTCCGTGGAACTGTCCAAGGAAGAGTACTGCCTTCACCAGGCAGTCTTTCCAACTGGAGATCAAACCCAAGTCTCTTGCATTGCAGGCTCTTTACCAGCTGAGCCACCAAGTTCATTCCTAAGGTACTTTGTTTTGATCATGATTTTTTTTAATTGAAATGTAGTTGATTTATTCAATAATGTTTCAGGTGTACCACAGTGATTCAGCTATACATATACACATATATATGTGTATTTTTTCAGATTCCTGTCCATGATAGGTTTTTATACTGTACAATTCCCTTCACTTGGGCTAGGAAGTGCAGAGGTGGCATGACCCTCTGTGCTGATCTCTTTTTTTTTCCCTGCCTGCCACAACCTAGGTGCTGCACCCTCCTTTGAGCCTCTGAGGCTCTTTCCCAGCTGACCTTTCAGCTGGTGAAGGATCCCAGGGTGAGGAAACTGGTCACGGCTCAGGGGCACAGGTCTCACCGATTCTTGTTTCATCCTACCCAGCTCGTGGTGATATTTCTTGCCACTTTGGTTCTATGAGACCTTTTGCCAGTGTTCAGTGGGCATTTGGTGAGAATTATTCTTTAGGTGGGTGTGTTTTCATTGTATTTGTACGAGTGAGTTCTGCCATCTTGATCTGTCCCCAGGTTTCTAGGTTTTAAATTCTTAAATTTCAGGTGGTCAAAACAATGGAAAAAGGTACAGGATTGCTCCCATCCCATCTGTTTTCTTTCCCTACTGGTGGCCATTTTTATTAGTTTTTTCTTCCATTGTCTATTTACATGCAAATATATATATTATGTATTCACATTTCTCACCCTTGCTGACAGTAAGGTAGGTTTAACAGAAACATTCTGCACTTTGCTTTTCCACTTACTGTATCCTGGCTGATCACTGTATATCAGTATATGGAAACAATCTTCATTTTTTTGGTGACTATCAGTACTTTCTGTGTAGATGTTTCAAAGTACTAGTTTACTCATCCACTCCCCTATGAACTGACATTTGGGTGTCTTTCTTATCTTGTGTATACCTCAGTATCACTCCAAATTTTTGCCAGGGTTATCTTTGGGAAAGGGCCTAGTAGAATTGAGAGAGGATAAATACATATATAATTCTGGTAAATACTACCAAGTATTCCTCTATACAAGTTTTAAGTTTCTCAACCTCTTTATTCCATTACCATGTATGTGTTGCCCCATACTGTAAACAGTATGTTTTAAACTGTTTTAAAATTATTTCTCTTCTTAACAAGGTATTTTTGTATGTTAAAGGTCACTTACATTCCTTTTTATAAGGAAATGTTAATAATTTTAGAATTCTTCCAATGTTTGGTTATTGTGGAGATTTTGCATCTTGCTCTTGTCATTTTAGGAGGAATAATAACCTTTAAATAAACAATACCCCTAAAAACCTGACATTTCTGACATACTCTTTGACAGAACAGCTTTACTAACTTTACTGAGCATAAAACACGGATTTGCACATTTATTGTTGCTTTAGGGTTACCGTTTTTATAAGACATCTATCTGATCCATAGCAAAACTTCCTTGTTAGTACCATACAAATGTGTCTGTCTACTATGTTTAGATTTAGTTCTAATTTATTCATAAATGTATTTAAGCCTAGAGAAAAATATTTGTGATTAGATTATTAGGCCATGGTGATACATGCTATATGCATTACTTAAGCTGTGGGAGTAAAGCGATCAACCTCTATAACCACCTTAAAACACAGGTACAAATTTGCATTTTATGTAAAAATTCAGGCTTTATTTCTACTTATTCTTACACTGGTGGGAGCTGATGTCAGGAACTGAAAGGCAAGCACGAACTTTGTTTTCTACCTCTTAGCTGAACAATAATACACACAATGTGGCATTTTCATTAGGCAAGACTTGCTTTTTTACATTTCACACCAGAATACATTACTCTTCTTGAATAAAATGACCTGGTTACTAAAGAAACCATCGGTGGAGGAAGTGTTTAATAAGCGAATTTTATTTAAATTAAATCCTCCAGCAGGAAGTGGAGAATTCATTGCCTTTACTTAGAAGAAGGCTGTGTAAGTAGTTATATGTCAGATTTGTGCAGCTCAGCAACATTTCCTTATTGGAAACATTATCTTTCCACATCACAGTTCCCAAAAAGACTTTAAAGTCTCAGAAGTCTGTATCTCCTTTGGCTTGCTTTTCTCTTGATTCCACCCAGGCTTTATTAATGGTTCGCTTCATATCATCATCTCCATCTTCATAAATTTTCTTTAGAACATTCATTAATCCCTCACTAGGATCTGTTTCAGTGTCATAGGAGGGCTTTCTATTAAAAAAAAAATACACAATGAAGAGTGGGGGAATATATATATAATTATGATATTTTATACCTTGTGATTACTAAGTAGAGAGAAACAAATGCGGCTGTAGGAAGTACATGAGATAAGAGTCAGACAGTATCCTAAAAGAAAGAATCAAAACATGCACAAATCTGTCTAAGACAATATACACCCACACTTAGCTCATCAAAGAATGGTCATTAAAAATGGTTAAGGGGTTGTTATCTTGGGACCCTGGCATTTTAGGTGAGTTTTAGCAGGAAAGGTAAGTAAATAATCATTTACCTGTCTGAGCTGTTTTAATGTTTTAAAACCATGTTTCCTCATGTAATTTGAAATTTTCATTGAGAGAAAAATAAACATACACTGTAACACATAGACACATACTGAAGCACATATATATTTTAATTAGAAAAGCGTTCCTCTTAAGACTGAAATACAGGCATCTTGAGCTTGGTGGTATAAAAGCACACCTGTAGTTCAATCAGTGTGCAACCTGGGCCCATTAACTTTTCCACTCACCTCATTAAGTGCCAGATTCTTGGGATACAGTAAGACAGGTTCCTATATTCAGGTGATCCATTCTAGATTTAAAATCAATTCCACGGATAATGCCTAACCTTAGCCAACCACAACCAAAATGCCCAGTGGCTATGGGAAGGGGGAGTGAGAGATGTGGATGGTTAATTGACTCAATGTAGTACATTACCCCTGCAGGAGAACAAGAGGAATGTTTGACCTAGAATGGAAGTAGCTCTGAATAAACATTTTTTTCAGAATAGCCATTACTAAGTAGGATAAAAATATTCTCTTTTTCACTCTATACCAGTGATGGTGGTGGTGGTGGTTTAGTCACTAAGTCATGTCTGACTCTTGCAACCCCATGGACTGTAGCCCGCCAGGCTCCTCTGTCCATGGAATTTTCCAGGCAAGGATACTGGAGTGGACTGCCATTTCCTTCTCCAGGGGATCTTCCCGACCCAGGAATCGAACCCAGGTCTCCTGCATTGCAGGCAGATTCTTTACCAGTGATAGTGAAATTCTAATTACATAGCAGAAACTTGTGGAACTCAAAAACTGTATATGGGTATCTGGGCTACTCTGTAACTACTGAAGTGCAATCTCCCAGAACTAGCAGAGTTATCTGTTTCTGCACCACAGCCCAGGGGTAAGAGCTGGCACAAAACCACCAACCACAAGTACAAAGACCTCCTTGAGAAGCAACCTGCCAGATGCATGCCCTCTTCTGGTGCCTTCTGACAAGCTGAAGCAGACGTGAGGTAACTGGGTTGGTTAGTCAGAGGACATTAGAAGGTAAGGAGTCAAATTATATAGACTGTAATACAAATATAACAAATTACAGACTATTATCAATGAAAATCTATAATCCTAGCAAAAAATACATTATAATTATCAAAGAAATGAAAACAGACTCACTCTTTCTCTTTGCATTCTTTTTCAACCTGAGTCAGGTAGTCCCACCGTGTGTTTTCTGCTTTCTTTCTACATAAGATAAGAACTGTATCTGTCTTGACCTAGGAAAAAAGTAGAAAACAGGTACAACTTAGAACACATGGTGATAAGCATGAATATTTAGAATATAATTATTTACTCAATTACTTGAGTTACTGTTATGTACATGACCTGTTTAGGTGTTAGTAATAGTTTTATAAATAGGCTGGAGTCTGAAGACTCATGGAGAAATGAAATCATACACAAGTGAAACTGGAATACCTTCAAACAGTAGATGCCATCAAAATAAAGAGGGTATTAATGGGACTGGGGGAGATTAAAGAGGGTATTAGTGGGAACTAAGGAAGGAACTTTACTCAGAAAGCCTTTCAGAGGTGAAATGAGCTGTGGCCCAAGATCCAGCAAAAGAGGGCCTTCCAGGTAGTTGACACAGCAAGGAGAAAGGTTCCAAGAAGGGATGATTTTGGTGTATTTTAAAATGAGGAGGAATGCTGGATTTTGATGACTGAAGGACAGAATAATATGTAGGAGCAGTCAGAGTCATGCAGAAAATCGTATCAGGCAGTACTGGTTAAGGAGTTTGGAAGGTGAGTATGCAAAAAGAGCAAGAATATACAACCCTTCCCACAAATATTCATACGACTGTCGGAGTTGTTTGAGTACTACCTTCAACTATGCCATCAGTGGACAAAGAAAGGAGCAGTGAGTCATAAGCTAATCATTAAACTATATTCTAATATTACCTTTCAGCTGCTACATAACTATATAAACATAGCAGAATGGCACATCTATATACCAGAGGCATTAAACTTCGTTTATTTAAATTAGGTAGAGAAGAGAGATTATATGAATCAGTGAAAATTATTTTCAAAGATACTTTATTTCCATTTTGTGAAACAAACTGCCATTGTACAAATGAGAAAACTGAGGTTCAAAGTGATGAAGTGAGCTGCCAAAGGTCACAGTAAGTGATAAACCTGGCATTAAAAACCAAGTCTCATTCTTAACTATTTTCTGTTTGTTCAATACCCTCCTGATTCTAATGCAGTATTCTTATAATCTACTTTTCTAGAGCAGGAGCTGGCAAACTTTTTCTGTGAAGAGCTACTAGATAAATTTAACATTTAAGGCTTTGTGGGCCACAGGGTGTGCTGTAGCTACTTAAACTTGTCACTGTTGTGCAAAAGAAGCCACAGACAACACGTACACAGGTAAGCATGGGTATGTCCAAATAAAACTTTATTTAAAACACAAGCAGCAGGATAAGTTAATTCCAGTTCGTCTTCATTTCATGATTTCACAGTATTATGACCAAAAATGTAAACTTACCTTTTTTGAACTGCCTTCCACAGAGATGGGTTTCAAGAGATTGTTCACAATCATGGAGTAACTCTTTCCATTTAGGTTCTTTACCAAAAGATCAAATGACCTACAACACAATAGTGAGTACATTATCTTTCTGGTTCTATAAAAGGTGATAATCAGTTCCTGTAGGAAAAAAAGCCAGAGTTCTATTTTAGGATGTGCGTTTGGCCATCTCAGAGCAGAAGACTCAACTTTTAAAGCAGATGTAAAGGATAATTAATACTCAAGCAGAATTTTAGGCACTGCAAAGGAAAGGACCCATTATAAAGCAATCTTCTCCACTGTTGAGAACTCACCTCTCTGTGAAATTCACCTGCACACTCTCAGCAGGCACTTGATGAACTCCAGGTAAGGTAATGTAGATTTTCACAAACTTATCTGAGTGGTCCCATCCTGGTAACAATAACAACAGAAAACAACAGGAGTAAAGCCTGATACTATCTCTGGAACAGCAAATGCATATAGCTCATTTTAAAAAATTCAGATAAAAATCTACTAATAGAAACATGAAATAAAAATTTAAGGATTTTTTTAGATGGAAAAATAGAGCTTCAAAGCAGCTAAGTAATCAACCCAAAGTTAGGCACCTAGCTAGTGATATATAACATGGACTCAAATCCAGATTTACTTGAACACAAAACCCGTGCTTTTTATTCCTTTGAATAAGGAATAGGATACTTTGACTATCTAATTTATTTAATTTATTTAACTATCTAGTTCATTTAACTATCTAATAAAATGTATTTACATTCCTGAAGAACAGCTCATTTCCCTGTTTTATGGAAATAATTTTGTTCTAAGTATTGATAATCTCCACTAAGCTAGAAGGCTAAACATCAGTTTTGTCTAATCAGTATTATCTAATTCCATAATCATATCCACTTCTCTAAGCAGTTCAACAAATGCAATCCTAGCTTCCTCAATCCCTTTCCCTGATAAAGCAGAATATAAATTTAGAGTCAAATTCATCCAAATACACCAAATTTGACTAACCTAACAATATCTAAAATGTTATTTCAGTATATACTATCAAACTATTTAGTCTCTAACCTAGATGAATTGTTTACAGAAAACACACAAACATCACATAAAAAGCATGTTACATAACAAAATGTATTTTTATGTATTTATTGTATACTATATATATGACAGTTTCTTACCTGGTCCAGTAGAATAGAAATGCAGTGTTTTTTAAAAAAAAAATGTGCTAGAGGGTTCTGGAGAACTTCATTTAGTTTGTTCCCATCCATTCAACCCATCCTCCACACCGACAACAATTTCTCCCTAAACACAAACCTAGATTCCTAGTTAAGATGCCATAACCCTACCACCTTCAGGCCGGTTTTCTATAGTCAAAGAAGTACTTAGCATATTTCCCACAGTACTGCAACACATCACTTAAAACTGCTTTTTGCTATGACAATACTCAAAACACATGATGACCTTCATAGCTCTTTATGTCCTTTGCTCATAGAATTCTTTTTTCTTCACAATTGCTGAATCCACCTTTTAAACTGAGATGTTTCTTCTAATTCTCCCTGACTCTTACCTTCCAGCAGAGTTATTTTATCAGCTATAGTCTCATAATACTTTAAAGCTTTATTCGGTTAAGCACGTATTTATTAAGTACTTACTATGTGCTAGATATTGAGAGCACAAAGTAAAAAAGATTATCCGTGACTTCTTGAGAGCTCATTACTCAGACTTCAAGCTGTATTGCTTCCAAAATAAAGCCTACAGTCAACTGAGGAAAAATGGTATGACCTTGTTATGGTACCAGGTGTATGTCTATGTCCCAAACACACCATGAGCAGGGACTGGGACTTGTGAATACACAACAGTGAGCAAGACCAAGTACAATACAAGATACTAGATGCTCAGAAATGTTTTTTGAATTTAATTGGATTACCTTCCACAGTTAATATGGGTGGTTGTTTGGCAAAGTGAAATAGGAAACAGGAAGACAAAAAGCTGTCCACATATATGAAACTAGTCATCATCAAAAAATCTACAAACAAACAAACAAACAAAAAAAATCTATAAACAACAAATGCTGGAGAAGCTAAGGAGAAAAGGGAACCCTCCTACACTATTGGTGGGAATGTAGTTGGTGTAGTCGCAATGGAGAACAGTCTGGGGGTTCCTTAAAGTAAAAACAGAATTACCGTATGATCCAGCAATCTCACTTCTGGGCATACACCCAGAGAAAACCATAATTCAAAAGATACATGCATCCCAATGTTCACTGATGCACTGTTTATAACAGCCAGGACATGGAAGGAACCTAGATGTCCATCTAGAGGAATGAATAAAGAAGAGTGGTACATATATACAATGGAATATTACTCAGCATAAAAAGGAACAAAATTGTGCCATTTGCAGAGATGTGAATGGATCCAAAGATTGTCTTAGATGAAGTAAGTCAGCAAGAGAAAAACGGTATAGGTGAACTTATCTGCAAAGTAAAAATAAGACACACAAATAGAGAGAACAAACACAGATACCAAGGGTGAATGGGGTGGTGGTGGTGGAATGGATTGGGATTTACATATATACACGGCTGTGTATAAAACAGATAAAACTAATAAGGACTGACTGTACAGTACAGGGAACTCGACTCAGTGCTCTGTGGTGACCTAAATAGGAAGGAAATCCAAAAAGAGCAGACTTAAGCACACCCAGAGCCATTCACGGTGCTGTACAGCAGAAACTCCAACACTGTAAGGCAGCAATACCCCAGTAAAATAGATACACATGAAAACTCAGCAAATCTATAGAAAAACGTATACACATACACACACACACGGAAGTTTTTTAAATACATAGCAAGCTAACATATATCAATGTATCACATTACTATTACCAATGAGTTGGAAATACTGAATGCTTACAATTTTATGGTAAACAAGTATTGAACAATGCTTACTTCAGTTTAAAACTACATGTGTTTTATTGGGACATGCAATATATCCCTTATAAAATATTGTTTTCTAAACAGTATTATGGTTATTACTGGAGTATCTCTGGGTAGTAGAATTACTATTATTTTCTCCATGTTTTTTCTATTATCCAAATTTTCTTTGATAAACACATACAGACACAAAGCTGAGTCCATATATACTGAATATATCTCAGAATAGGTTCCTTTTTAATCTCTTAAAAACCATCTTATTAAATAAGAGCTGATGGGTCCTCTATTTCAAATCACCAAAAACACTCAAAACTTTTCAAAAATGATTTTGTTAGTCTCTACTGAAGAACAGGCCTCCTCAGAGGCAGAAAGAGCTGGATGTGATGTGAGGGACAAGCCATACCGTAATTACTGATTTTCACTGTATATCCTGTTGTGATAGGAGCAACCACAGCAGCTGGCTTCTCATTTTCTGTAAGTTCTGCTTTCCTCTGTGATTTCTGCTGCATCTTATTCTTCATTTCTGTCTCAATCTTGGATTTTTCAGCTGTCAGGGCATCACGTACTCTCTTCCTAGTGGCTTTTTCCAGCAGTACCTTCACCTCTTCTAGATCTTTCTGGAGCTGTGTTAAAATAAAAGATAAATTAGATATGATAAACAAGATAATCTGATGTTATGCATATTGATCACTTCAACTCACTGAACTAAGAGCTAAGAATAAGAGACAGGGTCACTTAAATTTTCTAGGAATGGTAGCAACTAGGAGTCTTTCCTCCAGCCTACTGAATTATAAATAACTCAAGCTCCCTTTCTTTTAAAAAGGAAAACTTGGAATTAACAATAAGTAATCAAGCCAAATTTTTCCAGTTTGGTAGACTGTTTGCTATCTGCCTTTGTTTTAAAAAATTTACAAGATACGTTTGTGATTTATAAATATTTTCTGATAAGATGAATAAATTCAACAAAAAGGGATTCATGGATTTCATTGTAACATGCAGTCCTGTCATCAGATATTAGGAATTTTTTAAATATTAAAATAAATGAGTACCTGATAAGCATGGTGAAATGGTACAGCTACTTGACTGAGGTAATCCTCTACTTTCCAATAATGATTGGTCCTCAATGGTCTTCCCACCCCAAATAGTATAAATAGAAAAGTTTACTATTTTAAGACCAAAGATTAAAAAAAGACATATTTCTTCTAATTAGTTGCCTGATTCTAAAGTTCCTGGTTAATTTTACCATCAGAAGTCTGGGACTTTGTTGCACAATAGAGGGGAAAAACCTGGGCAAACAATCCAACACACTCCTGGATCACTGAAAATGCCACCTGTTTTTTCTTCTCACACCAATACATGGCCTACCCAAGCCTATTTCTATTTCTTTCTAGAGAGACCAAGACACTGTTAAAAAATTAACGAGCTTAAAAACTTTTTCCCACTTATCCTTTGACCTACTGCAAATGCACGAGATCTTTATAAACAAGGGATTCATTTTTGTTAAAATGACTTTACATTCTCACTTGATACTAGCAATTTGACAGGAAGACTGACATTATAGCCAGGATCATGTAAGGTTCAATGTAAAAATATTTAAATGCTTGATAACTTGGTATAATATCCAAAGTACAGCCTGAAAGTGTTTCTTACAAGTTTTAAAAAATGCAAAGACTTTCTGCATTTTTCTGTATGAATGCCTTTTACCTCAGGTCTTTCATCTCATTTAACTCACATGCCTTTGTTTCACCTATCTGTAACTGCTAACATGGTATAAAAAGTCCAACTGTGCCCAGTCTCCTGTCCAAATTCTATCCCTGCCTCCCAAAACTCATGTTACTAAGACAAAAATTGCAAACTCATCTTTTAAGCATAGTACCAAGTTCCTTTTAGTTCAAATCAATCTTTTCTGTTATCGTGGTTTTAAAAATTCACATTGTAATAACAAGATGACAAAAAAATTAAAATGCACGGTGAGTATATTGTTTTTAGAGTAAGGACTTAACAAATTAAAATGTACAGTCCAAACAAAAGAGGTTTTACTTCTTGACTGAAATAAGAATCCTTCTTCCAGAAGAAAAAGAAACTGAGAGTTATGCAAGAGATCCCTAAACCCTCTCTACAGCCAGTCTAACTCTATAGTACTACAAAAATAAGATATCCACTCAAAGTTTGAAGCAACTTACCTCAGGTCTGGTGAAGGTAATTCCTCAGTTCTCTGTTATCTGCAGAGATCTGACCAGTAAAATCAATCCCTTGGGACTTTTCCTGTAGACATACCTTAGATACAGCACTTCTTACCTAATGTGTCTAAGTATTCATTTGTTTTCCTTATGCAAAATCACATCTCCCTTTTATCCCTCTTCATAAACGTAGTCTTTTATTTCCAGATTCTTCACCAGGAAGCGTTAAAACCAAAGTGCCTCAAAACAGGCAAAGGACTTGCACAGACATTTCTCCAAAGATACACAAATGGCCACCAAGCGCAGCAAAGGATGCTTAACATCATTAAGCAAACATAGTAAATCCACTTCACATCCACTAGGATGACTAACAACAAACTCCAAAGTGTTGTTGAGGATGTGCAGAAATTGAAACCTCCATACACTGTTTGTGGCAATGTAAAATGGTGCACTTTAGGAAGGAGTTCAGCAGTTTCTTAGTTACCATACGACCCTACAATTCCACTCCCAGATATATACCTAGAGATTTGAAAACCATATATCCACATAAAAAGCTGTACACAAGTATTCAGGGCAACAATGTTCTAGGGGCCCAGAGAGTGAAAATCATCCAAGTGTCTATCAATTTATGAAGAAAATGTGGTATAACCAAACAAAAGAATACTATTCAGCCATATAAAGAAATACATGCTTCACCAAGGAATGAATCTGAAAACAATATGCTAAGTAAAAGAAGCCAAAAAGCAAACGGTCACATATTGTAACATTCCACTTATATGAAATGCTTAGAATAGGTAAATCCATAGAGACACAACTAGACTGCTGGGTGCTGGCAGGGAGTAATGGGAAGTGACTGTCTAATGGTTGCTTGATAGATTTCTCTGAGGGTTGAAAAATTATAGTGTTGATGACTGCACAACACAGTGAACATACTAAAAAGCACTGCACTGTACACTTGAAAATGGTTAAAACCTGTGAATTTTATCTCAAACAAAACCAAAAATCCAAAATGTCCTTAAATGTATACATCGCAATTAAAAAGCTCCCTCCTTTGAAAATGACTAATACTGAACTATCCATATGTACGACTGTAAAGCCACTTCCTTATGGACCATAAAGAAGGCTGAGCACCGAAGCCTGTTGTGTTCCAACGATGGTGTTGGAGAAGAATCTTGAGTCCCTTGGACTGCAAGATCAAACCAGTCAATCCTAAAGAAAATCAATCCTGAATATTCATTGGAAGGACTGATGCTGAAGTTCCAATACTTTGGCCACCTGATGTGAAGAACTGACTCACTGGAAAAGACCCTGATGCTGGGAAAGACTGAGGGTAAGGAAAAGGGGACAACAGAAGACAAGATGGTTGGATGGCATCACCGACTCGATGGACATGAGTCTGAGCAAGCTCCAGCCAGTAGTTGGTGATGGACAGGGAAGCCTGGCATGCTGTAGTCCATGGGGTCGCAAAGAGTCGGACACGACTGAACAACAAAAAAACCACTTCAGATACACTTTCCTCCGGGCACATGGTACCATCAGGCCTATATTTAACACATAACAAACTTGTGGCAAGTTATCTAGAATAACACACACATGCACGTTTTCTTCATTTAAAGCAAACTTTCAGAATCACGTTAAGTCAAGTGTGAGATTTCCCAGTCTTGCTCATATTAATCAGAAGATTTCCAAAGAACAAATCTAGTCAGTGGATACTCAACACTTTACCGTGAATAACAGTATTGACATCTTAAGTCAGTAAAAGAGCAATGCAAGTTTGATTCCCATTCTGTAACTGCGCAGTCACCAAAAAAGCTGCCTCTGTTCAGTTGACACGGCTTAGAAGAGAAAAAGCTATTTACCACTACCAAGTTACAACTAGCTTTCCAGTTTATTTTTTAAAACGTCTATAGCAGATTGCTGTTTTGCCAAGCACTGTTTTGAACATTTAGAACTCTTGGTCTTTATGACTCCATGAAATGGATACTACTGTGGCCCACAGAAGCACCATAACTTGTCCAAAGTGTGTGCAGAGAAAACATGACTAAGACATTTAAGTGCTAGGACCGAAAATCTCCCATTTCCAACCGCCCTCTACCACGGAACAACAGTTTTTGCATCAGCCGTAATTTAACGAAGCTTCACGTCCTCAGGCTAGTGTAACGCGAGCGGAGGAGCCTGAGAATAACGTGAAGGTGACCAGCCCTCAGGCCCACCACCGCACATACCTGCCACCGGGAACCACAACACATCTCCCGGTCACCCACACCGAGCCGGGGAGGCGTCGGAAAGCAACTTTCCGGGGGCAAGCGGAGGCCCCGAGGCCCGCAGCAGCCGGGTCGGCACCGAGGCCGCTTCGGTTGGGCGGGTGGGAGGCCAGGCGGGTAGGGCGGGAACCCGAGGACGCAGGCGGGCTGCCCGACTGGCAGGTGCCGCCGGCGGCCGAAGGGCAGCTCGGCACGGGAAACGGGCGGGAGACGGAGCGGAAAGCTCCAGCAAGGCCGAGGAGGAAAATAGGGCCGAACTCCTTACCTCTTCCAAAGCTGAAGACATGGTCGGGTTGCTTCAGGCAAGGCCCGGGCTGCAGCGGCGTAGGACGGAGAACGGGAAACGCCGCACCGAGCGCTCTCACCGCGAGCGCAGACAACACCGGCACGAGTAGCGGCGGACGTAGCTTGAGAGCACACCTGACCCTGCGCGAGATTTCGGCCCGCCTCCCGCACGCGGCGCCTCTGGAACCTTCGCGAGTCCTTCGCCACCGCCCAACCAGCCTCAAGCACCGCCTACCGGGCTCGGCTCCGCCTCGCCTCTCCTGGCACCGCCCCACCCATCTCGTCTCTTAGCAACACTCAACTCTCGCGATCAAACCGACAGTTCGAGAAGAATAATGCCTCCACCTCCCAGCCCGGGAAACTGAGTATACTTTGACCCCGTTTGTCCCGCCCGCGCAGTCGCCGCTTCGAACTGCTGCCTTCCGTATGGTAATAACCATAACCCAACCCCGGAAATCTGCGGGGTCCAAACCGGAAATTGACGACAGAGTCAGTTGTTTCCCTGCGCTCTAGGACCCGGGGCCATGGAGGCGGCCATCTTGTGTAAGACTAATCTGTGAACTTGTACGAGGCCAAAAAAAAAGGGGAGGAAAGGAAACCTATTTATGTTAAAGTGAGAAGGAACAAGAACGTTAACTGCAGAGTCCTGAAGAGAATAGTTTAATTTTTACTAGGTTCTGGTGCTCTGGAGACTTCACGACTTAGCGTGTACAACGTGGTTACCTCATCACGGACCGCGGACCCATTAGTGCGTCGGGGCAAGTAATATAGCGGCACCTGGATACGTCACGATTTAGCGTTACGACGTGGTGACGTCACTACGGACCAGGCGAGGAGGAGGGGTTGCACTTGACCCGAACCCGCGGTCGCGGCTCGGAGAGTAGGGGTAGTAATATATGGGTCTCCGTAGGCCCAGCGTTTGCGGTCTCGCAACCCACTCCAGTATTCTTGCCTGGAAAACCCCGTGCACAGAGGAGCTTGGCGGGCTATAATAGTTCATGGGGTTGTAAAGAGTCGGACGTGACTGAGCGACTCTCTTTTTTTACCCCTTCCCTCCGTACACCGTGGAAGCGCTTCCGTGGAGCCCTCACCGACCATTCTGCGAATCTCTAGTTGTCACCCAGGTTTGGAGTCGGTTTTAGTGAGCCTGTAGACCACAGATATCGTCTTAGAGACTGAACAACATCGACCGTAGAAAATGTGAGCCAAGCTTTTCTGGGGATGCGTTCTGCTCTTGTTCTAGCTCCCGTTATCTCGCTTCCTAAGACCCTTAACTCTTTTCAGATTATTTTAGCTTTTGGCAGCCCGTCGAAAGCATAAACAATAACCCTTGAGAAGTCAAATAGCCTGCATTCAGCTTTATAAAGTCGTCCGAGGTAGAGCTTAGAAACAGCAAGTAAAAGGAGTATAAACAGCAGGCGGACCATTATCATGGTCAAGAATGTGAAGGGCAGTACAAAAACAAATTACAGGTATGCACAACGTGCACGAATTTCAAACCTGATGTTAAAGGTAAAGAAGCCAGGAGGAAGTCCTATCGTTTGGTTCCCTTTAAACGAAGTCTAAAACCATTAAAAATCCGGTTAGTCTTTCCTTAAGCGGGAGAGACAGTGACAGACAGGAACCACAAGGGGGCTTTTGCGGTTCAAACTATTTTGTTTTCTTGCTGTGGATGCTGGTTACAGATGTGTTCACATTGTAGAAATTTCATTGAACTGTAATTTGCGTTTTCTTTTGTGTGTTCTAATGAGCTGTAGCCCGCAAAACTCCCCTAACCGTGGAATTCTCCACGCGAGAATACTGGAGTAGATTGGTATTCCCTTCTCCGGGGGATCTTCCCGAACCAGGGACTGAACCCCAGGATCTCCTCCATTGCAGGCAGATTCTTTACTGTTTGATCCACTAGGGAAGCAATATAGTTAACTAAAAGCTGTATTTAACTAGGCCCAGGAGGGAATTTTCCCTGGATGATAGAAATGTTACACTGATACATGCCATTGTCAGAATTCATAGAACTAACTCCTAAGATCTGTGGGTTGGTTTGTTTAGTTATATCTCAAGTTCAAAAAAAAAAAGGGTCTAGGGAATTCCTTAGTGCCCAATAGTTAGGACTTGTCTTTCACTGCTGAGGCCTGGGTTCAATCCCTGGTCAGGGAACTAAGATCCCACAAGCCCTGAAGCACAGCCAAAACAAAAAAGTCTTAACTGGAAACCTGGAATTCTTTAGGTACTTTATTAAATAGGAATAAATATCCCATTTCACTGTGTGAGAAACTGACCTAACCCAGTGATTTTTAAATTTGCTCGATTATACACTTGGGGCAGATTCTCCCACCAGATAGCCTAAGGTCACAGTTTTAAATACCACCAGTTACCAGTGACTCTGCTCAGTTGCACCACTCCTCTGAGCTCCAGGCTCTGCCTCTGCTTGGATGTCTGATGAGCACATCAAATTCAGCTTATCTGAAAAACAAACCAACCAGGAAAAGAAAAAAAAAACACCTCCAGATTTCTCATCCTTACACCCCAGACCAGCTTTTCCAGTTATTCTCCAGCTCTGTGAAGGTCACCTCATTCTCTTTGTGGCTCAGGCCAAGGAGTCATACTTGAGTCTTCAGTTTCAGTCCTACATCCCCTCCTCTGCCAAGTCTTGGTGGCTTTCAAAGTATGTTGAGAATAAAACCACTTCTCACAACCTCCACTGCTACCACCTAAGACCAAGGCAATGAGTATTTTGTCTGGACTGTTAGCCTCTTAGCTGGCTTCTCTGCTTTCCCACTGGGCCTTTACAGTTAGTTTTCCAGAGTAGCCAAGGTAATCTTTTCAAATGAATAAAATCCAAACTCCTTACACAACCTGGACTGTTCTACATGATCTTAAATTTCACCTTGGCGATCCCTTATCTGCCGGAACTCATCTCTCACCAGTCTCCCCTCTCCCTGATTACAACACTGGCATTTTTGTCACTCCTTGAATCCACTGAGTTTGTTCTCACCTCCAGGTCTGTGCTCTGTGCTTTCTTTCAGTCTGGAATGGTTTTCCTCCAGATCATCACATAGCTGTTTCTGTCTTCCTTTTCTGCCCGCGCTTAAAAACACCTTAGAATTTCCCATTTTTAACAGAAATTCAATGCTGCTTCTCTCCAGTTGTATCCTATAATTGTCCTTCCATGTACGATGTAGAAGCAAACTGACTCCTTGCACTGCTTCCATCAGGAGTTATTGGGTACATCAGATTCCCAAATCAAGGGGAAAAAAGTGAAGAACTTTGTATCCTAAGATAAAAGCAGACCATGATGGACACACACATCAGGGTCACGGTATCTAGTTCTAAACTCGAGAACCTGAGCCTTTCCTCTGAAATTAGACTCCCTAAAATCAAATGCTTTGTCTCTGATTTTTGCAATGCTGATGTCTAAAAATATGGATCGTAGTGTGAGAACCATGAACAAACTAATTATAGACTCTATCCTTGGAAATTGTGTAGTTTCTTCCTATAAATTCTTGCAATTTCTATTTGGCAAGCTTGTTCTTCTAAAGCCTGAACTTCCTCACAAACTTACTTTGCAATTAAACTTTCAAAAGATTTTATTCTGGACTTCCCTAGTGGTACAGCAGTTAAGACTTTGCCTTCCAATGCAGTGGGTGCAGGTTCAGTCCCTGGTAGGGGAGACTGAGATCCCAGGCCTCACAGCTGAAAAACAAAACATAAAACAGAAGCAGTATTGTAACAGATTCAATAAAGACTTTAGAAATGGTCCACATCAAAAAAATCTTAAAAGATTTTGCTCTGAGTGTCCCTTTGACAGTGCTCAAAAGTTTTGTTAAAAGCATAATTTCAAAAAGGTGAAATTGATTCTCATGCAAATAAAAAATGAATATTAACAAATACTTTATACAACTCATTGCATAAACCAGTGAGGGAACCAATACCTTGTTAAAACTGTCAAAAAGTGCATTTGCACAGCTAGGTATTTATAGACAAGTTAGCAATGGAATATTAGTGTAAGGTTGCAAAGTTAGACACAAACTACTTACTGTCCTACAGAGTAGTAGAACTATATCTTAACTTTTGGAGTCATCTATTCCACTGGAAAGAAAATGGGATTTGCGTCCTTCCTGGACAAAAACCTACAGGTTAACAGGTAACTTGAGTGTAGGACCTTTAATCAATAATGAACAGCGAGTTCCACTTACTTTTCATGACAGGACCATTCATGACCTTGTAACTGCCAAGCTCAGTAGATATTTTCTGGATAATTTGATGGTTTTACTTTTTATATAAAATTTCTCATTGTTTTCATTGGTACATGGGTCAAACAAAAGATGTCTGTAGTCTGGGTTCGGGGCACAAACTAATTTTACAATCTCTGATTAATATTTTTTTAATACATGAATTCTAAGAGGAGCTGACTAATCTGGCTTTAAGTCGCTCAGTCGTGTCCAACTCTTTGCGACCCCATGGACTATAGCCTACCAGGCTCCTCCGTCCATGGAATTTTCCAGGCAAGAGTATTGGAGTGGGTTGCCATTTCCTTCTCCAGGGGATCTTCCCGACCCAGGGATTGAACCCGGGTCTCCCACATTGCAGGCAGACGCTTTACCATCTGAGCCACCAGTAAAGCCCCTCATTTGGCTCCAGGGACACCCAGAACAAAATGCAAATTAGAACCCAGTGCAGATCGCAATTTTCTGTACCCTGCCTCTACTTCAGCAGAGCCTACAGAGTTTTCAGAGTTCTGCCTGAATTACACGATGTCACCCACTGGACTGTACTCTGAAAGATGAGCAGCAGCCACCCAATCCAATATTAGCCAATCAGATTGTTGCAAGATTTTGAATTGGGACACTGAGATGCCAGTCCGTCTCTGCTGGCCACTTGAAGGGCATATAAACCTGGAGGTTACACAGTTTGAAGCAGAGAGTGCCTCCTTTCAGAGACAGCAGCAGCAGCAGCAAAGCGCCGCCTGTCAAGACAAGCAGGAGAGTGAATATGAGAGCAGTTGTTCACATTCCAGCCCCTTGGCCCTGCGCCGCTTCAGGCCCAACAGTCTGGCCTTTGGTTACGAGCTAGATATACTTTTTCCCTTTTAATGAGCTGCCTTATTATCATTAGGTTAGCTTGAGAGAGTTTGTTACTTGCAACCAAGGAATCCTTAGAGGCATGCAGGGCACTTCGCTGTGCCTCTGCACAGGATGTCGTCTTGCAGGGAATCACCCAGAGCAAACTCCTATTTATTTCTCCTTGCTGCAAGGACTAGAGTCTAGTACCAGATAAGAAGCTTTTCACCAACGCCAGGTTCAGATGATTCAGAATAAAGTCAACTAGAAAAAAATCAAAAAGACATAGATGGATTTTAGAACGAATGTTTATTACTGCTTAATGGGGCCAAAGGGGCAACACAAAGCATTGAGAACATCACTGGCTCACAAAAACAGTCACCTTGCTACCTTCTTGGTTGCATTTGTTTATTTCACAAGGCTTCATTCACACATGAAAACAAGATATTAATCCAATTCAAGTTCATAACAATTATAAAAGTAAACATTTGTTGGGACAATGTACAATAAATTGCACTTTTCTTAACAAGCATTACATTTACATTTATAGAGTGTACTATACATAATACATGGAATAATGGGAACATCTAATTGGTCAGTTGATAGAGGAGAGAGGCTGCTCACTAATTTCGTAGTCAATTAGCACTGTTTGAGCTAATCAACTCCTTTATTCTGGAACCTGTTTTCATTGGAGAAGCCATGGGCAAAATCATAGAATTCGTAAAAACAGATGGCATAGAATTTCTACTACCTCCTCAGCAAGGGAAAGGTAGGAGTTGAAAGAAATGAAGTGAGGCTGACTGAGAAACTTTCTTTCTTATATGAATTAAGGATCCATACATTATGCAGAACACCAAAAATAGAGAAACTGATGCAAAGGCTATTACGATCTTGGATTCTGGGACCAATTCCAGGCTTTATTCTTGTGCTTTCATGACACCAGAGTCTTGACGAATTTATGTCCTTGTCATTCAGTTTCCTATATTTTATTCCATATATAATATATAGTTATTAAAAGTTACATTTCAACAGAAAAGATTTTACATGTTAATTTATTGCCAATGAAAAATGAAAGTAACTTAAAATATTCATTTTCTACTCAATGATTCTTTTCTTAAAAAGTTTCCAGAATACCACTAATGAAAAACCAGGGGTGAAGGCAGGGAGAATGGGACACGTTGATGAAGATGTTTTTATAGCAGGGAGCAAACACACTTGTAGCTGAGCTTGACATGTAGTCTTTGAGATGGGAGCTAAGACAGGAATGTCTGACAGCTGACTGGTCACTAAGCTCCTCATAAACCTCCACTTTTCTCCTTACAACTCAAGGTGACCATTTCCGATCGAGGGGCAGCCCACACGCACAGTTTCATCTGGTCGCTCCTGAGAGAGAAGAAAATCACTAAGGGCTCTGCCTGTGTTACACGGAAGCCACGATGAGACAGGAAGATGTTCTGCAGCAGTTCCAGTTCAATGTGACCATCAGCATGGCAACTAGAGGGCAAGAGTTTTGTATCTGGTAGGAAACACAGGCCACCGAGCTGGGTGTGGCCTTCTGTATCTGATCACCATGTGCATGTTCAGTTGAATGGTACCAGGGTATACCAAAGAGGCAGGGATAAGCCGTATAAAATTATACCAATCACCAATCACACACACACAAATCTCACAGCATTCAAATCAAACAATAGTTTGTTCATGCTCTCGTTTACCTATACTTGAAGCAAGAGAAGAATTTTTTTTTAAGAGTAAGTTATACAACAGAATGATCTTACTAAGTAAAAGTGTTCTGTGCCAGAGAGAGAAAATATTCACTTTTTAAAAGCTTCTTTTTCCCTAACACAGTCATGAAATTGGACAACCACCTTACCAGAATAATTAGTAGACTGATCTCAACTAAAGAAAAAGAAAACTCAATCCCTTACATTAGTTACATATGTGATTCTTATCCTCAGAAATGAGTCCGTTCCTTTAAGGATCTCTCATCTCTTGTGCCCTAAATTGTGTATTTTCTTGTTTCTCTCACTTCAGCTAGGAAATGAAGCTACTAGTTATCAACTGGAAAGTATTTTAGGAAAATGGAATAAGGGTTTGAGAAACATAAATGTTAATACATAGTATAAGAGGATGAAAGTTTCAAAAACAATGAAACCAGATAAATACTATTAAATATCCCAACATCAGTACAAAGATTACATTTCTACTTTATTATGGAAATTTTAAGAAAGCCAATGAAGAACAAACCACAAACTAAATAGTTGGGATAGGGAGGGATGGAGAATTATTGGTTGCATGGAAAGGTAGGCCATAGGCCTAAGTGACATTCCTATTAGTGTTTCTGATAGGCACTCATATACAGAACATTAGGTAACAGAATTTCTTTGCATTAAATTATATGGAATTAAATATACCCAAATTGTGCCATGGCTCAGGATGTGGGAAGCTACAAACATATGCAGTGAAAAATTCAACTTGGTTTCTTTCAGCTCTAAGGAATGTGTTAAGATTCTCAAGATATAAAAGCTAATGACTGAATTATCAAATTGAACTTCATTCTCTTATATTGAAGAATTTAATGAAAGGAGAACTCTTCAGAATGCTGCAAATGTTGGATTTTTGGAGGAATGTTTTATACAAGATGAAAAACTCTCTGAAATATTTGAAATTTTCCTGGATATTTGAGCTGGTCAACCTCTTTCTAAAATCAAAAGAAGATTATGAATTCTCAAATATACTTCGAGATAAATTAAAACTAGCAGATACTTAATGCTGGAATGCATGAAACAATATATGTTGAAAGGCATGTGGTTTGGGATAGTGCTATTGTAACATTGTATGAATAATATCATATACCAACTTTTGAATTTTCTTTCTTTCTGTATTTTCTATTGCTACTCAGCCATAGGCATTGTAGTGAGGGACAGTTTAGACTATAATACTAATACACATACCCAAGTATGATGTGGAACTGGAGGAGGAAAAAAAATCTATAGATGGCCATTATAATCTGTTAAAAGAGTTAAAATGCAACAGATTAAATGTTTACAATGTTTGTACCTGGTGATTTTGTTTAAAGAAGCAAATGTTAGGGGCTATAAAACTGAGCCAGGTCTACAGGTAAGAACTGAACCTACAGCTAGTTCTCTCTCAACTACCCTTTAAGGAAAAGTATGCAACTTAGGCATTCTGTGAAATGTAAAAAGAGCTCTGTACAGTAGAATTACGAGATTCACAAAACACAAAAGAACATCCTTAATTTAGCTAGCCATCTGATAAGGCAACTTGTACAAGGCTTCTTGGGATCAAAGCATAAAGTACCAGAAAAGCTAACAAATTTTACTAAATGATTTACAAAAACAAGTACCAAGATGCAATTTTCTAGCCATTATATTTTACAAAAAAAATATTAACTTTTCTAAACCACCACATAGGGAATGTTAAAGTCAACACAGATACTCAGAATGCTGAGTTATTTTCCTTTGGGGTGAAAGGAAATGAAAACTATGATGAAAGATGTCAGGACAGAAAAAAAAAAAATGGAATTCTGTAAGAAAAGTATTATTTGATGAGTGTAATGAAGGATAACAAACAACCACATCAATTTTATGGGCTATAGATGATACGAACACTTACCGATGAGGGGAACTTCACTTTTTAGAGTTTAATGATTATTTTAAAGGAGAGGATCCACCATGAATAACTTGTAGTGCATGCTCCTGGACTTGAGATGGCTCTTACATGATTTTTACTTCCAAGAGTGTGTTACTTTTAACTGCAACATATGGCACAGATGAGAGTCACTCTGCCACTACAGGGTTTAAGATCCTCTGCAAAGAATATGTTCAACAGTGAAGCCAAGGATGAGCATCAATAAATGTTACTGTACACAGACGACAGTAGTTTGGTTGACGTAAAAGGACCGAAGGCCTCCAAAACAGCTTAAAAAATGGGAAAACTGGTTTTTCCCTTACCAAAGGATTTCCTGCAAAGACTATTTATAAAGACATGTTAAATATAATTGAAAAAAATATTTCCATCAACTTTTACACAATAGCTTTGCCTTTCCATGAGATAAGTATTTCTATAAAGGTTTTATATGCACTTGAAAATGTTACAAATGCATCTGCATCTGTTCATCTAGGGGTACCAAGGGCACATTCTTAAGAAGCTACAGAACTCAGAAAAAGGGGCCTAGTATTAAATTAAGGTGATATGAAGCTGACCTCTATTTCCCATTTCATAACTTTAACAAACTTAGAGTATATTAGTGTTTCCTTCGCAAAGTATATGTCAACATTAAACAAATACTCTGTCCCTGGTTCTACATTCCATTCTAAGCACAGTAACTGTTCCTGGGCCTTTTCAGGCTTCTCTGGTAAAGGCCTCCTAAAGATGAAACTCATAATATCCACTTCTGACTTCACGTTTGCCAGATGGCACAACTGTATTCTTACTTAGGAACTTGTGATTCTCCTGTGGAATTCTGAAAAGGACCTGTTAGGAGACCAGGACCAAAGTGATTTATTTTATCCTGCATTTATAAAAACCTCAGTTCTTTTTTATCTAGTGTGTGTTCTCAATAGCCTATCTTATTCCATGGTTCTTGGCACTTAATTTCCAGATGTACCCCACAGAAAATAAAAATAAACTAATTCTCTTTGGGAACTGTCCGACCCCAGATCTGTTCTTTCCTTCGGATAGGTTTACTGCTGTCCAGGGAATCACTTTCAAGAGGAAACCTGACGGTCATGGCTGGCCCCACAGTGTGCTTTATCTGAATAAGTCCTGAAAAGTTACGAGGTTTTGGTTTCAATCTTTTTTTTTTTTGCTGTGACAAATATCTTCCTATCAATTCAACCTTGAAATAAAAGACATCTCCATTTTCATGTAAGATAAAAATAATTATGAATAATTAGTTCTAAATAAAAAGCATTTAGCTCTGAATTACTTATTTCCAACCAGACATCAGGCATATAAAATAATGTGTAATAATACTATGATGGATCGGAACACGGCCTTCCATGAAGCACAAACACAGGTATTCAACATAAATCAGGTTAGTTTAAGTAACACCCCTTTGAAAAGTGTCATTCGAGAAAGATTGAGAGCTACTGAAAGATCCTGGCTTGCTTTCTGGCCTCCTTCCCTTCCTTTCAAAGGGACACCAGGACTCTTCCTGGGTTTCCGTCGCTTTGATCGTTGTGCTCCTGTGCTTGGGTGAGGCTGGAACTATGTGCTCTCCTTGGGGGGCTGGGTGGCCTGTGGCGGCTGCAGTGGCTGCGTGCCCGTGGCCGTTTTGATAGAGTTCAGGGTTTTGCTAAACCAAGAGTTCTTTGCAGCTTGGATTTCATTCATAAGGGCTCCTCTCTGATGTTCAAGTTCCTAATTAAAGAAAGAAAGTCATCTGAGTTAGATAAATGTTTTCTCTCCACCAAAAACAAAATCAGACTGCAGCTTTTTGGAATCCACATGGCCGTAGTTTGCATCCTACACACCCAGGTGAGATTTAGTTCGCTTCTGAATGCAAGAAAAAACAACGGGGAGCTAAAAGAGTTACCACTAAAACCCAGAATCTGTGCTTTCTCTGATCCTTGACAGGAAACCTCATTTTACCCTTTCCTCCCCCTTGCAATTTAGGTCCAATTTAGGCTGCAACCTGAGAGAAGATGTTTAAAACCACAGGTAAACATAAGCATATGGATGGAAAGAAGTTTTACTGATAGTGTGAGCACGAATGAGTTCTGGGTCCCAACACACGGCCTTGGCCCTGAGAATGTACGAGGTCTGGTGCAGAAAGTTCAGCATTATTAGTGTGGTGCAGCAGATGCCATGGCAGGACACAGTGAGGGTGAGGATCTCTGGAAGAAGGAAATGGGAACAGTCCATCAGAAGCCAGGACTGTTTTCCTAATTCTGGTATCCTCCAAACTGGAATGAGATTATGGGGAAAGGGATTTGGCAAAATCAGGTAAAGATGAAAAGGGACTCCAAAGAAAAGAATGGCCGTCAGCCAACATTCAATTGTTAGGGCGAGGATGGCAGGAGGGGTGTGGCTTTTCAACTCTAAGCATCAGCTAGGTGACCAAGTTCAATGAGAAAGGAGCATGGCAAAAAAAATCTCAGGTTAAACTAAAAAGGCATATGCTTAAGTTCCCATAAAGTGGGAGGGAGGTGGTGTGTGTGGGGGTGTGTGTGTGTGTGTGGTGTGAAATTTAATTATTAAAAATTTATTTAAAACTATGTGTTTATTTTTGTTTCGTTGCTCAGTTGTGTCCGACTCTTTGCAACCCCACAGACAGCTAAGCTTCCCTGTCCTTCACTGTCTCCTAGAGTTTGCTCAAACTCATATCCATTGAGTTGGTGATGCCATCCAACCATCTCATCCTCTGTTGTCCCCTTCTCCTCCTGTCCTCAATCTTTCCCAGCATCAGGGTCTTTTCCAATGAGTTGGCTCTTTGCATCAGGTGGCCAAAGTATTAGAGCTTCAGTTTCAGCATCAGTCCTTCCAATGAATATTCAGGGTTGATTTCCTTTAGGATTGACTGGTTTATATCAGTGTTTAAAAGTGACGTAAAATACAACTCATGAGTGGGCAGAAAATATATTCATCATATATGGTATGAATCGTGAAACATTCCATGATTCTGAGCTTGATGGGTATACTCTACCATCCTAGAATATCCTGGCCCACTGACTTTAATTTTTCTTCTTATCGGTCTTTTATCAAATCACCAACCTGGATTTTACACTTGGCCTCCACCAGCTGCAGTTTGGTCTGTGCCAATTCCAGCTCCATCTCCCTCAGCTGCTTCTTAAGAGAGTCCTTCTCGTCATCCGATTCCATCCCCTGGTCCTCTCTGCTTATGGCCGCTACTTTCAAAGCACCCTCCTTGCTGAAAATGTCACTGCAGTGTTTACAGGCCATCATTTTACCCTGAAATACCCAAAAGATAACCAGTATCAAACTGTATTTCATAGCATATATCATGTCCTGAGACACTGTGATACGATATTTCTTTAGACACTGCTTCTGGTCATCAAATGAAGGCCCATTTATGAAAGTATTTTTCTTGGGCTATGACCAAAATGGTTATAATCAGCACAAAACCCAACTATCGAAGATAGGTGCTACTTTTTCTTCAAGTGTCTATAGAAAAAGTCTGGAGATAGGAAGTGTTACAGCATTTTCTTCAATGTGTTCTAGAAATTTTATTCTACCATTATCCTTACTGGATGCCAAGCCCATGGGATATACTCTACGTGCATTAATTACCTCATTTAACCCTAGAGCTACCATATGATTAGGTACTATTATCATCCCCATCTACAAATGAAGAAGCTTAAAGAGTACAAGTAAACTTGCCTATGGCAGACAAGGAAGGTCATTATGAGTAACCTAAGTCTACCCGAGCAACAAACAAGTATTGGGTTGGCCAAAAAGTTCGTTTGGGTTATTCCATAAGATGGTATAGAAGTACCTGAATGAATTTTTTGGCCAACTCAAGATACGTCCTTTTGTTCAACTTTAAGGAAAGATGGTCATTATTGTTTAAGGTGATAAAAGTCATTGGGTTACATGCCTGGATTGTCAATCAAGCAGAGAGCACTGAACACTAGCAACAACAGAACTGCTGTTTTCTTAAAATATCTTCAAAAAATTTAGAGATAAGGGATATTATAGAACATTTCTATTTTGATGCCCGACTGTTACAAGCTCAGCATGTCCTTAGCCATAACCATGCTCCTCTCTTCACACATACACAAAATAGCCATGCTCACACTTCTGTGTCACTGCATGACCCCACCATGTAGGCCTAAAGGCTTTGGTATCATCTTTTCATTAGCTGCTTCTTCATTCCACTGGTCATTAAATTCTTTCTCTGGTATGTCCAAGCATGTCTCCCAGGCCCAAAGCCCCAAAAGTCACCTTCCCAGAGCAAGGTTCAGATTTTTCAGTTCTCATGTCTCAGATTTTCAGGTTATAACTTATAAAATATGTATTTTTTCAGCATTTATTGTGTGCCAAGTTCCAGACCAAGCACTTTCTATACATCATCTTATTTAATCTTCAAAATGACCTTATGAGGTAGGTAATACCTCTAGTTTATGGAGCACAAAATAAAGCTGTGCTTAGTTGCTCAGTCGTAGCCAACTTTGCAACCACAAGGACTGCAGCCCACCAGGCTCCTCTGTCCATGGGGATTCTCCAGGCAAGAGTACTGGAGTGGGCTGCCATGCCCTCCTCCAGGGGATCTTTGTAACCAGGGATCAAACCCACATCTCCCGCATTGCAGGTGGATTCTTTACCATCTGAGTTGAGGTTAAATAACTTGTCAAGTTGTTAAATGATATGCGAAAGTGCCTAGAATGAATTTATATACTAGCACTGTATAAACCTGAATATATTCAAACTGAATTGCATCAGGTTTCTCTAACACTGGTCCCAAGAGTGGGCTGTGCCAACACTGCTGCTTAAAGAATACCAATCCACTTGGTTTATTTCTGGTTCTGTAGAATAAGCTATCACTTTTTTCAAACAGAAAAGAAACACAAGTAGTTCTACCACGAGGGGGCAGCATATAAATAAGTGTGACTCTGACCCCATGGACTGTAGCCCACCAGGCTCCTCTGTCCATGGAATTCTCCAGGCAAGAGTCCTGGAGTGGGCTGCCATTCCCTTCCCCGAGGGAACCTTCCTGACCCAGGGATTAGAACTCAGGTCTCCTGCACTGTGGGCAGATTCTTCACGGAGCCACCAGGGAAGCCCTGTAAGTGCTTCGGGTTTTCCTTGCATCTCTAAAGCACTGGTGGAAGAATCCACCTCCGGCTGAGTTCTACACTGCCCATGGTGTCTCCTGTTTAGCAGAGTGACGGGATGGTCCTGCTGGGCCGCACACTGACGTCACATCAATGCAGGCACAGTTGGGAGGGTTCCCAGGTTGCCAACACGCAAGAGAGCTCAGGGGCCTCGTGTGCCAAGGCTGAAATCTAGCCTCTTTTCCTGTTACCTTTCTCTGACAGCCCACAAAGGTTATGGGCTTTCGGCTGGTCCACATCCCAGTCCAAAGGTGAATCCTATTCTCCATAATCCCTAAACCCTTTGTAACAAAGGTGGGGTGGGGACTGTATTTACAGGCTGTCCTGCCTGTGGTGTGTCATCATATACTGGGATCAGGTGCTCACTTAAGATGACATGAACTGGGAAGACACTGCATCACAGAACCGTCCCATTCTTCCTCACCTTTACCACTTCCAGCTCCTCCTTGCTGGCTGCTTGCTGTTTCTCCAGTCGGGTACTCAACTGGGAACAGATCTAAGAGAAAGAAAAGAGCTGCTTTATTAGAAAGGAGAACAACTCATGTAGCATGTGCACATAGCTGTTTATTCACTCTAGCATCTCTGACACTAGAAGAAATTTTGCAAATTTGCCAGTCATTCCCACAAGGAGCAGCAGAAAGCCTAAGCCTGTTCTGTGTGTAAAGCACATTTCTATCTCAGTCAGTAGAAAAAACACGGGATAAGTTTGATTTATGTCTGTCACTAGTTTTCGTGACTGGTTCCAGAGAATTCCTGTCCTCACTTTGGAATCAATCTGTAGAATCATGCTGACTGTCTACTTTGGGCAAGGTACTATCCTAGGAATCTGATGAAAAGAATTCTGAATCAAAGATGTCTCCTGTCTGCTGCAACACAAAGAGTTTCTGTTTTCAATCACAAAAGTTTCTTTAGGAAGTGGCAGAGTGAATTTTTTAAAAGTTAAAATCACCAGAAAGTAATAGAGACTTAAAACTTGAAACAAGAGGTTTGGCAACATAGCATAAAATGAAATGCCTGGAAGTCTAGCTCTACGACTTCCTAGCACAGTGTCCTTGGGTATATTCACTCATCTTTCTAAGCCTCAGTTTCTTCATGACTGAAAAGTACTGTGCTGTCATAATCACTGGGAAAGAAAATGTACATAAAGGGTTTAGTATAGGACGATTAAATAACATCTCATTATTCTGATTCTGAAACAAGGTGCAAACAAGCACAGGGAACAGAGAGAAATAAGTGCTTTCAAAGTCCCCCAAATTATATGTGTGTGTGTGCATGCACGTGCGTGCATGTGTATGTGTATATACACTGAGAGAGACTGAGCACAGAGATATATATATATATCATGTCTGACTCTTTGTGGCCCCATGGACTGTAGCCCGCCAGGCTCCTCTGTCCATGGAATTTTCCAGGCAAGAATACTGGACTGGGTTCCTCCTCCAGGGGATCTGCCCAATCCAGGGATTGAAACTGTGTCTCTTGCATCTCCTGCATTGACAGGTGGATTCTTTATCACTGTGCCACCTAGAAAGCCCTATATATACTATATATATAAAACTGGAAGGTCAAGTCTTACTAAGCCTGAGTGAAGTAAGAATCTTTTATTTTGGGAAAAAAATGGAATAAAACATTTAGGGGATGTCAAATTTTCAAATGCAATCTGGACTAAACACATAAAAGGTCTACCTCTATTATCAAAACCGACACTTAAAAAAATCCCAGTCTATAGTTTCAGAGATCAGAACTTGTTGAGTCCAGTCTCTAGTTTCTCCAGATCCAGGCCTGGAAACAATACGCAGGACTATGCTGGCTGACATTAAAAGGAAGCAATCTCTCTAGCAATTCTGGCAAACCATAAACCATTTTAAATAAGCCCAAACCTTCTGAAATATAGCCAATAGTAGCCAATTCCAACTACAGAATGCATTTGGATTATATGTTTAATTATCTTCAAAGAGATGGGTCTGTTGCTTAAAGTGCTTGCCAGATAATATTCAAGAATCATCCCAAGGACTGCTCTTTGAAAAGTGCTGCATATGGAGGCCACCTATGGCCTAATGTGACAGAAAAAATGCATCTGCAGTGATGACAAGCACGTGGTCTTTGATGATCCTTGTACTGCTTAATGTCTAACCAGTCCTTCTCCTAGTTATCCAAATCCAACATTTCCTTGTTAACTCTCTTGCATTTCTTGTTTCTCCATTGTCACTACTGTTTGTTGCCGTCCGGGACCCGTTTTGTCTCAGTTGGCCTCTCACTGCTCTGTGCCTTTCTTTGCCTGTGCATCTCTCCCCTGGTTTCCACATCTCTCCCTGCGACTGAGTAATTCCAGTTCCATGTTCCCAGTCATGCCACTGTCCTGCTACAAACAGAATGAAATCCAAACTCCTCAGCCTGTCCCTGAAGACCTTTCTTGATCTTGGCCCCTGCTCATCTTTGCTTTTCTTGCCTACTTGAAACCCTTGCTAAACAAAACTGTCACTAATCAACCTCCCCTGCCTTTGCACACGCTTTTTCAACCTTTCCAACATTTCCAGCCTTTCCTTCTCTATCTCCAGATGCCTGAACCTCACCTTATCTTTGAAGCACAACTCAAATCACTCCCTTCTCCAGGAAGGGATTCCTCATCTCCCATACATAATTCTCTCTCCTCTTAATTATGGCCAAGTTTTACCTATTACAAGCTTAGCTTCCAGAGAAGAAAAACTGGATCAATTTCTCTTTTATTCCTCTAAAGTATCAAACCTCACATGCAGCAGGCATTAAATAAACATATTTTGATTATATATATGTATAGATAAATAAGCATATAAACATTATAAAACAGAGTAAGATAGATTTGAAGCCTTAGTTCTAAGGAATCTTCCACGAAAGGGGAGAATCCTTGTGGAAAGATAGTCATAACAACAAATGAACTAGTTTTCCTCCAAAAGCATGAACAATATGACTGACATTTTTATTTATATATCAATAGCAACAAAGCATACTCAGTGTATTAAGTGATTCAAGATTAAGGAAGGTTTGTTTTCTTTGTGTTTTTCTGCACTTCCACAAGGGACATACATTTTATTTACAAGCAAAAAACCACTTTTTAAAAAAGTTAAGACTTAGACTTCCAACTCTTTTGTGAAACAGGAGACCCTAGGGAAATTTCTGGGTAAGTAGGTGGCATATGGTGCCTTAATAATTTGAGAAAGCTGAACTTGAACAGTCTAGTCAGGGTCTTATGACAACAAGCAGATTCCTGGCTGTGCCCCAGCCTAACCAGCAGGGACCACTGGAGCTGGAATGGAGGCTTTCTGAGACCCTGTCTGGTGATGAGACCAGAAACATCCTCAAGGAGACTAGCCCCCCCACCACCCACCATTAAAACATCTTTTTTTTTTTTTTAAAACATCATTTTAAGGTTCATAAGAGGTTTCCTGCTAGGCACTAGCCTCTGTTGGGAAAGGCCACATGGGCATGTGCGGACAAGAGCTCCCGTATTCTCTACTGTGATAGCAAAGGACGCGCAGATCTCCTAGCTGTACAAGTGCTAAATTCTAGTGCTTGGCAAGTGTGATCTATTGGAAATTAGCTTCTGAGTAAGGCAGAGACAGGATCCCAATGGTAATAAGATTTCTCATTCCTCTAAATCTATCAAACATTGAAAACAACCAACAGATTGTTTTGCTCAATTAAACTTCCCATGTTATCAGCAAGCATGTCTAACCACTGTCTGTTTCAGAGGAGAAAATGAGCCAACAAATATAATCCGTGCAGTGCAGCAACTATTCTGGAAACTCTAAAAACAAACAAAATTTCCTCAAAGATAAGAGCAAAACAAATACTTCTACAGCGATGAAGCCCACGGGGGCACATTACCTGTTTATACTCGGCAATGATAGCTGTAGTCTTCTTGATTTCATATTCCGCCTTCTCTAGCTGTTTCCTGAAGACTTCTTTTAGCTATAAAGAGTAAGAATGAGAAACATCAAGACTCAGTCAAAATCTTTACACATTTCCACCAATATCCATATTCAAGTCTGCCTGATTCCAAGTCAACAACGATGTAAACAACTGTCGAATAAGGGTCCATTCAGAAGCTATCTTTATTCTCATGAGTCTAAAACAAAAAACACCAAGGCAAACACTGCATGTGCTCTCGATGCTCTGACACAGCCTACTGAAAAAACATTTTAGGCCTTCTTTCTCATCTCATATTGACTCTCTTGTTACCTCTCTGGAGGAAGGAATAAGAGGCTTTTGGGACTGGAGTCAGAAATAGAGGTGTGGACTAAAGAAACACTGACTTTAGAAGTTAAAGTGACATAGGATGCAGTACTTGTTACAGTCACAGAAATACTAAACTATGAATGCTAAACCTGAAACCACAGTTATTTCTATAGCTTGGCAGCTCAAGAAGAAGGTTAGAGCAATGAAAAGGCTTAGATGTTACCAGATAAAAGGGAAAGAATTCAATTCTCCCAAGATGACCAAACAAAACCCAACCCTGGTTAATCTGCAAGTACACAATCAGAAAACAATTGATGAATTCTGCTTTGCAGCATCCCAAAATATGAATGGAGGATACTCAGTACTTCCAAATTCACAAGTTATTGAAATTGATAGCTGCACTTCTCATTAGAAGATTTGAGAGTTTCTTCATATTTGCTACATTCTAAAATTTTAAGAGCATTTGCAGGTTATACTAATTCAAACTTATTTGTTTTTATTGGTCTCTGTTCTTTATCTTCCATAATTCAAGGACATCAACCATGCCCTTTGTCCCTTCTGCCATAAGGCTCCACTGACTCAGGGTCAACTTAGGTAGCTGAGAGGCTTTGAGTAAGTTCACTCAGTTTCTCTAAGTTGTAGTTAACTCATTTGACAAATGAGAATAATCTCTATCTCACAAGGGAACCATAATTAAAATAGGATACACACACACACAAAGGGAAAATCATGGATTAAATTCCTTTGTTAATAGCTTTATTCTTTACCTAAAGTACTGAAGTGGGCCCTCAAAAAGCAGGAAACAAAGAAAAGAGTAAAACCCATCAAAATGCCAAGATCAAACCAGATAATCAGCCCCTGAGTATTTTTGATTACATTAAAAAAAAAATTCCTGGTCCACTGTAATTGCCAAAACATTTCATTATTTAGGGGAGAAAAATGAAAATCATGGAATACTTTTTATAAATTCTGGAAGATGCTAAATAACACATCCCTGCATTAGTAACTTTACTGGAACTTTTGCTGGTTGCTTGGAAGGAGGTCTTTGAGATGCTTTGTGTTCTGTTTTATATTTAGGATTATTGATGTCTCTGAATGAGACTCATTAAAATAATTGAGCTAAGCGTGCCTGGCTGGGACAGAGACGGAGACCACTGGCGAAGCAGCCGCTCTTCCTCAGGGAAGCCGGAAGCTCTGCCTCCAGCTGTCACGGTCACCTCCGGGGCTCCTTGGCAAAGCATGTCTTCCAGCTGATCACCCTCACCGCTCACACGAAGGCAGGAGGGAGCTAACCTCAAGGCTGGTTCCCAAAGGGTTTCTTTCTAGTCCCTCAGAGAATACAGTTTGAGAGTTCTGCCAGGAACAGAAATGTTGGTGCTCCTTCTTCAAAGTCATCAATCCAGAAAATGAAGCGTGACTGATGGAGGCAAATCTCAGCAGAGATCTCTGTAGGCACCTGGCTTAACGACCCTCATAAATGACTTCAGAGAAGTCAGTCATCTTGGAGATGCGACATGAAATTTACAGATTTTCACAGCTCTTGGGTCATAATTCCAAGTTCTTAAACTCCGAGAAGACTTCACGCTCTTGCTAGACATCTCAGTGAAGGCAAATTCCTGAAAGCTGTTCCAGGGTGGAAATGCTGCCACCTCTCCTAACACCCTTCAGGAGAAATGACTCAGTGCTACTCACATGCACCGCTTCAGCACCAGCCTTGATTTAGAACAAATTTAACTTTACTTCCTATTTAACTGATGCTGGGAAAGATTGAAGGCAGGAGGAGAAGGGGACAACAGAGGATGAGATGGTTGGATGGCATCACCGACTCAATGGACATGAATTTGAGCAAGCTCTGAGAGATGGTGATGGACAGGGAAGCCTGGCGTGCTGCAGTCCATGGGGTCGCAAAGAGTTGGACACGACTGAGCGACTGAACAACAACAACAACTTTACTTCTTGTTTATAGTATTAATCAAGCCCAGGAACCAATGCACCTGCATGAAGACCAGTTACCCATCCCCCACATGCCTGTTACCTGAGCCGTCTCTTCCTCCTGCTTCCTCTTCTCTTCTTCGGTCTCCACCAGCCTCTGTTTGGTCAAGAGAAGCTCCTTATTCAGCACGTCTGCCTTGTCTTCTGCCTGCAAATCAGAGCACATTAGTCATGAGGAAGGTGAAGAAAGCATGTACATACTTTATGGAGCAACACCCCCGGAGGCCTTTCTTCCCCTCTGGCTCACCCAGGGGTGGGGGGTAGAGGTGGTTGCTTTCAATGAATGCCAACTAGCTATCGCATGCTCAGCATACGTTATCTCTAATCCTCACAGCAAAAATTATTTTCCAGGTAATGACAGCAAGATTTGAAGAGATCAAATAACTGGACTAGGACACACATCTAAGATCAGAGTCACAGTCTGAATCCAGATGTGAATGGCATGGAAGGCCATGCTCCTTCTAAGTGTTTCTTCCACATTTTCAGCAGCCACAACAGCACAGACTCTGAGGCTATGGTAGGACAGGATGAAGGGCTGGCGCCTCCCTGGGAAGCTTCTACCTGGTGATGTGTGGGGCGGAGCCAGAGAAGAGGAACAGACAGGCTGATCTGTGAACCACAGTTAGGTGAGAAAGTTTAAAGATCAGCTGAGGGAACCTGGCCCACCAGGCTACTCACAACAGCAGTGAGTACAGTAAGGAGAAATGAAGACCAAAAACCCATAACAGGGACAGCCCAGAGGCAAACTGAAGTAAGGACCAGGAATCAGGCACACAAGAGCGTATTTCTAGAACAGCCAAGAAAACTCAGAGAGAGTGCTCTGCTCTTAATTTGCATACAGAGCCAAAATTCACTGTGGAAGCAGTGTGTGTATGTACATTTAACTTAGTTAACGTGTGTCTGCCTGCTTTACACATTAGGGCCCTTACCTCACCCTTTAGGTCTTGGCTTCAAGCTCACTTCTGCAGCACAGGGTGGCCTCAGCCCTGTCCTACTTAGCCCATCCGAATCAGTTCCCCACCCGCATCTAAACTCGTATTTCCCCTGGGAGCACTTGCCCCGATCTAGACTGACAAACTGTGTGTGTGATGTGTGTGCCTTGCACACTTGGCTGCAAGCTCTAGGAGGCAGGAACCCTCTTTCCTGCGCTCATCACTGTACCCCCAGCACCAAGCCCAGGACCGAACAGAGCTCATGCTCTGTAAGTGTTTACTGAGTGGATGGACGTGGTTCTCTGAGTTATCAGAGAAGCAGACTTGGGGAAGGGGGCCACAGGATGAGTTCAGCAGAGAAAATGACAGACACTGAATACGGGCAGCTCTTTGCAGAAGCCATCCCTGGCTGACAGCAGCAAAACACTGTCTAAGACATTGTGAAAACTGGCCAGGTGGCCCTCTGTCTGTGTTTCGCCGCATCTCCCACATGTCCAGATGGCCGGGCCAGCGCAGTCTGCTGGGTCCTGGCAGAGAAACTCCCTTCCAGCATCTCGGTTCTGTCTTCCAGTTCCTGATGTCCCCACAGCCCAGGGCTCAGAGCTGTTTTCAGATAACTTGGAACTGCCGGGTAGTTAAAGTGAAAAATTCCCTTCTGAAGACTCTGAAATTTGTTCTGATACATTAGATTTCAGGAAGAAAATCTACACGGCAAAAAACACATCCTAAAAGGAGAGGTGGGCCTCAAAAAAAGCAACATGTATACTGCAAGTTAAGTTTTAATAAATTGTAAGATACTAGATGATTGATACTGACTATGGACACTCAAAACTGAGAATTCTAGAGCTGCAAACCAGATGACAAGTGACCCAAAAAGTGGGAGATGCTCCCCAAAGTCTCTAATGAAGGGTCTCCCAGTGGCAAATCAAGAGCTTGCATCGGTGGATGCGCCTCTAATTCCCCGAGAGTTTGGTTCAACTATCCTTCAGTTGTTCCACTATGGCATTAGCCTTTGAAAATATTTTTAAGTAAAAAAATTCAATTTTCTAGTGGAAAAAAAAATGAGGTCCTGATGGCTTCAGTGTTTAAGTGAAAGTGTTAGTGGCTCAGTTGTGCCCAACTCTTTGCAACCCCGTGAACTCTAGCCCGCCAGGCTCCTCTGTCCGTGGGAATTCTCCAGGCAAGGATACTGGAGTGGGTTGCCAGTTCCTTCTTCAGGGAATCTTACCGACCAGGGATCGAACCCAGGTCTCCCACACTGCAAGCAGGTTCTTTACCCTCTGAGCCACCAGGGAAGCAAAAATCGTATCAGACCTGTCTCCCTAGGATGGCTGCCCACTGGTTACGGTTCTACCCCAGAATCTCTGAGTGACAGCCTTGCTAATAAAGACGACTGCACTTTAACTTCCTCTTACTGCACCGCCAGCAGGTTCCATTTTGTAAAGAGAATGGTCCTTTTAATAGCACATATCACGACACTCTGAAACAAATGTTTTCTAAGTTTGGTTTCTCGAAGGAAGATTCACTCAAACTGTGAGCCTTCTGTAAACCTCTGAAGAGTCAATGCTATCCTGACATTTAGCACCAAGCTTCTGAAATTCTGCAGCATATCTAAATGTTTACAATTTTGGAAATATCTATAAGAAAAGGGAAAAAAATCCACTTCCTTGAGGAAATTTTTAATAAACACTTAGATACGTATGAGGTGACGGCCTATCATTTTTATGTACACATAAACTGTACACTGCTGCACGTTCTTCATGAGGCCAAGGTCAGGTGACCTCACTCTATTTCTGTTCTCAGATCTGACACCTGTAGGAGTTGCTCTGGGTCCCACATGGGAAAAGTCCCTGGAAGCTGTATCCAGAGTTTCTCCTTCAAGCTTGACAGTGAAGTAGGGGTGATTCTGCTCATCAAAATACAACCAGATCTGAATTAACGTCCTCCTCCTTCTAAAAACAGTCTTCTGAGTCTCTGTACAGCCAACTTCTATACCCCGCTTAAGTAAAAACCATCTTTAACTTTAAAAGCATCTCCAGGAACAGAATACTAAACAGACAGATATTCAAATTCTATCTTTGTGCCCAAATGATAAAACCTTCACCATAGTTTGATAAGACTGAGTGGACACTTGCCATTATCATCTTCTAAACACGTACCAACATCTCACAATGCCTTATTGATATGAAACCTTCTGAAAGTGTTAGTCTCTCGGTCGTGTCCGACTATTTGTGTCTCCATGAACTATAGCCTGCCACGCTCCTCTGTCCATGGGATTCTCCAGGCAGGAATACTGGAGTGGGTTGCCATGCCCTCCTCCAGGGAATCTTTCCACCCCAGGGACCAAACCTAGGTCTCCTGCATTGCAGGCAGATTATTTACCATGTAAGCCTTCTAATTGTTATCTAACTTCTATGACATATAATATGCAGGTCAGGAAGCAACAGTTAGAACTGGACATGGAACAGCAGACTGGTTCCAAATCGGGAAAGGAGTACATCAAGGCTGTATATTGTCAATCTGCTTATTTAACTTACATGCAGAGTACATCATGAGAAACACTGGGCTGGATAAAGCACAAGCTGGAGTCAAGAGTGCTGGAAGAAATGTCAATAACCTCAGGTATGCAGATGACACCACCCTTACGGCAGAAAGTGAAGAAGAACTAAAGAGCCTCTTGATGAAAATTAAAGAGGAGAGTGAAGAAGTTGTCTTAAAACCCAACATTCAGAAAACTAAGATCATGGCATCCGGTCCCATCACTTCATGGCAAACAGACAGGGAAAGAATGGAAACAGTGACAGACTTTATTTTTTGGGGCTCCAAAATCACTGCAGATGGTGACTACAGCCATGAAATTAAAAGACGCTTGCTCCTTGGAAGAAAAGTTATGACCAACCTAGATAGCATATTAAAAAGCAGAGACATTACTTTGCCAACAAACGTCCATCTAGTCAAAGCTATAGTTTTTCCAGTAGTCATGTATGGATGTGAGAGTTGGACCATAAAGAAAGTTGAGCACTGAAGAATTGATGCTTTTGAACTATGGCATTAGAGAAGACTCTTGAGACTCCCTTGGACAGCAAGGAGGTCAAACCAGTCCATCCTAAAGGAAATCAGTCCTGAATATTCAATGAAGGGACTGATGTGGAAGCTGAAACTCCAATACATTGGTCACCAGATGTGAAGAACTGACTCATTTGAAAAGACCCTGATGCTGGGAAAGATTGAAGGCAGGAGGAGAAGGCGACAATAGAGGTTGAGATGGTTAGATGGCATCACCGACTCAATGGACATGAGTTTGAGTCAACTCCGGGAATTGGTGATGGACAGGGAGGCCTGGTATGCTGAGTTCATGGGGTTGCAGAATCGGACACAACCTGAGCGACTGATCTGAACTGAATTGATGACATATAAATGAGAGACACAGGCACTTGATCTGTGATTACAACATGAACCAAGTTCTCAGTAGGCTCCGCTCTAACATTAGGGATGGGGCTCTTTAAAAAATGATTTCTCAAAAAAAAAAAAAAGATTTCTCAAAGGACTAACCAAGGCAACTGTTTAGTTGAAAACAGAACAAAAGAATGTGTCACTTGTGACATGCAGTGTCTGATTCAACACAAACTCCTGTGATCAGAAGGGACCTGGGCCCAGTCTGCACTGGGAAAGCACTGGTTGTGTCTCTTGTTTTTGTTCCTTGGGAACAGAAAGAACAGGAAGGGCCTGAAAGCAGGTAACCAAAATTGAACTGGAGATGCATCTTCTTTTCATTTCTGATCACTGAGAAGTCCTTACTGAAGGGGTCCAGAGGATCCGGGGCAAGTTGTCAAAAGAGAAGGCTCTGTCAGAGAGAAACATGAAGAGCTGCTGGTGCCCAGGAAGCCTGAAGCCAGCTCTAAAATGACATGGGTAGGAAAGAATGTGTTTTTTTTTTTAAGTACATGATTACCTAATTAGTGTTTGTTTGGTTTACATATTGTCTCAAATACAATCTGCTTTCATGCTTGTTTAATGTTTACCAATGTTCTTCTATCTGAATCAAGAGATTTGATTTTGATTAAGCTGGGAATGAAAAAGTACTGGGCAAACTGGGTAAAAGCAGGCAAAGCCTCAAGCTAATGTCCTTCCTCGAAGTCTGGAGGGGCCAGGTACCTAAACTGCAGGGACACCTTTTGATATAAACCCCACTCGGTCAGAAACTGCAAGATCAGATTTTAGGAGGAGATAGCTAGTTTTGAACTAGCAATTCAATGACATAGCAATTTCATTCTTCCATCTAGATAATAGCTTCAAAAGGCAGAGGGGCCAGGTTACTGTTTTAAAAAGAGAATGATAGGCATGAGGGGGGGAAATAAAGAGAAGGAACAAATGAAGGAATCTTTTCTTTTGGGACAGATCCAGTAGCTCCATGAGATACTTAGGTACTCAATAATTATTTCAGGAGGACCCTAGAAACTTTTCCAGACTAATCTACAAAATGAATTTTTTGGGGGTGGAGAAATAATTTTTTAAATAATATATTTTTCTGATCATTAACATTATAAGGCATGTTATTACTTAACCAAGGGTAAAAATATTAGTCGTGCCCAACTCTTTGCAACCCCATAGGCTGTAGCCTGCCAGTCTTCTTTGTCCATGGAATTGTCCAAACAAGAATACTGGAATGGGTTGCCATTTCCTTCTCCAGGGGATCTTTCTGACCCAGGGATTGAACCTGGGTCTCTAGCATTACAGGCAGATTCTTTACTATCTGAGCCACCAGGGAAGCCTCTAGCCAAAGGCACTTAAGTAATTTAAGGTCTTCTTAGAAAAGATAAATAATTGATAAAAGTATAAAGATGAATATAAAAATTAGACTTACTCTTATAACCCAGAGATATACCTAACAGAAACATTTTTTAGAGTTTTCAAAAATTAATTGATTCTTTATTTTTATTTTTGGGTTCCTTGGGTCTTCATTGCTGCACTTAGGCTTGTTGCAATGAAAAGAGAAAAAAGAAGAATGAGTTTTACTTTTCTTTCCTGAGAACAAAGAAGATGCAGAGAACAGTGAGCAGGCCTAATCACTCCTAGTTTTTATTTTAACAGGTCCTAATTTGTAGTTATAACTAAGCTTGCTTTTCTGCCCCCTAGCTCTGCATGAGCTGGTTCTGCACCTACTATCCTTTAACTCTATGCTAATTACATCCTGTATCTGGTGCTCACTTCACTTTACAGCACTCTCTTTACAGAGCACTCCATAGTTTTTTCTCTTTTTGCATTATAGAAAGAAGGCCACAGTACAATACACAAAAAACAACGGGGTCAACTACTAGGCTATGGGACTGCCAGACCCAATTAACAGGCTGAGGTGAGTCTGCAACTGCTTTTGAAACAATGCAAGAAGAAAAATACAAGGTCTTTACTCCTTTGCTCCTCATCACCAACCCCTGAGGGCAAGCCTTCATCTGTAGAATCCTCTGGATGCCCCATGGGCCTTTCCTGGTGGCTCAGGTGGTAAAGAATCAACCTCCCATGCGTAAGACCTGGGTTCGACTGACCTGGGTTCAACTGATCTGGGTTCGACCGACCTGGGTTCCATCTCTGGGTTGGGAAGGTCCCCTGGAGGAGGGCATGGCAACCCACTCCAGTATTCTTGCCTGGAGAATCCCCAACAACAGAGGAGCCTGGCGGGCTAGTCCATGTGGTCGCAAAGAGTCGGACAAGACTGAGTGACTAAGCAGAGCACAGATCCCTCATGGAAGTGGGGCATTTTTGAGGCACGTGCTTGCTGTGCCCCTTCTGCCAGCTGAGGATTAAATTCACCTTTCTAGTTCCCCCAGACTCTTGTCTCTGTATTTTTTATTAGGCCTTGGTAGTCAGAGAAAGCCAAGATCTGTGGCATCAGGCTTTTCTCTAGTTGTGGTGAGCGGGGAGGCTGCTCTTCTTTGCAGTGCCTGGGCTTCCATTGTGGTAGCTTCTCTTCTTGCAGAGCACCGGCTCTAGATGTGAGGGCTTCAATAGTAGCAGCACATGGGCTCAGCAGTTGCGGCTCGTGGGCCCCTACAACACGGGTTCAGTGGTTGTGACACAGGCTTAGCTGTTCCTCGGCACGTGCAACTTTCCTGGACCAGAGGTCCAATCTGTGTTCCCTGAATTGGCATGTGGATTCTTATCCACTGCGCCACCAGGTAAGTTCCTCCTGTAGCAACATTTTGATGTATTTCTATTTTCTTGTAGGCCTTTTTCCTGTCACAAGGTAGATTCCAGCCTCCTTTCCTTTCCTCCAGGATGGCCCCGGGTGAGCATATATCCCTCACAATTTAGATGTAAACATTATACACAGATAAATTTACTTTTTAAAAAATATTATATCATTATCTTCTCATTGTTTTTAAAAATTATTCCAAAAAGATATTTTACAGATGTGACTTCATCCTTTCTTTCTATTGGACATATACCTTATTTCATTTTTTTATTCTTGTAAGTAACACTGCAGTAAACAACTTTGCACATATATTTTCATGCAAGTCTCTATTTTTTTGGAAGGAAAGTTATGACTAACCTAGATAGCATATTAGAAAGTAGAGACATTACTTTGACAACTAAGGTCCGTCTGGTCAAGGCTATGTTTTTCCAGTGTTAATGTATGGATGTGAGAGTTGGACTGTGAAGAAAGCTAAGCGCCGAAAAATTGATGCTTTTGAACTGTGGTGTTGGAGAAGACTCTTGAGAGTCCCTTGGACTGCAAGGAGATCCAACCAGTCCATCCTAAAGGAGATCAGTCCTGGGTGTTCATTGGAAGGACTGATGCTGAAGCTGAAACTCCAATACTTTGGCCACCTCATGCAAAGAGTTGACTCACTGGAAAAGATCCTGATGCTGGGAGGGATTGGGGGCAGGAGAAAGGGATGACAGAGGATGAGATGGCTGGATGGCATCACCGACTCAATGGACATGAGTTTGAGTAAACTCTGGGAGTTGGTGATGGACAGGGAGGCCTGGCATGCTGCGATTCACGGGGTTGCAAAGAGTCAGACACGACTGAACGACTGAACTGAACTGAACTATTTTTTAAAGGATAGCTTTCCAAGTAATGGTAGATATGCAGTTGCCTCATTTATAAAATGGAAGATTAAAATACTTGCTTAATGGAGTCATTAGGAAAATTAAATGAGATGATGCTTATAAACTGCTAAATAAAGTGCTTAGTGAATAGTAGGAATTCAGTAAATATTTAACTTCATTATTTTTCTACCTTTTAAAGGCTAAACATATAGCAAATACATTTCACACAAAACTTTCAATTTACAACTCTAACTCATTTCATTGCATCCCTATTAAGTCTAACTTCTTAAAACTTTTTTTCCTTTTATTTTATTTTTTTTAATTTTTTTTCCATTTATTTTTATTAGTTGGAGGCTAATTACTTTACATCATCACAGTGGTTTTTGTCATATATTGAAATGAATTAGCCATGGATTTACATGTATTCCCCATCCCGGTCCCCCCTCCCACCTCCCTCTGGGTCTTCCCAGTGCACCAGGCCCGAGCACTTGTCTCATGCACCCAACCTGGGCTGGTGATCTGTTTCACCCTAGATAATATACATGTTTCGATGCTGTTCTCTTGAAACATCCCACCCTCGCCTGCTCCCAGAGTCCACAAGTCTGTTCTATACATCTGAGTCTCTTTTTCTGTTTTGCATATAGGGTTATCATTACCATCTTTCTAAATTCCATATATATGTGTTAGTATACTGTAATGGTCTTTATCTTTCTGGCTTACTTTGCTCTGTATAATGGGCTCCAGTTTCATCCATCTCATTAGAACTGATTCAAATGAATTCTTTTTAATGGCTGAGTAATATTCCATGGTGTATATGTACCACAGCTTCCTACTACAAAGCCACAGTCATCAAGACAGTATGGTACTGGCACAAAGACAGAAATATAGATCAATGGAACAGAAGAGAAAGCCCAGAGATAAATCCACGAACCTATGGTCACCTTATCTTCGACAAAGGAGGCAAGGATATACAATGGAAAAAAGACAACCTCTTTAACAAGTGGTGCTGGGAAAACTGGTCAACCACCTGTAAAAGAATGAAACTAGAACACTTTCTAACACCATACACAAAAATAAACTCAAAATGGATTAAAGATCTAAATGTAAGACCAGAAACTATCAAACTCCTAGAGGAGAACATAGGCAAAACACTCTCCGACATAAATCACAGCAGGATCCTCTATGACCCACATCCCAGAATTTTAGAAATAAAAGCAAAAATAAACAAATGGGACCTAATGAAACTTAAAAAGCTTTTGCACAACAAAGGAAACTATAAGCAAGGTGAAAAGACAGCCCTCAGATTGGGAGAAAATAATAGCAAACGAAGCAACAGACAAAGGATTAATCTCAAAAATATATAAGCAACTCCTCCAGCTCAACTCCAGAAAAATAAATGATCCAATCCAAAAATGGGCCAAAGAACTAAACAGACATTTCTCCAAGGAAGACATACAGATGGCTAACAAACACATGAAAAGATGCTCAACATCACTCGTTATCAGAGAAATGCAAATCAAAACCACAATGAGGTACCATTACACGCCAGTCAGGATGGCTGCTATCCAAAAGTCTACAAGCAATAAATGCTGGAGAGGGTGTGGAGAAAAGGGAACCCTCTTACACTGTTGGTGGGAATGCAAATTAGTACAGCCACTATGGAAAACAGTGTGGAGATTTCTTAAAAAGCTGGAAATAGAACTGCCATATGACCCAGCAATCTCACTTCTGGGCATACACACCAAGGAAACCAGATCTGAAAGAGACACGTGCACCCCAATGTTCATCGCAGCACAGTTTACAATAGCCAGGACATGGAAGCAACCCAGATGCCCATCAGCAGACGAATGGATGAGGAAGCTGTGGTACATAAACTTTTTTTCCTTTTAGATTTATTGAGATAGAGGTGACACATAGCACTGTGTAAGTTTAAGGTGTACATAAAAATGACCTGAATTACATACATCGTAGAACAATTACCACAACAGATTTAGTGTAAAACTTTTTCACTCAGCTAGCCATCTTAAGAAAACTATTAATGGATAAAATATTCAAAATGGCAGAATCAAGTGTCAGTCAAGGTCATCTGGAAAGTTAATATGGAGCCAAAAATTTCCTTATAGTACTGAGTCACCACAGTGGTCTTACTTATGACAGAAGTAAAACAGCCAAGGCCATGCTGGGTCAACGGCCCTGTTGAGTGGGACCCTTCTGCCTTCTTTGGTTCTGACTCTCTTGGTCACACATTTTTCATTTCGCCTCTAACAGCTTGCAAATGGGCTGGCTGATGCAATTTGTGATCAAAAGGGCAATTCCCACCCCCAGAGGGCTGCTGCTTCCACCTTCTATATCCTGTTCCAAGCAGCACAGTTTCTGTTTTATTTTGAAACTCCAGTTAGCGTTGACTCCTTCAGCTTTCTCCTCTCCCCTTTCAGCACTTTTCTTAACAGTGGTTTTTATCTCCCATCTTACTGTGGTCAATCCTAAAGGAAACAAACCCTGAATACTCATTGGAAGGACTGATGCTAAAGCTGAAGCTCCAATACTTTGGCCACCTGATTCAAAGAGCTGACTCACAGGCTGGCAAAGATTGAAGGCAGGAAGAGAAGGGGGCAGCAGGGAATGACATGGTTAGATAGCATTACTGACCCAGTGGACATGTGTTTGAGCAAACTCCAGGAGATAGTGAAGGACAGGGAGGCCTGGTGTGCTACAGTCTGTGGGGTCACAGAGTTGGACACAACTTTGCAACAGAACAATAGCAACAACACAAACAACAATAACTTACTGTGGTTAAAACTTCTGAGCTGCAAAATTAGCTGTTTATATGGAAAAAGGAGTTGTGCAGGGACCATTTTTAAAAATTAAAAAAAACCCTTCCATTTTAAACATCCAATCATATTTATATTATTAATGGATCTGTATTTTAAATATTACCAATGCATACTTAGAGTACAGGTAGAGCCTTTTTTATTTTTTTTAACAGATTCAGCCAGTCTAAGTTTCAAATTTTTTGACCCTGCGCCATTGGGAATACTCATATTTTAAAAGTTAGAAAATAGTGATGATTTTAAAATGATTTTAAAACTGTGCAAGATTCCTTCTATATTGCCAATTATTTCCAAAGACACTAGCAATGGAAAAACAAGAAGTCCTAAAACTATGAGTACTGTTGGAAAGGACGAGGAAGTTAAAGAATTTAAGGGCTTCCTAGCAACAGCTAATGATTATTGAACACATACTACTGTAGTGCTTTACTTCATTTAATTCTCACATCCTCCCTACGAGGGAAACACTTTTTGAAACCTACAGGCAGGTTAAGGCTGGCCCCGGGTCATGTGATTAGTGAGTGGTGATGCCAGGATTGACACCCAGGCAGTCCTGGCTCTCTGCCCCTAGGATGCCTCTCAGTCCACCAATACACATATCTCAATGTACAAGCTTCATATAAAGTCCTCACGTTTACTATAGATGAGAAATCTTGGAGCAAAAAGTATAGTAACTATAAAATGTTAGAGTGGCATTAATATACTCCTGGTGACTGTTATTTTCAGGTAATGATGCTGTAAGTCCATGGTTTAGGAGAAGAGATTAAGAGGGCATCCCTGCTGGCTCGGTGGTGAAGAAGGCAAGAGACGTAGGTTCAATCCCTGGGTCAGGAAGATTCCCCAGAGAAGGAAATGGCAACCCACTCTGGCATTCTTACCTGGGAAATCCCATGGACCGAATAGCCTGGCAGGCTACAGTCCATGGGGTTGTGAAAGAGTCAGACACCACTTAGTGACTAAAACAAGAGATTAAGAGGAGAGACACCAGAGAAGCTTAGAGCTATTTTTTTTTTTTAAGTATCTTACACACGCTGTTTGAAAATGACCGAAACCCCAAAGGCTTGTGTTTTTCACCATCTCCAAGGAACACAACAGTCCCCTCCCACCTGCCACTCTCTCGCATGCCGCCCACCCATTCACCCGTCAAGCAGCTGACTCGCATCAAGCACAGAGCAAGCCCTGGTGGGACTGCTCTGAGAGTAACTTGGCCCTTGCCCTGGAGGACGTCACCACAGTCTTATTTCTACCTCGTGAAACCAGGCTTACCTGATCCAAGTCATTCCTCAGAGCAATCTTGCTGGTTACTAGTTCGTGAGCAAGGTCGTCATTCTCCTGTTCCAGCCTCATGCTGGCCTCCTGTAATCTCCGGTTCTCCCTCTGCAGAAAAAGAGCAATAGCCAGAGGTGGGCATTAGTGCCTGGACGTACTATCAGACACCGATGGAGCTGGTGAGGAAAGACAAGCGACAAAAACAACAAAGTGAACTTTTGAAAGTGTCAGAAGGAGAAGGCGCGAGTGGCACAGGAAGGCAGGACTGCTGTCTGGGAAACAACGGTGGGTTAAGCGAGCGGTGCAGCTGCAGAACTCTACCCAGTGAAACTTACAACCCTGTCAGCCCCTTAGACAGGGCTTCATCATAAAAACCATGCCACGAAAAGCAAACTTTCCAAAGCTACCCCCAATCCTGTGAGATTTTCATAGAGACCCAGAACAGACACAGGCAAGTCTTTGCTGGAAACATGCACGATAATCCCACCCTGGACCACAAAGGAAACTGCACGACAGTAGGGATGAAACTGCGAAAACCGCTAGGCATTTCTCTGAAATGTTTTTCCCATTTCAGGGTTTAAATTAATTGAGTATATTTAAGATACACAGTTTGGTCTGTTTTGCTATCAACTGATATTTTCATTCTTTTTGGATATGAAGGCATTTACTTTTTTGAAGGCCAATTTCTTTGTTGGTATGAGCAACAGTCTTTATGATAATGTCTCAAAGTTTGTTTTGCTTTTAAAAAAAACAAAAACAAAAACAAAACTTCAAATTAAAAGATTCTGGGTAAAATAAATGGCTGAGTTGGTTTTTTTTTTCCCTTGAACTCCCAGAAAAAAATGTGAAACAGCTCTATGATGAAAGAAGCAAGTCACTCATTCTTATGAAGCATGGACTCCCCTTAATCAGTCATTATAAACTGTGTACACTCACTCTATTTTCCCAAGAGCAATTTAGTGTCCTCCATTTCAAAGTATCAAAAGTGCTGTCTTTGCTATTGTTAGCAGTTACAGATGATTCAAAAGAGAGCTGACAGGAAAGACATCAATGTGATGAGACCTTCCTGTTTTTCAGATTTACACTCCTAACATCGTTTTCTGCAAGCGCGGCAAAAACTCAAGACAAAGCAGTGTTGCGCAACCAGAGACGAATCTGCACCCTGGAAGGCGGTGTATCAGACTGGAGTGGGGGGCAGAGGGGTAGAGGAGAGGGAGGGGCAGAGAGTGAATTTTATCTTCTATAGAACAACCTGGACTTGAAAAGAGGAAAACCTAACTTCTTTCTTTCTGTCTTTTAGAAATGGGCTAAGAAACAGACGGTAAGGACAAAGCCTGAGACTCTTTATGGAGGCAGAAGATCCAAAAACAGGGCCAGCAGAGAAGCCAAAGAACAAACTTGCACTTTGACTGCGCTCAGTCAACAGGGCCCATTTCTATCTTTTCCTTTGGAAAACACAGACTGGGATAGTTGGGAACAGTCAAAACATTTTTGAAAAAGAGAGCTACTGAAAAAGAAAACAATCCCAATAGAGTGTTAACACATAAGTAAAAAATATCTAATGACAGGAGAAATCTGCATGCTATCTGTATGTATTAATGTGCTGTTTAGTCGCTAAGTGGTGTCTGGCTCTTTTGTGACCCCATGGACTGTAGCCCGCCAGGCTCCTCTGTCCATGGGATTTCCCAGGCAAGAATACTGGAGCAGGTTGCCATTTCCTTCTCCAGGGGATCCTCCCAACCCAGGGATTGAACCCGCTTCTCCTGCACTGGCAGGTGGACTCTTTACCACTGGCCCACTGGGGTAGCCTGTATGTCATCTCAGGGGGAAAAAGATAGACAAGTAACTAGAAAATCCCATTTTTATGATAACACAAATAATATTAACTGTGGATAGTGGATTATTATTATTGTTGTCTTTTTTTTTAATGTTTCCAAGTTGTCTACAATAAATTTATAATACATGTGTTTAAAAAGTTAAAAAATAAAAAGTAATTCAGAATATCAATTTCATTGGAGAGGATAAAATGCCAAAACAAGAACTTTTTAAAAGTTTACTCCTAATAGAAGCTATGTGAAACTATAATGGGTGCATATCTGTGACTAAGATACAATGGAATCCCTCAAAACTGCCATCTTTCCAGGAACCCTTCCCCAAGATGTATTACTGAAAAGACAGTGTACATATTTGTACGGGAAAATTATACCCATCAAATACTGTATGTGTCTACCCTTGAATCTTTCAGTCTGTGCTGAAGTCATCCAAATTCTAGCAGGGAATAGAGATTAGTCTCTCATTCTGATCTACCAAACTATGACCCCTTTTTGTGGGTACAACTTACACACTGGGTAGAAACTTAGATTAAAAAAATATCGTTCAGAAACTTTTCCAATAAACTCCCTCCTTGTCAGAAAGCAGCAGCAATATCCAGCACAATTTCATCATAACATGTTTCACAAGGCAGAATGCTTCAGGCCGGGAAGAGATTTTTCTCATTTGTTGATAAATCCCTTCAAAAGAGACCACGGTAAGATGACTTGAATACCTATTCCCAAGTGTCCTATTTCTCCTGAAGTTGCACTTGGAGGTCTCCAAGGCACAAAGAGCTCCCTCCACTATTTATTTACATTGCATTAATTTGGCACAAGTGGAAATGTTGCAGCTACCAGTTTTTCATGTTAGTGTCAGAGGCTTAGAACCAAGCTAAAACAACCTCCAGGTAAGGGGCTTCCCTCATAGCTCAGTTGGTAAAGAATCTGCCTGCAATGCAGGAGACCCCGGTTTGATTCCTGGGGTGGGAAAATCTGCTGGAGGAGGAAAAGGCTATGGAGAATTCTATGGACTAGTCCATGGAGTCACAAAGAGTCGGACAGGACTGAGCGACTTTCAGTTTCACTTCACATGAAAGGCATACAACACTAGTGGACACACACTTTGTTCAAAGAACTTAAAAAACACACCAGGTAGCTACTTCACTATTGATTAGAAATAAATGTCTGATGGGTTATGCTATATAGGAAAGAGGTATGAGCGCAGCTGAAACTTGACCGGCCACTTCCTATTACCATGATTGTCACCACTCGAACCTTTGACACAATGCCCAGGGAGTGGGATGGAAAGGGAGGATCTGGGAGAAATTACGGGTGTTTGAGGGCCTGTTAGGCTTTCCAGGCGGCTGCGGTAAAGAATCTGCCTGCCAAAGTGGGAGATGTGTGTTCAATCCCTGGGTCAGAAAGATCCCCCAGAGGAGGAAACGGTAACCCACTCCAGTAGTGTTGCCTGGATAATCCCACAGCCAGAGGAACGTGGTGGGCTACAGCTGGCTCCTGGGGTTGCAGAGTTGGACACGATTGAGCACACACACACAGGGGTCCCTAAAAAGCAAAATAGCCTAGGGGGTAAGTCTACTGGCTTTTGCTCTAGCAAGAAGCTTCAGTTCAGTGTCTGCAAAGCAAGCAGCACAGTGGGGAGTGTGGACTCCTGTTCTGCACTCACAGACACGTGGAGAAGCAAGCTCTGGGGCCAAAAATGCAGTATCGTCCTCCAAAGTATGAACCTGGGGGTGGTCAGATGGAGATTTTCCATGAAGAAGAACCTGCCCACACTTACCACGGGTTAAAGACTTGGCTGTCTCTTCCAGCCTTTCCGAGGAGTCAAAACTGTTTTTAGAACTGACTGATTCAAGAAACAGTTTGCCTTTTTTTTTTTTTTTTTTTTTTTTTATTTTCTTTTTTTTTTTTTTTTTTTAATTTTTATTAGTTGGAGGCTAATTACTTTACATCATTACAGTAGTTTTTGTTATACATTGATATGAATTAGCCATGGATTTACATGTATTCCCCATCCCAGTCAGTTTGCCTTTATACTAAAGAAGATAGGTTAGCTTTGGGAAAGGTAGTAATCTTGCCTGGTTCACTCTGAAATGTTGGCAAGGGTGTCCACCAGAGAAAGACTGAAGTGGCCCCCTAACCTCAGCCACGGCAGAAATGCTCATATGCCACATGTCTGCCTGAGCAGATGTGCTGACCGCTCAGAGCCCATAGACAACACAGGCAAATCGCTTCCCTTGCCTTTCGGAAAAGACTACAGGAGACAAGGCTTACATAACCCTGCAAATTTACATCACACTCTTGGAAACCTCCTCCATGTCACACAATTAACAACATGTGCACAAAAAGCAGAGAGCAACTTTTTTCCTTAGTTTTGCCCCCTCCTGCATAGGAGATGTGTAACCAGTAAAGTTGGATTAGTATCTTGGGGGAGGAGGATACTGCATTTTTCGGAGAGACAGACGCTGATGTTACAGACACACACAGACAAAAAAAACTTACCTCCTCAAAAGTCACAGACCAACTATCGTTTTCAATCATAGGTACAAAGACAATTGAAAAAAAAAAAGAATATCCAATGAAATTGCACACCTACTAATACAATTAGGAAATGGTGATAACAAAAAACAGACACTTGGTAACGCTATTTTGCTCTGTTGTTTTTCCTTAGAGTGTCATTTACTCTATGCTCTCTCCAGGACAGCTAACGTTTGATGGAAGAAATTATACTTGAGGCAGCCAATGGGAGCGAAGAGTGATACACTAAACTCCTCCCTCTCCACACTGCTATTTGCAGTCCGCATGACTGATGCAAACGCTGTCTGTGGAACTATTTGCAACTAGGGTGTGAGTTGTTTACACTGTGTTGTTAAGAACTGGGCGGAAGGAACTTCCTTCAATGATAAAGCCAGAAACCTTGCAAAATATTTCATCTTCAGGCATGACAAAGCCAGCAACCTTGCAAAATATTTCATCTTCAGGCAATGGAATTATATTGTTGGTCAGGGAAATGAGAAAGAAAAACGGAGGTCCCAGGTCTCCTTCGTGTCTGGGGATTGGAGTTTGGGTGAAGCAGTATAATGAATGGTGAAAGTGATTTTTTCCAAGATGAGAAACCCGAGAAATGTGAACTGGCAATCAGAAGAAAATAAACTCAGCCTTAAAGGAAAAAATGATGGAGAAGGAGGAGGCTTTATAAACTCTAGCTCAGTATTTTGGGTGTGCTTGCTGTCTGCTGCTATAATGAATTCTTGGCACATGCTTTTAAAGACATTCCAGGGTCCAGAGAAATGTTTTCCTAAAAGACCCAGGGCAATTTTATTAGCAACAACACACTCAACTCTCACCTTTCTTCTTCTGGGTGCCTCTTTCAAAAGCCTTGATAGTCATCATATTAAAATTTCATCAGTTTTTTGACATTTAAAGACAAATGCCTACAGACAAAAATGTTTAAATGTCTACATTGTAGATGAGATTTGAGAAAGCAAATCTGGATATCTGAAACCATTTCATCCTCTTCCTTCACCCAACACAGCCAGTTTTATCTTTCTGGTGGAAATTTAAACAATTTTAAATGTCAAACTAAAGAGAAAATCTTGTCAGTAGTAACTAACTGGCAGTTGGCAAACCAGACTGAATTTCTTTTAGCATTTAAGAACCATCTTAGATTACACTCTAGCACAGGGGTCAGCAAACTTTTAATGTAAATGCCCAGACAGTAAATATTTTAGGCTTTGTAGGCCATATGGTCTTTGTTGCAGCTACTCAACTCTGCCATTGTTGTGTAAAAACAGTGATAGATAATAAGCATGTGGCTGTGTTCCAATAAAACTTTATTTACAAAAACAGGCAGTGGGCCATATTTGGCCCACAGGCCATATGGTTTATAAATCTCTCTACTACTCTAGCGTATGCATCAAATTTTTAAATAGCAAATGGGTTACAGATGATGTAGAAACAGGAGTGTGATGTAATTTTCCAGTCATCCTCCTCTAACAGGAAACAAGACGTACTAAAAATTGAAGAAAAATTTTGGAGCATTAATTCTAAAGACCATTGATAAACATACTGAGAAATTCTTAATATGCATAACCTTTATATCTCTCCTGACTGTTAAGTATAACTCAATCAGCAGACTAGCATCATCAGAAACCACCTGCTCCTTCTTAGCTAAGTGGCTCTAGAAGCATCAAGAGAGCTTAGGTTTGCCTTCTCCACCATCCTACAGCAGTGAGTGCATGCGTTAGCCAAGAGCAAAAAGAAAAAGAGTGGCAGCCATCTGAGGTTTATAATTAAGTTGTCACAGATAGATAGAAACCATCCTCTTGATTATCACTATTCATTAAAAGCATGTGATTTCATAACAAATATTTCCAAAAGCCAGTAACATCTCTGTGATGTGAAAAATAATAAAATGTTTATTTTCATTGGATGAAAAACATTTTTCAAAGATGGATGCACTTCTCTTAACTTCTATGAGTAAGGAAGGGTCCAATACGAAAACAAAACAAAACAAAACAAAATGGGGTGGGGGTGAGGATCATTTTTTTCCAGATATGGTTAGTATAATTTAAACTTTAGCATAATTTAAAAACAAAATATGATCACTGTTGTAAATTATTTCCTTAGATATGTAAGGATAGGAAATAATACAAATACAAATTAAGCTTTATTTAGAAAACCTTGTTTGTACTATTTATAATTAAACAGCTTAATTTTAAATTACATGCAGGGACAACTGCTCTACAAAAATTAGTATGGGCAAGTAAAACCTTCTGTGAAATTACAGGAGTCATTTTCTTTCTGTTTGAATTCCATTTTAGTTAAAAAAGAAAAAAATGTACTATGTCTAACCTCAAGAAAGAAGTTAAACATTCTAAATTTAATTATACTGAATATAGATAAGATCCTTCAATTAGAAACTATGTATTTATAATACTCTCTCCCAAAACCCAAGAGAGTTTTAAACATTCCTGATTCTTTCTAGGATTTGCCCAACTAGAATAGGTAATAATATAACCTTCATTACACTTTGGGAAATTCACTGAATTTAATTAATTAGCTGTGCTTTTTGAAGGCTTAACTCACATTTGTACAAGTAGTTCTTTCTTTAATTAAACAAGAAAAGCATATCATCTTCTAAAGACAGATGAAGGCTGTAGTTCTCTAAAATTGCCATTAATAATTACATCATTAGAAAACTAACTTCCCTCAAACGAAAACAGTTCATCATCTTAAAATAAAAAACAATATTTTAACTTCTGAACTTGATAACCACCTATTAGGTGCTTGGCTACTAATTTTTAAAATGACTAAAACAGCTGTACATATCCATGAATGTTTGTTTTCTAGGGATTGTATAAATCCCCAGATGAAAGTATACATGATGTATTTTTACAGACAACTCTTTATCTTGTATTTCACTTAATCTGAAATTTATAAATATGCAAACCAAAACATCAGAGCAAATAAAAATCACTACACAAATCCGGCCAGGTCAAACTTAAGAAGGATAATAAAAGAGGCTTATAATAATTACTGTACATTCTTCTTCCAATAAAGTTTCCTTTCTGTATCTTGGAATCTAATCATGAAGATAAAACAGAAAGAGTTCACCAGAGGCTGTAAGCAGTCATTACAGAGCTCACTGAGTTTCAAATACAGACTTATTCCAAGACCAGGTAGCACAGGCACTGTGCATATATGTGCATTACCCATTTATAGGTTTTGTCTATGTGCATACATGTAAGTATAGAAACATACACACACACCCATATAAGGATGAATCATCACCCACTTTTGTTGGCTGGCCTTTCCCTTATAAATATGAGGACATACAGGATCTACAGCCATTGATTAACTCTAATTCTGACAGGAGACCTCCCTCCTTTAAGTATGGTTCCTGCACAGGTACCTCCGGTATGACTGAGGTTTATGAAAAAAACATGTCAGGCAGATGTTAATTCTCTTGGGACATTTAGCTTGGCAGGTCTTTTTTGGCGGGGGGGGGGGGGATATAATTCACATATCAAAAATTCATCTTTCTAAAATGTACAATTCAGTGGTTATTCTACATTCTCAAAGTTGTACAACTGTCACCATTATCAAATTCCAGAACATTTGCATTATGCTTAGGGTTCCAAAATTTAAATTTATACCGACGCCATTTCATCAAGTGTTAGGTATAGGTGAGTATGCTGACATAACCTCAAGAGTAGACATTTTCATATGTTATAAAAATAGACACAAAACACATGTTTAGATAGACACAGCAAGAATGTGAGTGCCGCAAGTTATCTCTACTTTGTTGGATCTTTAAATCCATGTCTGGTTTCCCTGAAACAGCTCTTTCAGTACCCCACCATGCCCAAGAGAAACAGTATCAAGCTGAAAAACAATCTCTTGGAATATCATAAGGTATGACATTTCTGGGTCTTTGTTTTTAATCGACACAACCTTCTTAATTCTCTTGAATTAAGCTAGGAGGCAAACTAGGGGGTAAACAAGGCATTTTAAACACTACAGATCCTAACTGTTGAGGAGGGATTGTTAGTGAACTGTGTAAGTTCTGAGTCAATGCCTTCAAAGATCTTCCCCAAGATATTCTTGAGAATTTTCATATCTAGGTTCCCAGTTCCTGGACACGAACAATGAATTGTAAAGTGCTTATGCCCAGGGCATAGATCTTACCCTTGACAGGATTAAATCTGTAAGATGCTAAAATGTATTTTCTAAGATACTTTCCTAAGTTAATGAATACAACTGTAATTAGTTTCTTAAACTAGATATTGACTATCTGAAAGAACAAACCTCCTGATGGGTGAACACCGTGTGCTCCACTGTCACTTTGAAAATGTAATTATGATGTGAGGACCATAACTTTACCAAGTTTATCTCCAGTACAAATTTTTAGACATTATTGAAAGGGTATAGGAATATTAGCTGAATGATGCATTAGCAAGCTATTATAATAACACAAAAAAAACTATAGAGGATATCTTATATACATAAATAGAGCATTTAAGCTGAAAAGTACCTTTGTTCAAAACAAAGGGCAAAAATAAGTTTAATTCTACTTTGACTTCTCAGTAAAAATTGTACACATCAAGAGTATATGTGTGATAGTCACTTTTTAAGAAAACAATAATATGCGTTGTACTATTTACTTATACGTACCTGCTTTGACATAAAAAGGATATTAAGAAACAATAACAAGTTCAGTTCCAGACTGAATTTGAATACACAATTTTAGTCTTTCATTTCCCTGTCTTCTATTTAAAGAACCCTTCCCAGACTTCACTCAGAATGATGGCAGCAATAAGAAAATCAGAATGATGCAAGCAGCAGGAGAGTTTCATTTTGGCTTCTTAAAAATATTTTATAATTACTACTTCAAAGCTTTCTACAGCAGCATGCTACATTAGCTACATTAAAATTGGTTTTATTGAGCGGTGGAAATTAGCTTCCAACTATGAGTACTTTATATGGTAATAGTTATCTGCATAGCAGTATGTGGGAATTCTACTGTCAGCTAGTTTAATAAACAAAGGGAAAAACATACTTATGTTAGATTATTAGGTTAACAATACTTGGGAGAAATAGGAGAAAGAGAAGTGAGGGACTGGTGGGGCAGACACAAATTAAGGGGATATTATTCTAGTAATAATTGGGTAATTTGAGGCAGCAGGCCTAATAAGGCTAATAACAACCATTTACTGAACACCAACTATGTGCTGGGTACTTCGCATACAATGTACCTCATCTTCACAACAATCCTTCAAGGAAACGTGTATACTACACATTTTACAGATGCAGAAGAGGTCCAATAATTAGTCTAAAATGCTGAACAGTGGCATAGAGGTTAAAACCCTCAACTTGGACTCCAAATCTTGTCTTCTTTTTCAGAAATTCACGTTTTGAACTCAGATCTGACTACCGAATCCATACTGCCTTCCACCACTCCTCTGTGTCAATGTTCCATGCTATCCAATTCAGCAACAGAAACAAGACAGACTGCGCGGCTGCAGCGGCCTGTGTCCAGCTCTCTGACTGCATAAAGGCAACTCTAGCTACAGAAGTGGAAGTCATCTCACAGTCAGTGGTTTAATTAACAACGGCATCACAGTGCTTTTTTTAGCCAAGTTGTTTCAGCATTGCTGGGACTCAGTGTATGAATACAGTATTCTCTTATCCTGATGTACTGATGTGGAGAGGGAATCATTGTAAGTCTGTAGGAATCTGAAGAATTAAAACATGCTGAAGAGAGACACTAATATTTCAGTCAGAAAAAAGTAAGGTTGGAGTCAGTATTTCCCCAACACTGCTTTATGGAAATTGTTGCTAATTGCCATTGAGGACATCATTATAACCAGCCCAATTTTTAAAAAATACTGCAACTAACTGGGATATTAAACTGAATCATTTTGATTTTGGAACTGAACTCTGTAATGAAATGTCACTGTTTTTTATAAATTTGTTCATGGAAATAAATGTTGCAACAAACACCATGACTATGCTCAATATACCTGTGTGGTTTTTATTTTTTTACTTTTGAATGAGTTTGTATCTTTAACATTGGCTACAAACAGGGGTAAGTCTGAAACATCCTTGTACCAGTCTTGGAACAGTTCGCCTTCTAAAAGTCTTTGTGGATGTGACCGTGCACAGCTAAAACCGTACTTTGCCATTTTTCTTTTTTTTTTTCTCATTTTTGAAAGTAGTTGATAGCCACTTTCTCTCTTTTCTTTTTCCCTTTCTTTCAGCTTCTTATGAAGACTCCCAGTATAAATGCAACAGGTGAAGTTACCTACAAATATACAAACTGAAAGAAAAGAAATATTATGTTCGGCTACTCAGGAGTCTCCTGAGATGAAAACATACCTGGACATTGAGCAAAGTCAGAGTTAACATCAATCAAGAAGGCATAGAGGGAACAAATGTCCCCCACTTGCGGCTTTAGGGGAAAGAAGATATTGGCTCAGACAGGTGACATGGGTCTCCCATACCTTGTATCTATCCATTGGGTCTTCCTGCTGCAGCTGACTCTCTCGCATTGTCTGATATTCTTTCTCATATTTCTTTAGCTTCTTGGTCGGTACCTGCCGGGTTGAGAGGAAAACCAAGTTAGGAAAAAATCATTTAGGAAACCATTTTCTGATGTGTTTCCCAACGAAGTCTCTGGCTTTCCAAAGGAGTACACCTGACTCAATGCCGGGTAGAAATCTAGACTCTCTGGTGGCTCAGACAGTAAAGCATCTGCCTGCAATGCAGGAGACCTGGGTTCAATCCCTGGGTGGGGAAGATCCCTTGGAGAAAGGAATGGCTACTCACTTCAGTGTTCCTGCCTGGAGGATTCCATGGACAGAGGAGCCTGGCAGGCTACAGTCCAGAGTCGGACATGACTGAGCGACTAACACTTTCACTTCTAAAGTTTTTCTGTAAAGGTCCCAATAGTGTATATTTTAGGCCATGTGGGCCAAACAGTCTAGGTTACAACTCCACTGTTGTTACTATACAAAAACTGCAGATAGGTGCTATGCAAACAAATGAGTGTGGTCATGTTCCAACAAAACTTTATTTACCAAAATGAGCTGTAGTTGGTCCATGTCTGTTCTACAGCATTGCTAGCAAAGCATCCCTTTTTCTTGTTAACGTATTTAACAGTGCTATTACTTCTGTTAACTGCTTTTCTTAAAGTAAAATTCATTCTTCTGCCATGTTAAAAATCATAATTATTATTTTATAAAAAGACTGAGCAACAAAGAAAAATTTTTAGTGGAACCTATATACCAGAGAGAAAGCAGATTCTAGAACAGATAGGCAAACGATTTCTATTTCATAATGGCTGTCAAGAGAATTAAATAACATAAAGTATCTAAAGTAATGCCTGGTTCATGGGATTTTAAAAACAGTGTTTCTAGAAAATATTATAAAAATTAATCCATTATAATCTGTCATATATTTTATATAACAGACTAAGTCTACTTTTAGGTTATTCTTGAACCATCAAAATTTACAGAATTCCTTTAAACATCAAAATCTCCCTTTAATGTTTAGGTCCTAACATGAAGCTGAAGTTTTAAAAAGAAAACAAGTGTGTTACTTGGCTAAATTCTTGGGGACTCAGTGAAGGCAAGGGCCATGTGTTGATGCTACTCAGCTTCCATCATGACAACTACCAAAGTAACTGGCCCCTAGGAGGCCCTCAACAGATTGCTTTCTGTCAAGTTCAAAACCTGGCATTTAGAAAACGTGTGTGTGTGTGAGAGGTTACTTGGCTAAATTCTTGGGGACTCAGTGAAGGCAAGGGCCATGTGTTGATGCTACTCAGCTTCCATCATGACAACTACCAAAGTAACTGGCCCCTAGGAGGCCCTCAACAGATTGCTTTCTGTCAAGTTCAAAACCTGGCATTTAGAAAACGTGTGTGTGTGTGAGAGGGCGACAGAGAGGATGGAAAGCAGCAGAAGGAAAATAAAATAAACTTATGGTTTCCTGGGATAAGGATTGTTTCAATTCTCTCGAATCTGGTCAGAGAATTTGTTAAATAAAAAGCAAAGACACTAGGTTATTCTAGTTACTTTGTTCTCCCATCCAAGCACACTGCGAGTACTGAAATTGTTTGCTTTTTATCACAACTGGGAAGTTTCACACAGTCCAAGCCCATCAGGTAGTGTAAATCATTTAACAATCACACGACGACAATATTCATTTGGCTGACAGGACTGCCTACCCAGGAAGACAAGAAGAAAGGCCACTTTCCAGCATGCTAACTGAATTGCAAAACCATTACTGAATACTGGCATAAGAAACTCTAATCTTTACTACTCCGTCTCCAGAGACTTCAACAATACACTGTGGCCAACTCGAGCACAAGGCAGAAAAATGCCACCTGCCAACTGTATGGCCTTAAGATCACTGATGAACAAGGAGGGAAATATAAATGATCATGTACTAACAAAACAGCAACATTATATTTCTTGACTATGAGAAGGACAATTTTATCCAGTTTTCTTTTCTCTGTACTTATCATATACTCTGAAAACCAAAAACAGATTCTCAAGATGAAATGACAGATCACTGGAACTGCAGTCGCCTGAAGCTGGGGAGAAAAATGAAGAAGTCCCAGCATTTTAAGCCATGAGAGGGGTTTCCCCGGTGTCCCTAGGAGGAGGGGTCAAGGGGAGAAGTGAAAGGATTTGTGAGGAGGAGGGAGCCTACTCCAGCAGCCACTTACCCACAAGATGGGAAGGAAGTATTAAACAATATGTAAATATTTTTGTGTAGCTGAATACTGGCACCACTGGGTACCAGACTGGACATCAGTCTTGCATGCATGCTAAGTTGCTTCAGTCATGTCTGACTTGTGACTCTATGGACTGGAGCCCGCCAGGCCCCTCTGTTCATGGGGATTCTCCAGGCAAAAATACTGGAGTGGGTCGGTTGCCATGCCCACCTCCAGGGGATCTTCCCAACCCAAGGATCCAACCCAAGTCTCTTTTGTCTTCTGCACTGGCGGGTGGGTTCTTTACCACTAGTGCCACCTCGGAAGCCCAGGAACATCAGTTTTAGGAGGAAGCATTTTCTACATGGTTCTGAAATGGATTCATTCACCAGTAAGTCAATTACATATTATAAGCTTGTCTCTAGAGAATTTCTTCTAAAACTGTATTTTTTCAATTGAAACTATTTATGACTGAGGGGTTTTTGTTAACATGTAAAAGAGTGTCCTTTTAAAAGTCAACCTTGTTACTTATGTTAAGAGGTTCATTTCAAAGGGAAATATTTTTAAAATGAATTAAACACCCCTCAGTAAGCTAATCCTTTCCCATCTGGCTGAGATTCTAGGATGTTTGGCTTCATCTTGTTCAGGAAAATAGAGCAGGTTCCCAGAACAATATGTTGCTAGGAAACCTTCCAAGCTTATTTATCTTGTGCTGTGGGGTGATATTGAGCATCCACCTGTGATTGGCACAAAGTAAAAGGAAAAAAAGGTGGAGGAGGAAGGAGAGCTGATGTGAAACTCCTGTCGTTTATGAGATAATCAAAGAAAATAGACTGTTGTGGTTTAAAACCTGTATTTCAGGACAAAATTGATTTTATTTTAGGGAATGTAATATTAAAAAACTTCTTCAGTAAGTAGTTTTAATTAAAAACACAGAAAGTCATTAAGAATTATTAAAATTTAAACAACCTATGATCTCAAGAGTAGTATAGGTATCTTTTCCCTTAAGTTACACAAATTTAATGTAATTGTGCACTTGAACAATGAGATTTAAAGTATAGGGAAGCATGCGTGTAGGTTATATGCAAATACTACGTGATTTTGTGTAAGGGACTTGAGTATTCATGGAGTTTGGTATCTATGGGGGGTCCTGGAACTAATTCTCTATGGATACTGAGGAATGACTGTAATTACTAATTTGCCTTATTCTTTCTCAAGGTTAATCAAGCTGGCCTCAGCAGGAGATACAGAAAGCGAAGAATGAGTAAGAATACAGTAGTTCCCTCTCATCCATATTGGTTGTCAGACTGCAAACAGGACCAAACTCTACACTCTATTTTTTCCTATACATAGGAGCAATAACAATAATAATTATAGAACAACCATTACATGCCATAATAAAAGGGTTACTTGGGCACAAGCACTGTGATACCAGACTGCTGATCTGATAACCAAGGTGGCTGTTAAGCGACTCCTGGTGGGAACACAGTGTGGATACGCTGGGCAAGGGGGTGATTCGCATCCTGGGAAGACTCAGCAGGATAGTGGACCCTAATCAGAACAGCTCAAAATTTAAAACTTATGGATTTTTCATTTGTTCATTTCTGGAATTTTCCATTTAGTATTTTAGGATTGCAGCTGATTAGAGTAACTGAAACCTTGGAAAGTGAAACTACAGATAAGGAATGACTACTGTATGCCCAACATTCTCCATTTCCCATGCTCTCTCTCCTTTTCATTTAAAGCACTGATTTCCTGTTTTTATATGACTCTGATAGAAAAAACATATATGTATATACAAGGTTTTGCTGTATATCAATTAATTTGAGGTGAATTTGTCTTAATAATCTTTACTTCAGTAATCATGCCCATCTAGGTTATCACCTCACTTCATATTTTTATTACATTATTTTGAATACCTCTGTCCATGGGATTTCCTAGGCAAGAATACTGGAATGGGTTGCCATTTTTTTCTCCAGGGGATCTTCCTGACCCAAGGACAGAACCTGCATCTCTTGCATTATAGACAGATTCTTTACCACTGAGCCACCTGGGAAGGCCTTTGATCAGTAGTAATTGGCATTAAGAAAAACATGAAATGTCTTCATGCCAAAGAATTTCCTAATAGTTTTAGAGGTATAATTTAGAAAACTCTACATTTAAAACCTCCCAACAATTAAGATAAATTAAAAAAATTTTATTTTACAAATAAAATCCAAGTAATACTTCGAGAGTGTTTGCCCAAGACAGGTAACTTGCTCAACATTATATAGCTGATAAATGGAGTCAAAAATGGGATCCTGGCAGTCTGCCTGCAAAGTCTGTCTTCTTTGACCACTCGGATCTAGTGCCTGGGACCAGATGATTGAGGCAAAGCTTCTTGAGAAGTTGACAGTCTAGACATAGCGCTAATTATGTGTCTAATTACCATATAATTTCATAAGTCCAACAGCAGATGTTCATAAAGGGTACAAGCGTGAGCAAGAAGGAATTTGCTGGGGTGGGGGAGAGCACCTCAATAAGGAGGACTTTTCATTATGACTGGTTTATGTAAACTTCCTTGCCCAATCAAACATTCCTATACTTCCCTTTGCTAATTTTTAACAAGGGGCCACTCACCTGTAAGAGGCACTTATTTCTGGCTTGATGAATCTTCTTTATTTCAAAAATAAATACAAAACTATTTACTGATCTATACAAATGCTGGCAAAGTAAATCACTATGTTTTAAAAAGGCTGATAAGATCTAGTCAATATTTTCCTGACTGTCAGAGGTCTGAGTGCCTAAAACATTAACAGACCAAAGGTATTAACCATTATGTACTACTGCTCTTACTCACATCAGATAATTTCTTAAACTAAACATCAATGATTCTAATTTAATATATTAATCACCGGGTAGAGAAAAAAATAAATAATCAGTATAGCACCACCTTTCTTGGTTATAGGGGGTGGGAGGTGCTCAGACTGAGAATTTTTAATTGAATCCCTCCCATCAAGATGTTAACAGAAAGTGGATTACTGGCAACCAAAATTCTAATAGTAAGCTTGCAAAAGCCTAAAGGACTTAGAATGAAATAACTGGGAAGACATCAAGAGGAGAAGACATCTAAGAAGAGGGAGCATGTCCTTTAGGCTTAACTTCACCCCCCTCATGGTGTTCAGCAAAAGAAGCTACCCTGACTCTTTTTGAGTTTTTAGTACTAGGAGGAGGGAAAGAGTTAATTTACACCCCCACCCCAGGGTACGTGGAGAAGATTCTTGAGAGTCCCTTGGACTGCAAGGAGATCCAACCAGCCAATCATAAAGGAAATCAGTCCTAAATATTCATTGGAAGGACAATGATGAAGCTGGAGCCCCAATACTTCAGTCACTAATGCAAAGAACTAACTCATTAGAAAAGACTCTGATGCTGGGAAAGATTGAAGGCAGAAGAAGGGGATGACAGAGGACGAGATGGTTGGATGGCATCACCGACTCAAAGGACGTGAGTTTGAGTAAGCTCCGGGAGATGGTGAAGGACAGGGAAGCTTGGTGTGCTGCAGTCCATGAGGTTGCAAAGAGTCGGACACAACTGAACGACTGTACAACAACTGGGGGAAACCTTCAGAGAACATAAGAGTCATTTTTATTGAGGTATAACTGACAAATGACATTTATTAGTTTCAAGATATATGATTTGATATCTGTACACATTGCAAAATGATCACCAAATTCAGTTTAGTTAACATGTCTCTACTGTTACTGTCTCACTTCATCTTGTGATGAGAACTTTTAAGATCTCCTCTCTCAGTAACTTTCAAATATGCAATACAGTATTATTAACTATAGACACCATGCTGTACGTTACATCCCTGTGACTGACTTATTTACAACTGGAAGTCTGTACCTTTTGACCCACTTTCACCCATTTCACCACCCCCCTCCACCCTCGCCAAGCCCCAAGTCTCTGGTAACACTAGCTGTATTCCAATACTTAAGGAATACAGTGGTTTAATGGGGTGAGGACAAGAAAAGTATTTATCTCCTGCTGTAATTCTAACGTAACTCCCGATGTTTATAGACATCAAATTACTCGACATACTTTCCCTGAATTCACACATTAGTCTACAATGCTGCACTTTCATTTCGTCAGGGGCGCTCAGTTTCCCCAATTACTCAGGCCTAATGGTGCACACTCCTGTGACAGGTTCCTGTTCTCATTCATGAATAATTGTATGATGTGAGTCACTTTCCGGCATTTGTGGCTTATTCCTGAATGTAGTGTGCTCATCAGAGTATCTATGAAAGCTTCTGAAATATTGATTTCTACTTTCTTTACCATGTTCTAATATAATCTGTTTGGCCCCAGTGCTGTAGCAACTCTAAGAGACACGGCATTTTATAGAAACTGCTTATCTGTTCATTTCTAATTTCTCATCTCCAGGCCTATAAATCTAATCTATTTATATGGAACTATTTATATGGAACTTCTTGGCACTTCTGCTCTAGAGTTTTCCTATCAATAAATAATACCTGGAGGTAATTTCTTTATTATTCATGTTTTGACAACTTACAAATTTATAGTGCCCAGCCCAAGACTTCTACTGAACTCAATCTACATAATTCACTGTGAATTTCATGTATATTGGATGTTTCATATTTGAGATGTTTTCAATCAGGAGACACAACCCACCCCCTACACCCCAACTTGCTCTTCCGTGGTTCACCCTCAACGAGATGCACAGGCCAGAAACCCAGCAGTCACATTTGGGCTGGGTTTACTATGTCCATGCAGTAAGTTGAGCGTACTGAGAAAGACTAAGTGACATGCAGAGGGACCAAAGTAATGACCAACCCCGAGGTAAGATGCCTTTCTTGACACCAAAGGTAAAGCCTTCACTCAGTATGTTACGTGCCTGTCATGCAGCCAGCACACAGGGCTCTCAAATCCAAGAGCCTTGCTAAGCTTCATCAGTCACCTGCTGCAACTAGCTGAGTGAAGCCACTGCAGGAGGATGGAGATGCTCTATTCCAACAGCTGACCGGGAGACAGTGAACCTAGGCTATGTGCCATCTTAACCAGCACAAAGCAGGAACTCAGAAAACTACAAACACCTTCACCCTGAACTTTCTGGGCAAGCTAGGAAAAAAAGGGAAGGTCAAATAGACCCTGAGGTGATTGAGCCGGGAGTTTCACTCTGAGAGAAGCCTGCTTAAAATTCCATAAACTCTCAAGAGGGGGCAGATTGAAATGATATATTTTCCTCCTCTCCCAGCCTTCTGGAAGAAGCAATGAGGCATAAACAACTCAGGAGATTTACAGCTTAAAGCAAATTACTTTAAGGTATTGGAATCCGTCAGAGCTTAGATGGAACATTTTTTGAGGCCTACAGCTTCATTGAGAATGCCCTTCTCTATGTATTGTTCTTATATTTGTTTCTTTCTGTTCCCCCTGCCTCATGTACAGATTTGAAAAAAAAAAAAGGAAAAAAATGACACGTTCTTTTTTTCACCCACATGCAACAGTTGCAACAGGGTTACAACCATTCCTATTAGTTTTTAAGTCTTTTTCTCAGATTTTTTTTTTTTTTTTTTGTATCTGAAGGAGAAAAAAGACATTTAGCCCATCTTTCTTTAAAGCAATACAAATCCTTATCTCACTATATTGGTTAACTTCAATTTTAAACTGAAATATAGAAATTGTTTTCTCTTAGATTTTGGTGACAAATATATCACTGAAAATGTTTATTATAACATTTGAAAAATAACTGAATGCTACCCAGGGCTAAAAATTAAGACTGTAAGGTAGTATGTAATACACTAAATCTGGTCACATGTGGAATGGTATTGGTCTGATTCCAGGGAGCAGATTAACCAGCTGTAGTCCCCAAACTGGGCCACAGAAAGCTGATACAGCTATGCATTCAGAGTGAGCTAATTAAGCTTCTTTAAAACTAGACAATGAGACAGGAGGGGAAGAATGAGAGCAGAGCTATGTAGGACACTGTTCTTTATTACCATCAAACGCTATGTTCACTGGGATAGTGCTGGCCTTTGCACTGCATGCAGATGCTGAGAAACCCAAAGCGGTATTTTTATGTCGTTGCCACTGATAATTAGGTCAGAAGTAAACACAGATTCTTGCTGAAAATATTCACTGTAGGCAGGAGGCCATAGATATTTATGCTACACAAAATTTAATTCAAGACTAATATGCTGGGACTTGCCTGTCAGTCCAGTAGTTAAAACTGCCTTCCACGGGTATGGTTTCCTGATCCTATAGCTAAGATTCTACATGCCTCGGGGCCAAAAAATCAAAACATAAAACTGAAGCAATATTGTAACAAATTCAACAAAGACTTTAAAAATGGTCCACATTAAAATATATATATATATATATATATATATATATATGCCAAACAGCAGTTGTATAAAACAGTCTGACTATGCCTGTCTTCAGATTCACCTTTACCATACCCTACTATCTGAAAAGGAAAGCAGTGGGAAAGAAAGAGAAATTGGGGACCTTTACTGTATTCACCTACCTTAAAGGCAGTCCCTGGAAGGAAGGAAGTCAAATTGGCCAGAAGTCATCAGCAGGAGTATTCAATGCATGACAATTGTACTGCCATTTTTTTTCTTTTTGAATTTATTATTTTATTGAAGGATAATTGCTTTACAGAATTTTGTTGTTTTCTGTCAAACCTCAACATGAATCAGCCATAGGTATACATATATCGCCTCCCTTTTGAACCTCCCTCACATCTTGCACTGCCATTTTTATATACCAACTGTTTAACATGGGAAGAAAAACTCATCCCTCCTTTGCATTTTTAAAAACCTCCCATTTGCTCACTCACTCCACAGATAGGTACTGATAACCTACAGTATTGCAGGCAAAGCCAGCCAAGAACAAATGCACAGTGCAGCCTCTCCAGGTGCTCAGGCTGGTGGGGAGGAAATCTTCAAAGAAATGATCACACAGTTGAAATAAACAGTGCACTTACATAAGGTGAGCACTGTTAGGGAGACGTTAAGGTTGGGGGATAAAAGTGGACAGGATTCTAAACTTTGATTGCTTCTCTGCGGAATGACAACAAAGCTGAAGAGAAGTGAAGAGTTAAGTCAGGGACTTCCCTGGTGGTCCAGTGATTAATAATCTGCTTGCCAATGCAGGGAACACGGGTTCAAGCCCTGGTTCGGGATGCTCCCACATGCCCATGAGATGGACCAACTAAGCCCATGCACCCCAACTATTGAAGCCCTCTCGCCCTAGAGCCCCTGCTCACCAACAAGAAACCACCACAGTGAGAAGCCTGGGCACCACAACTAGAGAGTAGCCCCTGCTTGCAGCAACTAGAGAAATCCTGCATCCAGTGGAGCCATAAATAAATAAATAATACAATTAAAAAAAAAAAAAAAAAGTCAGTCAGCCAGTGAAGAGTAGGAAGGGAGAGTGTTCCCAGCAGAGGGAATGATGGGCACAGGATGGCAAAGAGCATGCTACAGAATTTGCCAGGATCAATACAAAATAAAAATCAAGGCCACCTGTTCAAAAAGTGATAATTTCAAGAGGAGAGTAGAGCGTTAAACCAAACGCAGTCGTGCAGGGCACGTGCCCATGAAGCCAGCTGGAGGGCCTGGAGGCCCGGTGGAGCACAGTGAGAGAAATGGCTAGCTGAGGCTCAAGAGGTATGAGGGGTACACGGGCACCAGCCAAGGAACAGGGCACCCAGGGACCAACCTCACGGAGCAACCTCCTGCTGTTTCCTGCACAGCTCCACAAAGAGTTACCGAAGAGCTGTTGTGAAAGTCAGACTATTATGTAAGCACTCTTCTGGGTGCTAAGAGGAAGACAAAGAAGACAGTCTTTGCTTCTAAGCAGCTTACAAATAATTGCATAATTTAGGGTAGAATGTGGTAAGTTCCACAAGAGACTGTAAGCACCAATTTGTGGGAGACTCAAGGCATGAAGATCACTCATTTGAGGTACAATGTGTAAACACAGACAGAAGGACTTCAAGTGGACTGAAATTAGCATTCCTCTGCCTTTAGAGCAAAGATTGGGCTGGATCACTTCCTTATATGCCAGGCACTCTACATGTATTAGTTTATTTTTGCCTCACATCTGTGATGTAGGTGCTATTAATTTCCCTCACTTTACAGAGGAGGAAACAGAGTCAGGAAGGTTAAATAACTTGCCAGAGGTCACAGAGCTAGCCAGGTGGCTATTCATTCTAATCAGGGCAGTCTGGATCTGAAGTCCTGGCTTTGAACTAGTATATGATGTTATCATTTTACAAACATTTTATTTTGCTTTCTTATATCTATATGTTATTCTTATGCCTTTTTTATTTCTTTTCCCTGGTCTTCTGTTGTCACTTTAATCTCTTTACGTACTTGATTAGCTATATATAACTGCTTCAAATTGGCTAAGAGATAAAAAACAAGAAAAAATAATTTTTCTAAAGATTTTTTTCAACTGTATCCTCTAGAGCCAGAGTTGGCAGAAACAGCAACAGGATGGGAACTTTCCTGGTGGTTTAGACTAGGACTCTGCACTCCCAATTCACAGTGCCTGGTTTGACCCCTGGTCAGGGAACTAGATTGCATATGCCACAACTAAGATCTAGCACAGCCAAATAAATGAAATAAATAACATTAAAAAAAAAAAAAGGAAAAGAAACATAAAATAAATTTAGGTGCGGATTTCTGAAGATGATACAGACAATGCTACCTTCCTCTGCTACTGATGACAGTTCCGATGTGTCTTTGTACTGACGGGACAACCAGAGCTGATCCAGTTACAGACAAGGACAATTACTACTGACTCCTTGAGGACTCTAAATCTGAATTCATGGAATTCTGGGAACTCACACATTGCCTCTCAGTGCCCCCATGACCCAAAGTTAGTTCTGTTCCTCATAGAATTGGGAAGTGCGTGTATGTGCTCATTCATTCAACAAACATCTACTGTGTACAAGGCACTATGCCAGACGCTACATGGGATACAAAGATAGCTATGACACAATCCTTTCATCGAGAAACTTACAATAAAAAAAGAAACTCACAATAATCTACAGAATTTGATTAATGCCATAATTGAAATTTGAGACTCCTGCTGTTGCAGTTTAGAGGAGAATACTTTCACAAATCTACGAGGAAATTAGGACAGACTTTAAAATGGAGCTAGTATGCAAGCAGGCATTGTCCTCGGGGAGGTTTTGACCACCTATAGGCATTGGGCTTCTCTGATGGCTCAGACGGTAAAGAATCTGCCTACAAGGCAGGAGACCTGGGTTTGATCCCTGGGTCAGGAAGATCCCCCGGAGAAGGGAATGGCAACCCACTCTAGTATTCTTGCCTGGAGAATTCCATGGACAGAGGATCCTGGTGGGCATCACAAAAAAGCAAGATACAACTGAGCGACTAACACTTTCACTTTTCTTGGTCAGGATTTTTCATCTTCATCAGCATTTTTCTTTTATGGTAGGTATCAATAGCCTCCAAGGATTGGAGATAATCACGGCCATATGTCTTCTCCCTATTACCTTTCTACCAAGCAGGAAGCATCAGTTGTTAGGTGGTAGTCAACAAGCCCAGCATGTTCGGCTGCAGGTGCCATCCTGCAGGTGTTAGACTGCTAGCTTGCCAGAATCTTACGTGCAATCCATACAAGGCCAGAGGGGCCTACATATAGTATTTCTAGCCAACCCAATGAAAAATTATTTGACATCCTTTATGCTAATTAGAAAACCCTCTACTGTAGATTTAAATATAAGTAGGTTGAATTTATAGTAGTTTTCTCCTGATTGGGGTCTTTCTAATGCCAACCAACTACCATTCCCATATCAGGGTGCTTCAAATATTAATCAAGTCCAAGGTATAGACTAAAACTAACACATATCACACTGTGTAGGCTGGAGTATCTTCATTTAAACTGCAGAGTCTAACAGTAGGGTAGGACTGTGAGAGCTATAGAGAGGGGTAAGATTAAGGAGGAAACAGCTTATTATGGCTTATTTCTCTCCTCATTCCATAAAGGAAAAAGAAAGAAAGTGCTGTAAGCAAAAGGCATGGAGCTAAAAACAAGGGCCTACTAACTGTGCCATGCAGTTACGTTTGTCTGGGTGAGGACCTAGAAGCCTGGTGTATGGTACCTGCAGAGCAGGCTGGAAAGAATACCCCGGAGCCAGGTCATTAGTAGATCTAGGTCATTGCCAAATTGATGAAAGTGTGAACTATTTTGGTAGTTGCTAGTTGTGTGACCATATTTTCTGAACTAAAAACTGGGCACGTGGGCTTAGCAGATGTTTGTATCCATTCTGAATATGAGAAGCAATCTGGAATACAAAAGAACATAGAGTACTAAATTTAAATTGTTTTGGTAGCTTATAGGACTTAGAAGGTAGAATATTTGACATCAGAACTACCTTTAAAAAAAAAAAGTCCTGTTCCAGAAATGGTAAGAAGTCAGTGAGGTTTTAAAACAGGGCAACAGAAAGATCATAACTGTGCTAGTAAGAATCTTCACTGGAAATGGTGTCTTATGCTAAACTAGAAAGGGGGATAAAGAAAAGGAAGAAGGTGACAACTGAAAAAATACAAAGTTATGAAAACAGTTCAGGAAAAGGTGTTTGTTAAGATGGTGGGAGTACAGGACTTGCCTGGCGGCCCAATGGTTAGGACTTCACGCTTTCACTGCAGAGGTACTGGGTTTGATCCCTGGTTGGGGAGCTAAGATCCTACAAACTACATGGTGCATCCATAAAATTAATAAATAAAAAATAATAAATTAAAAAAAAATAAAAGGAGACAGTAGAAATGCAAAGGAAAGACCATTAAAACCAATAATAGAGAGGCCTTAAAAGCAAGTCTTCCTTGCTCATTTTGGTCAGGCCAAGAGAACCCTCCCCTCCTAAACCCTCTTTCAAACTAGTCTATACAACTTATTTAACAATCACATATGGCTATACTTAGTTTTTCCTGGGCATGAACTTTCTTAATCCAATTAGGATGCCTTATGGCAAAAAAAAAAAAAAAAAAAAAAAACTGCCTTATTTAAACTTGATATCTCCTGCTTTAATTGAAACAAAAAGCTGAATACTCAGTAGATGCTTAACGCAGATTTGTTTGGTTAAGCAGATTCTTCATGTCTCAGGGTTCACAGGGACTGTGTTAAGTAGTAAAAATATTGGAATAAAAAAGAGATTAAAGACTGTGCCCATATATTTTCCTTGAGTATGGGTATTATAGGAGATGTGATGACAGAGAGTTGATAAGTGGAAAGACAAAGAAATTCACTTAACATAGGATATTTCCGTTACCTAAATGAGAAGACTGTGATAACCAATTAAAAATGGCAGTTTTCCTTGATATGTTTGACAGAGCCAATAATTAGCTCTGCTCTGTGGGGCAATTTCTAAAGTAGTGCATAAAAATGAGACTATTTGAGGAAACTTTTTATGCTATGCAATTGGATGCTGTTTCCTAAACTGAAATTCACTTCTGTAATCTTGGGGGGAAAGACATTATCATTCATACTAAATGCTTAATACAGGTAGGACAGATATATATATATATATATATATATATATATATATATATGACAGTCAATAAGAGTATGTCTAAGACAATTCTCACTTTGAAAAAAGGTAATATCAAACTAGCTTTCTAAAAGTTAACTAAACGAAATCATGTTAAGTGAGAAAATATATCAAATAAGAATATGTTTGCAAGTAGGCTTGGATGCACAGGTGGAAGAAAGGTTAAGATTAGTTTTGTATATACCTTGTTAAAGGTCGGTCCACTGTTTACACATGAATGACTGTTCTCCAAAGCTTGGGGTGGAGTGGCACTTACACTCTCACTTCCATGGAAATTGTGAGGAGGCAAGAAAAATAATGTATGGGGAAACATGTAAGTCAGTCCTCACTTCCCTTCCACCCATCCAGCCCTCCTCATTTCCATGGGAACAGAAATTGAAAGACCTCCAGCAGCTGAAAGTGAAAGCTCACTCATAGATTGCAGCTGTTTGAATGTCAGCTGAGCACTGCAAATGACAGTTTATAGCAGCTGTTAAAATTTTTAAATGATGTTTTCCCTAATAAATTCCTCACTATAATAATTTACAAGGGGGAAACTGACTATATAACTAGCATGAGGAAGAACACTCAAAGGGATGTTTTGAGGCTTAGTCTGCTGCTGTCTTTCATAATTCTAATATCATATCATTTTAAAACAAATGACTGTACTAGGAAAGGCAGTGAAATGAAGAGTATGTTCATCAAGTCACTGGGATGTCACAAACTTCTTCCAAATGGTGGACATGGGAAAGTGTAGAGCAACTAATGAAACTCAGAGGAGAGAGAAGAGGAGGAGAGGAGGGATCTAACTCAGCTTTTAAAAATGATTAATTATATTTTATTACACAAAATTATGTGCAGACTGTCAGCTATACCTAGAGATAGAACATGGAGCCCAATGATGTTAGTGAGAGATCTTGACTTAGGCATTTGTAAAGAGTTCTATAAACAAACAGTACTGTATTCAAATCTCTTTGGTTGGAGTTCAAATGGAGAGGTATACCCATATATACATATGTGTGTGTGTGTGTGTGTGTGTGTGTGTGTGTGTGTGTGTGTGTGTGTGTAGAAATATATTTGCTACTGTGATTGGAAAGGACAAACCAGAACCTGCTAAAGATTGCCCATTTCCTCTCTACTTTCAAGGGCTTTAGCATACACATATAAAGTGACTTAAGATAAAAATCTGTGTTACAAGCTTTTAGCTCAAGGGGAAATAGTCTCTTCAATTCAGATTATTTCAGATTAATGAACAAGATCCTTTTAAATATATGTGAAGGCTGACAAAGGAAAAAAAAGGATTTTTTGTTTTACGTGTCAGTGACTCAATTTTATCCCTGAGGTACTTTTTCACTCTTTATGGAGAGGTTGCTGCTCCCAATTGTTCCCTATAACTTGGCTTCTGCTCAGGCAAATACATGAGTAGTATTGTACATGTATTGGACATGTCTCAGGCAAGTACAAAATCTGAACACTGCCTAATACAATTCAACAGAATAGTATCAAGAGCATTAGCCAGCAAGGTAAGTAAGTGGGAATATTAGACCTTTGGGGCCTACAATGGGCTTCTTATTCTTACCACAATCTTCAAGGTGATAGTTCCAAAAACAGGATATAAGAATAAACTATAGCAGAGTTCCAAGTTAAGATAACCAACCGGTTTTCACTGCTGATTCACGTAGTCTAATTTCGTTTACATCAAGAAGTACATATTGAGAACCTACTTATCATCTAGCTCCAAGTGCTAGTAACACTAACAGTTATGAATGAGATTGAGTTTCTAACTGCCAGGTATCTATTTTTTAATGAGATATTACTATTTTAAAATGAATCTTATAAAAAAATACATGGAGTTCTCCTTTTCCAGACCTCATTGCTATAGATCTTGATATTCATGAGGGTTGTCCTGAGACTTTGTGAATGCTACTTATAATGTAACAGATAACACACCCTATAAAATGCAGGTCAGTAGTTGAAAAAAATGAAGGTGGCCCAAGGTGAATCTATAAATATGGGCTCAAAGTTATTAATAAATTCTGGTACTTTCCAATTCTGCATAAATGCTTTTTCTTTCTCTTTTCATGAGCAAATTTCTACTGGTTAACATAATAGTTAAGATAGTTTTATAAAGCACTTTGACGCTTATATAAAGTATATGGTGATACAGGTTCATAGCATAGATAGGACCTACTACTAAATTTGACAAGCTAAGTTAAAGCATGCTTTAACTTAATCCAAATGGCTCTTTTCTTGTTAAAAACCATAATTCCTTTGGCCTTTATGAGAAATTAAGTTTCTCAAATTTCCTTTTTCAAAGCTAATGATTTCTTGTGATACATTTTCAAAAGATTATTTATAAATTCAAATATGTAAGAACAAGCCAAAATTAAGCCAAAGTCCAAATTAAGTGATTTACTTCATCTCTTGGACTTTGTAAGCAGAAGTAGGTATGTATTTATGTATCTATTGTTTCTACTGCAAAAAAAGCCAAAGGTATTACACCTAGATAGTCTCAAAACTTATTCACATGAACACAAAACAGAGAACCCAGAAATATTTACAAAAATTTTGTGAGAACAGTAGTAAAGGCCTTCCTTTAGAACAAAGAAAATTAAAAAATCAGAAATATCAATCACCTTTTAAGAAGGGAGTACGTTTTAAGGGAACTTTTAATATGAGTTGAAAAAAATTTTTACTTCAGGTACTTTGTCATAATTATTCCTTTTTGCTGACAGAAAAGCTAAAGGATACAATATCTAGCCCAGGAATCTAAACAAAGAACAGATTCCCTGATAATCCCATGAGGTGAAGGTCACAACACTGAATCAACCATGCTCTGTTTTCTAGTATAAATATTTTTGGTCATTCAAGAAAAAAAAGATATTTTCATAGTGATTATACCAATTTAAATTTCCACCAACAGTGCACAAGGTTTGCATAGCATACTTTTGATGACTATAGAAAATATAGCTAGTATAGGAGAGAAACAGTTCATTAATTGTACGTTCTTATATGTGACATTACAATTAAAAAAAAAACAAAACAAAACTGTACCAATTCCACTGCTTTGATGTAACTGTTACCATTGCTGATCGCTGCTTTAACTGTTTCTGTTAGGCTTTAACAGAAAAGGTTTCTAAGCCAAGAAGACAAAGAAAAGTTTAATTCTTCTACAACTATAAAATTTTCCCTAGGGGACAGGGCTTTCCACAGACTGTGAGTTGATATGGATAGATATTCCAGTCTGACCCTGATGCAAGACCAGGAGTGGCAGATGGATCCAACACTCTAAAAAAGGTCCCCAGACATACGTGACAACCAGGGAATCTTCATTATTCAAGAGACAACCTCAATGAAGACTGGAATACTGAGTACAAAAATCTGTCTTCCCCAGGATAGTGGGTCTCAAACACAAGTATGCATCAGAGTCTCCTGGAGGGCATGTTAAAGCACACATTTCAGGGCCCTATTCCCAGAGCCTCTGATTCATCAAGTCTGAGGTAAGGCCTGAAATTGCGCATCCCTAACAAGTTGCCAGGTGATGCTGATGGACCTAGTCTAGAGAATACACTTGGAGAATCTCTGCCTTAGTTTCTGTTCATTAGGGTACATCCTTGAGTACTCATCAGTCACCCAATCTCCTTTTGTAGCCAACCCATGAAAACAGAGTGCAGGATGGCCTTCTCCAGGGCCCCAAAAAAGTGGGGAGGGTAACCATGCAAGGGGATGGCCTTGTGTGGGACATCAGAGCCCAAGAAGGGTAAGGAGGGCATTTACACAGAGAGGCAGCCTAGCTGCAACCCAAGTGGAAGACATCCATAAGAGAGGTACAACCCGACATGGGGAGTTAGAGCTCCAGCGGAATGAAGAAGGCAGCCACACAATGTGGGGGCAGCAGGGGCAGCAGAAATAACAGCCTTGTGCATACAAAGGGACTGGTGGAACAAGTTAAGGATTCAGGTTGCTTGATGTCGAAGAAAGTCGTTATAACAATGCAAAGAACCCCTATGTTCATAGCAGCCCTATCCACAATAGCCAAGACATGGAAACACCCTAAATGTCCATCAACAGATAAATGGACAAAGCAGATCTGGTACATATACACAATGGAATGTTACTCAACCATAAAGAGAATGAAATAATGTCATTTGCAGCAACATGGATGCAACTAGAGATTATCACACTAAGTGAAATAAGTCAGAAAGAGATACCATTCTGCTTGTAAGTGGAATCTAAAATATGACACAAATGAACACTCACAGACATAGAGAACAGACTGGTGGTTGCCAAAGATGAGAGGGTTGAGTGAGGGATGGAGGAGGAGGCTGGAGTTAGCAGATGTAAGCTTCTATATATAGAATATACAGCAAGATCCTACTGTAGAGCACAGAGAATTATATTCAATACACTGAGATAAGCCATAATGGAAAATAACATACAACAAGAATGTACATATATATATATATATATGTATAACTGGATCACTTTTGCAATACAGCAGAAATCAACATACTATAAATGAACTGTATTTCAATAAAAACATTTCATAAAAATATTAATGAAAAAAGAACTAGAATGAACCCTGTTCAGTTCAGTTCAGTCACTTAGTCATGTCCGACTCTTTGTGACCCCATGAACCACAGCATGCCAGGCCTCCCTGTCCATCACCAACTCCTGGAGTCCACCCAAACTCATTGGTTTCAAAGTGGAGGTAATGATGCAAAGTCAGAGTTTTCACGTGTGTGTGTGTGCATGTGTAGTGTGTATTCCCTAGCTCCATCTGCTCAGGGGGCCTAGAAGCAATGCCATCTCCCTGGTGGTGTACCTCTACTGCAGAGATCTTGGTTTCTAAATATCACTCTCTACTAAAGCGAACGAGGGCTTCTTAAATACCAGATTTCAAGGGCAGGGGCAGGAAAGCACAAATAGAGCCTGGAATATCATGCTGTTCCAAAACTAAGTTTTCCTCAGAGAAAAATGGGAACATGTCACAGGACACAGACATCATCTTGGAGGAGCTCCTAACGGTCCCAAAAGGGATATTTGAGCATTAAAATGAATAGTTACAGGAACAAAATAACAGGAAATCACAAGTCTCTATAGATGTGAATTAAATTATTTAAATTATTTTGATTAGGAAAGGGCTATTTATATCATTTTAAAGCCTTCTCCACAGAAACCTTATTAGTTATGTAGGAGAACAGAACTTTACATGGAGAATCTGGTAGGAACCACCATTAGTCAAATGAGCGAAGTGAGCATCACCAGTAAATGGACAAATCAAAATCGTGCTCCAGGGACTTCCTTGGTGGTCCAATAATTAAGAGTCTGCCTTCCAGTGCAGGGGATGCAGGTTCGATCCTGGCCAGGGAAAAACATCTCACATACCACTGGGCAACTAAGCCCACGTGCTGCAACTACTGAACCCTCTCCGCCACAACGACAGAGAAGCCTGTGTGCTGCAATGAATGATTCCATGTGCTAAAAATAAATGCATATTTTAAAAAATTATGCTCCATCTGATAGAACGGACACAATGAGGAAAAAAAAAATATCATATCTAGGGTAGTCTGGTCAAAATGTACACCCTAAATCTAATCATGAGGCATCATCAGAACCATTAGACAAACTCAAGTTGAGAGACATTCTACTGAATAGCTTAGCTTGTAATCTTCAAAAGTATCAAGGTTACAAATATCAAAGAAAGACCGAACAGCTGACTGAAGGTGTCTAAAGACAGAAGTTGAACACAGTGCCTGGCTCAGTGTTTATCTTAAAAAAAAAAAATTTTAATTAAGTGAATAATTTGAAATATTAAAGAAAAGGATGGACTTTCCAGACTTGTTCTGATATAATCCTACTTGGAGAAAGAAGAAGTACCAGACGATTTCTCTGGGTCCTTTATAGTTTACCAGTTCTATCTGGTTTACTATCTTCCTGCTCATCTATCATTCAGAGCACAATGGATAGTAGAATTTGAGCATGGGTAGCTCAGAACTGCACTGGACAGGCAAATAACCACATACCAAAGGAACATGATCCGTCCTAAGGAAAACTGAAGTGAAGTGAAGAAGTGAAAGTTGCTTGGTTGTGTCCAACTCTTTGCGACACCACGGACTATACAGTCCATGGAATTCTGCAGGCCAGAATACTGGAGTGGGTAGCCATTCCCTTCTTCAGGGGGTCTTCCCAACCCAGGGACTGAACCCAGGTCTCCAGCATTGCAGGCAGATTCTTTACCGTCTGAGCCACCAGGAGTTCAAGGAAAGCAGCTTTATTAAAAGCAGCAAAAAGCTTCTATTAAAGTCTTAATTTAACACTAAGTAGGCAAACCTCAAAAGCCTACATACACCTGGACACAAAAAGGGAGGCAGACAGTGTCTTCAACAGAAGAGGCCATCACATGCAGCCTTTCACATGGTATTTCTGACACTTGGTTGTATCCTCAACCAGAAAGCGATGAGAACCAATGTATTATCATAGGTTTTTTAAGTTAAATATCACCAAAACCTTCTGTTATAAAACAGGAGTCATCTTTTGGCTTCTTACAGTGCCAGGGGACTTTTATGCAAGTAGTAAATGGGCATCTAAAGTTACTACCCATTTATTTTACAACTTGAGATGGCTAGTTTACCAATTAATCAGAATCTTTAGCATATTGCGGCAAAGAGCAGTGCAGAGCTATATATGTTATATGGATACGAAAATTCCCTGCCGTCCTCCTTCCCTCTTAAATACTCCAATTGGCTGAGATAATTAATTCTGGTTCAGCATAGCTGAGTAAAACACATGACAATAGCTGTCCTCCCTAATCTCTCTCTTTTTTAAAAAAAATATGTCTTGCCAGGGCTGAAGCAAGCTTTGATTTGGCTCAAAGCACTGGCTTCTATTAGGCTTCAAAAGCCTCACAAAGAAAATCCCTGAAAGAGGATCAGTGAAAAAAGCATTAACTGTTTGAAGCCATAAGAAATGACTTCCCTTATTCAAAGCATTCGAAGCTAGGCTTAGAACTAGGGTATTAAAATATCAATCTTACCATTAGCACTGAGGATTCTGCATTTTACTCTTTAAATATAATGCAAAAGACATCCCATCAGCTTTCTTCTTAAAAAGAAATGGGAAATGTTCATGGCATAAGAAAATACTGAGTTTCACTGGACACATATATTCATTCCCAGTACCCAGAGCCTGGCCTGGAGGAGGTACATGTATATTGTGAAGTACTCTGAAAATAAATAAAATTAGGTATTAAGAGCACCCATATTGCTTATTTTATCTCTCTCCTTTAAGAGAGGGGACGATGAAGGTATGATTTTTCAAAATGTTTCCAGTGAAACTCAAACTGGAACAACAACAAAACCTCACTGAAATTGAGGGTCTACAAAAAGAACAAACTATTCCCCATTTGATAAACTGAAACCGATAAATTCCTTCACTTGGACTTTGGTGGTTTCATATTCACCTGGACTTCAAAAACATATCATCAGACTACTGTTAAATTTAGCAGAAATGCTTATCAATATTTGGTTACAATTTTAAAGCTCTTATCTTTTAAGATGTATACTTAAATACTAATGAATGAAATAATATATCTGAAATTTTTAATGCCCCAGCAAAAAATGTTGAGGAGAAAAGAAATAAAGTGGGAAACTGATGGTTACTGAAGCTGGGTGATGATACATGAATATTAATGGTTCTCCTCTCTCCAGTTTTGTGTGTGTTTAATAATTTCCATAATACAAATTAATATATATGCAAAACAAGCAGACTCAGGCATAAAAAACAAACTCGTGCTTACCAGCAGGGAGAGGGGAAGAAAGAGGGACCGATCAGGGGTATGGGATTAAGAGACACAAACTATTATGTACAAAATATGTAACTAACAAGGATATATTGTATAGCACAAGAAATTATAGCCATTATCTTGTAATAACTTTTAATGTCATATAATCTATGAAAATACTGAATCACTATGCTGTATACGTCAAACTAAATTTGTAAATCAACTATACTTCAAAAAAAACTTGTGAACAACAACAAAAAGTTTCCATAATAAAAAGATATTTTAATGCATCCATTATTAAAGCTCTTGTGTATAATTATGGCAATGACACAATGAATTCTGATCTGGATTTTAAGTCCTTTCCATTTAAAACACTGGTTCAGAAATCTAATTCTATCCTTGATGTTCTAATCACTTAAAGTTACAATGAGAGATTAAAAAAAATTTTTTTAATACAAAAACATTTTATATTGGGGTATAAGAAGTAAGAAGTGAAATCACTCAGTCGTGTCTGACTCTTTGCGACCCCATGGACTGTAGCTCACCTGCTGCTCTGTCCATGGAATTCTCGAGGTAAGAATACTGGAGTGGGTTGCCATTCCCTTCTCCAGCAGATCTTCCTGACTCAGGGATTGAACCTGGGTCTCCTGTATTGCAGGCATATTCTTTACCGTCTTAGCTACCAGGGAAGCCTTATTTAACAGCTGTAGGTAGCCCCAAATATAGCATAGCCCATTTTCATCCACATTTAGATATACCATGGGGCAAGCGTTTAATAAAAGTTAGACAGAAAGATTTATAAAGTAACTTTGTCCTATTTTCTAGAGCGCATGTTGTAAATGACACCATTATAAATGGATTCCGTTCTATTTCAAATTCTGAATCATAGTTCTTTTGAGACACATTTTTTCTTATCTCCTTCTCAACATGGAAAATGAAGAAAATAAGTACCAAGTAAATCATCACTTGACGAGGACAAAATCAAGCTCATTGAACTTTTGCTTTATCATCAGTAGGAATTTACATTTCTAATTTCTAATCTGACCAAAGTACAAAAACTTGGTCATATTTTTCTTAACAAGTCTGAGGAACAGAATCTTTCTTCAATACTGCCAGTGGGGAACAGGAAGAAAGCAGTAAGTAAAAGAGGAAAGTGGCTTCTCCGACTATTTCTTCCCAGCACTCCATCCTCAATCACTTCCATTTACGCTCTTGCTCGCTAAACACAACTGTTAAAAACCCACTGAGCAGCAAACTTCCTTACAAGGTAGGGGTCACAGTGGAAAAATGAGGAAAGCAGTAGGATAACTATGCAAAAGCACTGCTATATTTGTTTGTTTACAAGTTTGTATCCCCTACCAAACTTAGAAAAGGCAGAAGAACCAGAGATCAAATTGTCAACATCCATTGAATCATAGAAAAAGCAAGCAAATTCCAGAAAAACATCTACTTCTGTTTTATTCACTATGCCAAAGCCTTTGACTGTGTGGATCACAACAAATTGTGGAAAATGCTTAAAGGAATGGGAATTCCATACCTGCCTCCTGAGAAATCTGTATGCAGGTCAAGAAGCAACAGTTAGAACCAGACATGGAACAACAGACTGGTTCCAAATCTGGAAAGAAGTATGTCAAGGCTGTATATTGTCACCCTGCTTATTTAACTTATATGCAGAGTACATCATGTAAAATGCCGGAGACCAAGCACAAGCTGGGATGAAGCACAAATATCAATAACCTCAGATACACAGATGACACCTCCCTTATGGCAGAAAGTGAAGAAGAGCTAAAGAGCCTCTTGATGAAAGTGAAAGAGGAGAGTAAAAAAATTGGCCTAAAACTCAACATTCAGAAAACTAAGATCATGGCATCCAGTCCCATCACTTCATGGCAAATAGATGGGGAAATAATGGAAACAGTGACAGACTTTATTTTTGGGGGCTCCAAAATCACTGCAGATGGTGACTGCAGCCATGAAATTAAAAGACATTTGCAGCTTGGAAGAAAAGCTATGACCAACCTAGACAGCATATTCAAAAGCAGAGACATTATTTTGCCAACAAAGGTCCATTTAGTCAAAGCTATGGTTTTTCCAGTAGTCATGTATGGATGTGAGAGTTGGACTATAAAGAAAGCTGAGCACAGAAGAACTGATGCTTTAGAACTGTGGTGTTGGAGAAGACTCTTGAGAGTCCCTTGAACTGCAAGGAGATCCAACCAGACAACCCTAAAGGAAATCAGTCCTGAATATTCATTGGAAGGACTAATGTTTAAGCTGAAACTCCAATACTTTGGCACCTGATGTGAAGAGCTGACTCATGTGAAAAGACCCTGATGCTGGGAAAGATTGAAGGTGGGAGGAGAAGGGGGTGACAGAGGATGAGATGGTTGGATGGCATCACCGACTCAATGGACACGGGTTTGGGTGGACTCTGGGAGCTGGTGGTGAACAGGGAGGCCTGGAATGCTGTGGTTCATGGGATCACAAAGAGTCGGACACGACTGAGAGACTGAACTGAACTGAGTTTTGACAAGTTTGCTAAGGAAATGCAATAGTTTTTTCAACAAATGGTGCTGAGACAAGGGATATCCCTATGTTGAAAAAAGAATGTATGTACACTCTTATCTCACAACATACCTCCTTGCCCCCCCAAAACAAAAGAAAAATAGAACACAGACCTAAATATGAGAGTAAAAACTAAAATATTTCAAAGAAAACCTAGGAAAAAAATCTTCGTATTAGATTAGGCAAAGATTTTAAAGGTATGACATCCAAAGCATAATCTATAAAACAAAAAAACGGTAAGTTAAAAACTCTTGTTCTTCAAAAGACATCATTAAGAAAGCAAAAAGGAAAAGTCATAGATTGTGAGAATATATATATAAATCATATATCTGATAAAGGACATACCCAGAACATATAAAGAACTCTCACAACTCAACAAGACAAAAAAACCTAATCAATTAAAAAATGGGCAAAATTTTTGAAGTCACTTTATCAAAGAAGAAATACAAATGGCTAATAAGGACATGAAAAGATGCTCAACATAATTAGGAAAATGTAAACAAAAACTTCCAATGAACTACTATTACATACCCACTAGAATGGTCTATAATGAAAAAGACTAACAATATTAAATGCTATTGAAGAAATGGAGAAATTAGAAACTACTGGTGAGAATGTAAAATGTTAAGAGTCACTTTGGAAAATGGTTTGGCAGTTTATTTAAAAATGAAACACAGGCTTACTATACAACTCAGCAACTGCTCCTAGACACCCACAGAAGACAAATGAAAATATATGTTCAAACAAAAAGTTGTATACAAATGTTCATAGGAACATTACTCACAGTAGCTAAAAACTGAAGCAAGTAAAAAAAAGTCAACCAACTCGTACACAACTAGTTTACCATCCAACTATGGGTAAACAAAATATGGGATACACATACAATGGAATACTGTTATACAACAAAAGGGAACAAATGACTGATGTATACAGTAGCAGAGATGAACTTCAAAATCATCAGGCTAAGTGAAAGACACAAGGTAAAAAGCTACCAATTGTTTAATTCCATTGATATAAAATTAACAGAATGTAAATCCATAAACAGCAGATTCTAAATTACTGTGTCTGGGGATGAGATAGGGATTGACTGCAAATGATGTTGAAGGTAATTTTTGGGGTGACAAGAATATTCTAAAACTTGATGTGGTGACACATGCACAAACCTATAAATAATTACCCTTCCTGTGTTCCAACTGGGCTCCCATCTACAGATTATCTTTTTCACACTCTCTTCCCATATAGATTATTACAGAATACTGGGTAGAATTCCCTGTGCTATACAGTAGGTCCTTGTTAATTATCTTTTCTATATATAAAAGAAAAGAAATATGCATATGCATAACTGAGTCACATTGCTCTACACATGAAACTAACACAACATTGTAAATCAACTATACTCCAGTATAAGATAAAAAAATTTTTTCTGAGAGAGAGAGAAAGCCAAGAAAAAGAAAAAGATTATCTTTCCCAGCCTTTCCCAGCTTGAGAGGCCATATGACTAACTCTGGCTGTAAGCAAAGGTGATGCACGCCATTTTGTACTGCTGCTCTTAAAAGGGAAGGGGCTTGTCCCCCACTTCCTTTCTCCTTTCTCCAGGGGATCTTCCCAACCCAGGTCTCAAACCCAGGTCTCCCACATTGCGGGTGGATTCTTTACTGTCTGAGCCACTAGAGAAGCCCACAAATACTGGAGTGGGGAGCCTCTCCAGTCTCCAGGGCATCTTTCTGGGTTGACCCAGGAATTGAACCAGGGTCTCCTTCGTTGCAGGTGGATTCTTTACCAGCTGAGCTACCAGACACGCCCTGGTAGCTTTCCTTTCTCCTTTGGCCATGAGACGGCAATGACTCCAACAACTCTTTAGTTCCTACTTCCACCATGGAAGTAGCTTGTGAGGATGGCAGAGCTGCCTATGTCCTTTGAGACTTGGATCTCACCATCACGGGCTGTATGTGAGAAAACCACTGGATTTTTAGGATACTACCATTACATTTTAGAAAATGCAGACTGGAGTTCACCACTCAACACTTGTTAACTGTGAAGTATCTTAGACAACAGCTATCTTTATGAACTGTTTGCATATCAGCAGTAAGAACATTCTTATCTAATTACAGAAAAATGTATGCAACGAATTCTGTTTCCAACTGTAGATAAACATGGTGGGAAATCTATCCTGGACACTAGAATATATCTGAAGGATATGTGTTCAAAGAACATTCCAGAAAGTCATGAAAGCTTTGTAACTTGCTTCCGTCTTTTAGGTGTCAACATTTATTTTCTGAAACAAGGAATCACTAGTCTTTCACTTCATATAGTCACTGGCATTTAAATAGAACCAAAGAAAAATTTGTCTTTTTTCTTTTCCCTGTAGTTTTCCAATAAAACTTTAAGATAAATATTACAAAAAGAAACCTTTTGCAGACAGTACATTTGTAGAAAGAGGCTAGGTATTTTCTTACCTGCCACCTGACTTAGAATGCTGACAGGTAATCAACTAGGAGAGAGCTGAAAGTGAGAGGCAGTTATTAACCCTACAGAAGTTAATAAGCTTTGTAGAATTTTCACAAAGTGAGGGTTTGATAACCATATTTACATTATCAGGAAGATTATAACACAAAAATAGCTATGTTCTTCAGGCAAGACAGAAGCTGCCTGTTCTAACTGACATTCCACAGGGACAAACCTTTTATTTCTAGAAACACAATGTTGAGTGTTGCTATCTTACTCACATGGCAATGATGAGCATGTCAAAACCTGTGGGGAAATAATCAAAATCCTTATAGTTAAATGACTTCATCACATGGCTCTTATGAACAAGCAAGCAGAGTGGACTATGAATAGACACCTCTACTTACAGCCAAGTTAGAATCTGTGTCATATATAACAAACACCTAAGAGTCCATAAATTAAACTTTCAACTATTGTGCTATTTACTGCGTATACCAGATAACAATGCAAATAACAGCAGTAAGGAGTTGCTGCCATTAGAATGGCACATATTTATTTTCACTGTTTTCTAGGTTTAAAAACTTGAAAATATACAGGCTATGAACATCTGAGATAAATTTTATTGTTAAAGGATTCCTTTCTTGAAACTCTAGAAGAGAATGAATTCACAGTTAATTTCAACTACCTGACATGACTTATCTTTTAGATTGATACACATTTCCATAATAAACTTATCTGACTAGACACAGCTGGCACTGTCAAAAACAGATTCAGTTTGTGTCCAACTCATCTTTACTTATCTATACTTTGCTTTTAAGACATTTCTAGATGTGGGTGTGTTCTTTTCTGAAGACACTGAAAATTCTTGAGATCAAAGACCATATATTTGGCTTTTAGGTATTTCCTGTAATAAGGCATGGTACACACCCTTGCCACTTATAAATGCACAGCTCCAGCTTGTATAAAGATAAAACAAGTATCCAGTCCTTTGGGCTACTATTCCAAGACAATGGATGTGCGCTAGTCTGTTCATATTCTCTTGCCTGGCCCACTGTTGTGAGATAAATTTGAAAGGCTATTGGCAGAGAAAAGTGCTCCCCTGGTAACTCAGTTGGTAAAAAAATCTGCCCGCAGTGCAGGAGACCTGGGTTTGATCCCTGGGTTGGGAAGATCCCCTGGAGAAGGAAATGACAACCTACTCCAGTATTCTTGCCTGGAAAATCCAATGGACAGACATGCCTAGTGGGCTACAGTTCATGGAGTCGGACATGGCTGAGCACCTAAACCACCACTGGCAGAGAAGCAGTAAAACCTATAGAACAGAACACAAGCATCTGTCTCGTGTGGATGCAGAACACACGGTTTATATGTCATTAACACCTGCCAGCCATGCAAAATGCCATCAACTGGTTTTTTTATGTTTTTATTTTATCAAACAATGAGTGTAAAAACATAAATGCTTATTACCCAGCTCAAATTATACTTTAATTCAGAAGGAAAAATATCTTGTTCGGAAGTAAAAATCAAATCTTATCTATTCATTCATTTGACTGCAAAACAAACTCAGGTCTGCCAAGGGTAGGAGCTGCTGTGAATAACAATTTCAGAAACAGAGCAATAAGAGGACATTCCCTAACTGACCAGGGTTTGTTGTATTACTCTGAGTCTAGTCAGCATTAACACAGAAGCTCCAGGGAGAAAACTGGGATATCTGGAAAAAAACCCATCCTAGTTCTGGAGGAGTTTAAAAATCACTATCTCCAGAGTCACCGCTATCTCCTTTCTACACCATCAAGGCAAGTAGAGTCTAATACCTGGGAGCAGTAAGGATCTTTCTGTTTAGGCATGTGTCGCTAAATTCAGCAGTCGAAAAGAATCATAGCAGTAACAAGGGAGCTTTGATTTTTATAACAATAAGTAATCATTCAATCACATAATAGGAGTATTTGAATGAGCTATTTTCAACATCTTGAAATCTAATAAGACAGATGATGTCACTACTAAGCAGATAATATGCTCACAAAATTTACTGCTAGTCTTACAAGAACATTCCCAGATTCTGTAAGCATTAAGTTAAAAATCTCAAAACATCCTTCATAAGTAAATTGGAACCTTTTCACAGAAAGATAAAGCTTAGAGAAGGAAACAAAACAACTCATACAAGTTTTCATCCAGTTTAGATACTATGTTATTCTGCATGACTCAGTGGGTAAAGAATCTGCTTGCAAGGCAGGAAACACAGGAGATGCAAGTTCAATCTCTGGGTCAGGAAGATCCCTTGGAGTAGGAAATGGCAATCCACCCCAGTATTCTTGCCTGGAAAATTCCATGGACAGAGGAGTCTGGTGGGCTACAGTCCATGGGGTCACAAAGAATTGGATAAGACTGAGCAACAACTATGTATATCTATATATGCTATTCTACCCATATGCACATGAACAGTTTGCACTCTTATTAAATTACATAAAAGTTCACTCTCTTAAACAGATGTTTTTATGAATTTTATGATATTTTATGTCAAGAAACTCAGCAGTGGCCACAGGACTGAAAAAGGTCAGTATTCATTCCAATCCCCAAAAAAGGCAATGCCAAAGAATGCTCAAACTACTGCACAACTACACTCATCTCACATGCTAGAAAGTGATGCTCAAAATCCTCCAAGACAGGCTTCAGCAACATGTGAACCATGAAATTCCAGATGTTCAAGCTGATTTTCGAAAAGGCAGAGGAACCAGAGATCAAATTGCCAACATCCGCTGGATCATTGAAAAAGAGAGTTCCAGAAAAACATCTATTTCTGCTTTATTGACTATGCCAAAGACTTTGACTGTGTGGATCACAATAAATTGTGAAAAATTCTGAAAGAGATGGGAATACCAGGCCACCTGACCTGCCTCTTGAGAAACCTGTATACAGGTCAGGAAGCAACAGTTAGGACTGGACATGGAACAATAGACTGGTTCCAAATAGGAAAAGGAGTATGTCAAGGCTGTATATTGTCACCCTGCTTATTTAACTTATATGCAGAGTACATCATGAGAAGCACTGGTTTGGAAGAAGCACAGGCTGGAATCAATATTGCCTGGAGAAGTATCAATAAACTCAGATATGCAGATGACACCACCCTTATGGCAGAAAGTGAAGAAGAACTAAAGAGACTCCTGATGAGTGAAAGAGGAGAGTGAAAAAGTTGGCTTAAAGCTCAACATTCAGAAAACTAAGATCATGGCATCCAGTTCCATCACTTCATGGCAAATAGATGGGCAAACAGTGGAAACAGTGGCTGACTTTATTTTTCTGGGCTCCAAAATCACTGTGGATGGTGACTGTAGCCATGAAATTAAAAGACACTTACTCCTTGGAAGGAAAATTATGACCAACCTAGACAGCATATTAAAAAGCAAGGACATTACTTTGCCAACAAAGGTCCATCTAGTCAAGGCTATGGTTTTTCTAGTAGTTATGTATGGATGTGAGAATTGGACCATAAGGAGAGCTGAGCGCAGAAAAATTGATGCTTTTGAACTTTGGTGTTGGAGAAGACTCGAGAGTCCCTTGGACTGCAAGAAGATCCAACCAGTCAACCCTAAAGGAAATCAGTCCTGAATATTCATTGGAAGGACTGATGCTGAAGCTGAAACTCAATATTTTGGCCACCTGATGCGGAGAGCTGACTCATTTGAAAAGACCCTGGTGCTGGGAAAGATTGAGGGCAGGAGGAAAAGGGGACGACAGAGGATGAGATGGTTGGATGGCATCACCAACACAATGGACATGGGTTTGGGTGGACTCCGGGAGTTGGTGATGGACAGGGAGGCCTGGTGTGCTGCAGTTCATGGGGTCGCAAAGAGTCGTACATGACTGAGCAACTGAACTGAACTGAAAAATATCTTTGACACAAACCAAAAAAAGTAAGTTGGACTTCATCAACATTAAAAATTTTATGCAAAGAACATGAAGAAAGTCAAAAGACAATATACAGAATGAGAGAAAATATTTTTGAATCATATATCTAATAAGGGTTTGATATCCTGTATATATAAAGAACTCTTACAGTTCCACCAAACGATGCAGTTATTATTTTCTTGGGCTCCAAAATTACTGCAGATGGTGACTATAGCCATGAAATTAAAAGACGCTTACTCCTTGGAAGGAAAGTGATGACCAAACCTGGACAGCATATTAAAAAGCAGAGACATTACTTTGTCAACAAAGGTCTGTCTAGTCAAGGCTATGGTTTTTCCAGTAGTCATGTATGGATGTGAGAGATGAACTATAAAGAATGCTGAGCGCTGAAGAATTGATGCTTTTGAACTGTGGTGTTGGAGAAGACTCTTGAGAGTCCCTTGAACTGCAAGGAAATCCAACCAGTTCATCCTAAAGGAGATCAGTCCTGGGTGTTCATTGGAAGGACTGATGTTGAAGCTGAAACTCCAATACTTTGGCCACCTGATGCAAAGAGCTGACTCATTTGAAAAGACCTTGTTGCTGGGAAAGATTGAGGGCAGGAGGAGAAGGGGGTGACAGAGGATGAGATGGTTGGATGGCATCACTGGCTCAATGGACATGGGTTTGGGTAAACTCCAGGAGTTGGTGATTGATAGAGAGGTCTGGTGTGCTGCAGTTCATGGGTTTACAAAGAGTCGGACATGACTGAGCAACTGAACTGAACTGATAGTTAAAAATGGGCAAAGGAGTTGAGTAGACATTTCTCCAGAGACATTTCTCCAGATACATAAATGGCTAATAAGCACGAATGAGAAATACTTAACATCATTAGTCATCAGAAAGAAATGCAAATTAGAACCACAACGAGATAACCAGTTCACATCCATGAGGATGGCTAGAATAAAAACAAAAACAAAAAGTCAAAAAAGTGTTAAGAATATTAGTGAGGCAGTAGAGAAATTAGAACTTTCCTAAGCTGCTGGTAGGAATGCAAAGTCGCTCAGCCCCCATGGAAAGCACCATGGTGGTTCCTCTGTAGGATAATTCTACATTTAACTTGAAAGTGAAAATAAAAGTCACTCAGTTGTGTGCAACTCTTTGAGAGTCCATGGAATTCTCCAGGCCAGAATACTGGAGTGGGTAGCCATTCCCTTCTCCAGAGGATCTTCCCAACCCAGGGATTGAACCCAGGTCTCCTGCATCGCAGGTGGATTCTTTCCCAGCTGAGCCACAAGGGAAGCCCAAGAATACTGGAGTGGGAGCCTATCCCTTTTCCAACGGATCTTCTCAATCCAGGAATCGAACTGGGGTCTCCTGCATTGCAGGCGGCTTCTTTACCAACTGAAGCAATTTCACTCTTAGGTATATACTGAAAAGAATAAAAAACAAGGACTCAAACAGACACTTGTACAGCCATGTTCAGTGTAGCATTATTCACAACAGCCAAAATAAGGGAACAATCCACATGTCCAACAACAGATGAACAGAGAAACAAAATGTGCTCATATAGTATATACATACAACAGGATGTCTTCAGTTATAAAAAGGAATGAAGTTCTAATATCATACAGCATGGATGAACTGCAAAAACACCACAGTAAGTAAAATAAGCCAGATAGGAGGACAAATATTCTATGATTCCACTTGTATGAAATACCTAGAATAGGCATTTCACTGAGACACAAAGTAGATGAGAGGTGATGAGGGGTTAGGAGAAAGGAGGGCAATAGGGAAGAACGGCTTGATGAACAGATTTCTGTAATGGGGGGGGGGTGAAACTGCTTTAGAAATAAATAGTGGTGAATATAACCAACGCCACAACTGTACACCAAAAAATGACATACCTAAAAATTAGTTTAAAACTTCCAGCATTTCTTCAAAGTCAAGACACCTAGTAACTTAAATTACTTTTCTTTCTTAATCAAGTATTAAATTACTAAAGTCAGTTATGTGTTCCTTAAAATATGTAAAAAATTAAGATTCCAAAATAAAACCCTTGATTATGGAGTCAAAGTTCATATAATTTAACTTCCTAGCTGATGTTGGGATGTCCTCAGTATTATCCCTAAGTGACTATATACTGCTTAAAGATATGTAGCACTTTACTGGAACACTTACAGGCATTCAGAAGAACTTACTAACCTTCCAGTGGAAGTTCTAATTGTTAGTTTTGTTTTTCCCACTTCTGAGTTGAAATCTGTATCTCTAGCAGCCTATACTCATTAACCATGATTCTGCCTTTTATTCCAACTTCCACACAATAGTCCTTCAGAAATCTGAAGACTATTATTGGACCTCCAGTGTTCTGCTATCCCAGCAGCGGAATTGCCCTTTTGATAAGATTTGAAACCAGCCTATCCAGGAGATGGTGAGGGACAGGGAGGCCTGGCATGCTGCAGTCCATGTGGTTGTAAAGAGTCAGACATGGCTGGACAACTGAACAACGACAACAATACCAGCCTGTACCTTTCATTCTAGCTATATTCCAAGTATTTTAGAATCACAGTATCCATCACTATTATTTCCTTCTCATTATTTTCCACATTTAAAATTTTTTCCTTAATACATCTATATTACCTTTCTGATGACAAAATTCTACATGACGGGAAAAAAAAAACCCACCACATCTAAAATACTAAAATATGCTCCATAACAAAACTTACATTCCAATCTGAAAGGAAGAAAAATAGAATCAGAGCAGAACAGATGAAAAATGCTGTTACTTCTTCCTAGACATGATACTTTCAGATGATTTACATGCACATTAGAGATCTTTGATCTGAAATGGTTAACCCAAGACTCTCACTCTAAAGATGAGAAAATTCAGAAGCAGAAAGGTCAAAGGCATTGCCACGTTTAAATCATTAGCTTAGTGTTTCTGACAGTGCCATAAAATTAAGATCTTCCCTGCTTAAAACCTTGAAACAGCATTCCATCGCCCTGTGCATGAAGTCCAATTTCCTTAACATGGCTATTAAAGCCCACTCTCTTCTCTAGCCTAACTTCAAGCCATTCTTTGCTTCCCTTACCCAACACTCTCTGCTCCATTTCTTTATGTTTTCCTGCTCACTCCTGAAACTTAGAATACACTTCCTGCTCTTATTAGAACACCTGACCCCTTCCCCTCATTCTCTTTGGTTGACTAAATCCTCCTTGTCCCTCAGGTCCCCTGATCCCTAATTTAGATCAGTTTGCCCTCTGTGTTCCCACAGAGCCTAATCCCTCAGATTTGGACTAGATCTCCCTAAAAATTCCCTTAGGACTCAGGTCTTCCTCTCTCTTCATAAAATTCATAATGTTTTTTGTGATTGTTTAACATCTATTTTGCCAATTAGACTGTAAATCCTGTGGAGGTAGGAACCCCACTTACCTTGCTCTCTTCTGTAAGCATAGCACTAACCACTAACATTACTGGGTGCAAAGTACATAGTTAGTAAAAATTTAGTTTTATTAATACTAAGACTTAAGTTCACTTTTAATGGCTAAAAACATCTATAAAATGCTATTAACATGCTATACTACACGCATTCTTCTGGATTTGAATCGCACATATTACTCTTTGCCCTACTAAGTTTCATGGACACACTGTTCCAGCTAGACTTTTCTGGGTCCTGAGTCTGTCAACCAAAATGCCAGCTATCCACGCTGGGCCCTCTATACATTTGATACACAACTACCAAAAAATAGATTGCCTTTGTATAATTAAGTACCCTTCATTTAAGATAAATGAAGCTGGTGACTCAGACGGTAAAGCGTCTGCTTGCAATGTGGGAGACCCGGGTTCGATCCCAGGAAGATCCCCTGGAGAAGGAAATGGCAACCCACTCCAGTACTCTTGCCTGGAAAATTCCATGGATGGAGGAGCCTGATGGGCTATAGTCCATGGGGTCACAAAGAGCCAGACACAACTGAACAACTTCACTTCACTTAAGATAATTTTTAGTGTAAGTCATTTTTGTACCTGTCCAATCTTCTTCTAAAGTGCCAGTTTCTGGACTATCAAAGTTTTTTTTTTCCATTACAACAGTAAGTTCACAGACGCATTTGAATAAATAGACTGAAAAGTGAGATTCAAGTAAGACAGCAGCAGTTCCACATTCAAACAATAACTTTCTTGTTAGCATATGCCTTCTACACAATTAGGGAAATTCAAAACAGACAAAACTATTAACTGCTTTACTTATTCATTGTAAGCACACCTGCTAAAGGAAGAATCTTTTCATGTATAGAACTCCAAGTCAAACATGGAGCTTTTAGAATTTAAGTAAGCATGCTTTTGAACTGTGGTGTTGGAGAAGACTCTTGAGAGTCTCTTGGACTGCAAAGAGATCCAACCAGTCCATCCTAAAAGGAGATCAGTCCTGGTTGTTCATTGGCAGGACTGATGTTGAAGCTGAAACTCCAATACTTTGGCCACCTGATGCAAAGAGCTGACTCACTGGAAAAGACCCTGACGCTGGGAAAGATTGAGGGCGGGAGGAGAAGGGGGTGACAGAGGATGAGATGGTTGGATGGCATCACAGGCACAGTAAACATGGGTTTGGGTGGACTCCGGGAGTTGGTGATGGACAGGGAGGCCTGGTGTGCTGCAGTTCATGGGGTCGCAAACAGTCAGACACGACTGAGCGACAGAACTGAACTGAAGCATGTTTACCTTAATATCCACACACCCGAAAGACAGTGAATAACAACAGGGCCGATCACTGTTAGAGCAATCATTCACCTTCAAGAAATTAAAGAAACTGTAATTATAGATTTAACATCTAACTTACCATCTTCCTTAGAAACTGTTTAGGTGTAGAAAAGTTCAGGATTCTGATAATCAAAGGGATATATAATCTCAAGGTTATACAATAACTTATATAATAACTATAAGTATAGTATTATAGTATAATAACTAATGAGTGAGAACCAAGCATAATGCCATGTATTTTGTTTTGTTCTGAACGCAAATAAAACATTTTATCTTTTTTTTAATGCCACGCATTTTGAATAATGATTAAGAACACTGTCCCAGAGCCAGGGAGTCTGTGTTCAAATTCTGACTTTGCTACTTTCCTGCAGTGTATCCTTGAGCTATCTTCTGAACCCCTGCTTCAGCCTGACCATCTGTAAAATAAGCCTAAAGTTTTGTTGTGAAGGTTAAATGACTTAAAAAAAAGAATGAGTTAATTGAATTAAATAAAGTTTAAAAATAATGTGATTCTTTTTATCGCATCATTTTATCACTATTAATATGAAACCCAGGATATATGTATACCTATGCTGAAGCTGAAACTTCAATACTTTGGCCACCTGATGTGAAGAGTTGACTCATTGGAAAAGACCCTGACGCTGGGAGGGACTGGGGGAAGGAGAAGAAGGGGGCGACAGAGGATGAGATGGCTGGATGGCATCACCGACTAGATGGACATTAGTTTGAGTAAACTCCGGGAGTTGGTGATGGATAGGGAGGCCTGGCGTGCTGCAATTCATGGGGTCGCAAAGAGTCGGACACGACTGAGCGACTGAACTGAACTGATGGCTGATTCATGTTGAGGTTTGACAGAAAACAAAACTCTGTAAAGCAATTATCCGTCAATTAAAAATAAATAATAAAAGATGAAATATAATACCAGAGAACTTGTTATATTATAGAACTTGTGGACCCTGAGCCTTACGTTCCTTATTATCTCAATCCCCTTTCATCTTAATTTGTGAGTCTACTAATTTTCTATTCTTACTCTAAGTCTCCTAACATGAAATCAGTGCATAGTCAAGAAAGGAAATTAATTCTTTCCCTTTGTAAGGGTACCGAAGACAAGTACCTTACTGTCCTACAAAAAATTCTCTAAAGTGAGGGAAGACTGAGGATCTACACAAGCAGCTGGGCTATAGAGGTGCTTAGAGAAAGGTGGATCAGTCCAACGTCAGCAGTGCTGTGGTCACCCAGTCAATGCCACACTTACCCTGCACAGCTGGGCCCTGGCTCCTGCAGCCAGAAGCAAGCTGAAACCTATGGGTTTGGTCTAAATAGGTCACTGGTGAGTGAAATTTTTCAGTATGAATTCACAGTCATTTTATATCATGCCCAATATATTAAAAAAAAAAAACTTCTATATAGTTTGAAAGATTGAGCAGGCTGAATGCCTTCATTTCACTCCAGATGGAATTAGTATCTTTATTTTACATAGTTCTTATTTCTGTTTTTCCCTTGAAGATTGCTTAGGGGAGACATGGTAATTTACTGTGGGATATCAATATCACTACAAATTTGTATATCCTTTAAATATTTTCAGTATTCTTAATTCTGGAAAATTCACAGGACAGTTTCTCTTATTTCTAATTAACAGAAATGAATCGTTTTCACTCAGTTATTCCAATTACTTATTTGCCCAATTCTGTAGAATATCTACCATGTTTTGACCTGGTAGGGTTTGAAAAAATGTCCTTGTGTCTTGGCAAGTGTCTGTTAACAAATGATCTCTTTTCTCCCCTGGGTCCAGTGTCAACCTTCTTGCATCAAATGCAGTGTGCTAAATTCCATTTCCATCAATGATTATAGAGAGTACTCACTTCCTGAAGAAATAGGTAAAAGTCCTTGGTAGGAGAAAAAGGAACTCGTGAGTCCAGCCAACTCAGTCGTGGCCATCTTGGTTAGAGACAAAATATATTCTGGTGTACTGCAGTCTTCTCTCATATCCTCTCTGCACCCTTCCATCACTGGAAAGGCTGGTCCTTGGAAACATTTCATTCATGAGCAAGAGTCGTGGGTCCTAAGCTATCCCTTGTTTTTCATATCTTCTTCGAAGAGTTCAAGTCAATCACAAATTAGAGTACACATTTACAGATGACATTAATCCTTTAAATGGAAGATACATTTCCTGTCTCTTTAATAAGAAGAAAGCTCAACAGCCTACACCCAAGAGAGAAAGCAATTTGCACCTTTAGGCAAGAGCAATAAAAATGATCATTTCACATGAAGGAGTGAAATTAAGTTAAGTGTGACTGTTAGGTTAGAGGGCACTGCAGAGCTTTTGGGCTTTGAACCAAAAGTCACCTTTTAACAATTAAGAGGTTTTGCTGATTGCAGCATTATCACATACTGTATGAGTTTTACCACTATCTTGGGATATACTGAATCCCAAAACACCAAAATTATTGTCACAATCTACCAGTTTGGAGTTCTCCAATAGATGGTTCAGTAAATGCACCTAGGACCTTCCTCCTCTTCCCCTCATAATTCTTAGGATCTAATCAAGGAGGGAAAATTATTTGAAGATACTTTAATGTACTTCTGAAGCATGCACTGGTAGGACACATGCATTTAAAGAGAACAACAGTGACTCAGAAATGATGTTCTCAAATCCTGTTTTCAAAGAACAGCCTGGAAAGGATCGGATCTGCCACAAACTGTTTCAATGGACCCTACAAAAGGAAGACCTGGTTACTAAAACTACTAGGATTATTCCATAAGAGAACTCCTGAGTATGAACAGTGCACTCCAGCTTTCTGAAACTTAGCAGACATTTTGCATGGCTGATAACTGCTGAGATCCTAATTAGAGAAGTACCTGCCAATGAAATGTCATAAAGAGGAAAAACAATACATGTAAGCAGGGTCTACTTAAAGGTTTGTAGTAAGATGTTGGAAAAGACTCTTGAGAGTCCCTTGGACTGCAAGGAGATCCAACCAGTCAACCATAAAAGAAATCAGTCCTGAATATTCATTGGAAGAACTGATGCTGAAGCTCCAATACTTTGATCACCTGATGTGAAGAGCCAATTCACTAGAAAAGACCCTGATGCTGGGAAAGATTGAAGGTAGGAGGAAAAGGGGACAACAGAGGATTAGATGGTGGGTGGCATCACCTACTCAATGGATGTAAGTTAGAACAAGCTCTGGGAGAGTGAAGGACAGGGAAGCCTGGCATGCTGCAGTCCATGGGGTCACCAAGAGTTAGAAACAATTGAGTGACTGAAAAACAACAAAGGTCCTTAAAGAAAACAACAATGGTTCTTTGTCTCTAATAGGCACCTATATGTTTAAGATAAGGCCTTCATTTTATATGCTTACATTAACAACTATGCTGTAAATTACCCCTTTTTCTTTTCTTCCTTTCTGGGAGAAATCACAACTCTTAACAAGTGGTTGTCTTTGGAAATCACTGTCTTTTCTAACCTAATACATATATTGATTCTCTTTCATTGTTTTAAGGACCACAGGAGTTCTTTGGATAGAGAGAATTTCTGAGTGGTAAAATTACTAGTAATTTCTGCCTTTTATTATTTATTTATATTTTCCCCCCAAATTTTATTGTATAATCAACATTACTTTACTCATTAATGATAAAAAACTAAGTTGCAAGATCTTTAGGGAGTAGAGCTATTTGGTATGCTTCCCTTTAAATAAATGATACAAGCAGCTACTCTTTCTGTAATATGTATTAATCAACTTTAGTACATCATTTTCCTACTCAAAACCTTCATCTACAGAACTAAAATATTGATCCCTTAGCATTACACACAAAACCCTCCACGACCAACACCTATTTTCTTATCACTTCCTGGCCTTCCTCTCATATTCTAGCTAGATCAAGCAGGATAAAATTCCCAGACATGCTATTTCTCCTGTGTGTTTCTCAAAGTGCTCTTCTCTTCATCTGTAACATCTTTTTTCTCCATATAACGACCTAAAAATTTTCCATTTTTTCTTTAGAATGTTAATCAAAAGTTTTCACCTTTAAAAGGGCACAGATATACATTGCTGGTGGGTGAAACGATACATCTTTGAAGGACAGCAATTTGGCTTATATATCAAAATTACAAAATGCACATACCCTTCAACCCAGCGATTCCACCCCCAGGAACTGGATATATGGATATTCTAACACTTTTGTGAAATGACATATAAAAGCTTATTTACTGCACCAGTTTGTAGCAACAAAATACTGGGGACAACTCTAAATACACATACATTGGGAGCTGGTCAAACATATTACAAAATTTCATACAGTGAAATACTATGCATCTATCAACTGCATAAGGAATCCTTGATGTACTGACATAGAAGAATTTCTAACACATATGGAAAAGCAAAGTACAGAACATGAATGGGATGCCAAAATTTCTGTAAAAAGGGAGGGGAGGAACAACACCAATTTGCTTGTATCTGCATAAAATATTTCTGAAAAAGAAGAACACCACTGGGACAACAGGAACAATTTCACTGGATGCTATTTTATATGTACTGAAATTTTAAACCATGTGAATGTACTACTTATTCAAAAGGCAAAACTGTAAAAGTTTAAAACTCAAAGTGCTAAAAAAATGTTCATCTCTTTTGATAGTATCCGTATTTCCCATACTGTCTTTTCCATCAACTCCTTTATTCATTCATGAGAACACCAGACTGCAGATAGTCTGTGCCAAGTGAAGAGAAATAAAAACAACCTGCAAGGCACACCTCAGGAAAGCAGAGAGAATATCCATCTCAGTGAGGCCCCGGGTACACACACAATGTGACAGGCACACCAAGGAAAGGCTCTCTTCCAGATTAGACTGTTGTCTCTTTGAAGGTAGCTTAAAGGTTAACACAGGACATTGCCCGCAGGAGGCATGCATGTTCAATGAATCACTGAATAAGCTAAAGAAACAAGCAATGCATTATTGTTTTAAACAGTTAAAAACTATTATTTAACTATTCAACTAGTGTGTGTGTGAAAGTCGCTCACTCGTGTCTGACTCGTTGCGACCCCATGGACTGTAGCCTGCCAGATTTCTCTGTCCATGGAATTCTCCAGGCAAGAATACTGGAGTGGGTAGCCTTTCCCTTCTCCAGGGGATCTTCCCAACCCAGGGATCGAACCCAGGTCTCCTGCATTGCAGGCGGATTCTTTACCATCTGAGCCCACCAGGGAAGCCCATTCAACTAGACTCTAAACTAATTAATCCTACAGTAAATTTTACAAGAATTTAGTATGAAGCTCTAAGGATGAAAAGATTTTGAAATAACCTTCCCTATTTTATGAAGGTATCCAATCATTTTGAGAGTCCCCTGGACTGCAAGGAGATCCAACCAGTCAATCCTAAAAGAAATCAGACCTAAATATTCACTGGAAGGACTGATGCTGAAGCTGAAGCTCCAATACTTTGGCCACCTGATGCGAAGAACTAATTCACTGGAAAAGACCCTGATAATGGGAAAGATTGAAGGCAGGAGGAAAAGGGGATGACAGAGGATGAGATGGTTGGATGGCACCACTGACTCAATGGACATGAGTTTGAGCAAGCTCCAGAACAGACTTTTGGACTCTGTGGGAGAAGGCGTGGGGGGGATGTTTCAAGAGAACAGCATCGAAACATGTATATTATCTAGGGTGAAACAGATCGCCAGCCCAGGTTAGATGCATGAGACAAGTGCTCGGGCCTGGTGCACTGGGAAGACCCAGAGGGATTGGGTAGAGAGGGAGGTGGGAGGGGGGATCGGGATGGGGAATACATGTAAATCCATGGCTGATTCATGTCAATGTATGACAAAAACCACTACAATATTATAAAGTAATTAGCCTCCAACTAATAAAAATAAATGAAAAAAAAAAAACAAAAGGAGTTGGTGATGGACAGGGAAGCCTGGCCTGTTGGCTGGCGTCTACGGGGTTACAAAGAGTTGGACATGACAGAGGGACTGAACTGAATCATTACAAACATTATCCACTGCAGACCATGATTACACATATGCTTCTTTTACACATATACACTTCTTTCCCACCCCCCAATACTATCGATTAAATATGTACAGAGAGCATATAAAGCACCAGGCACAATGCTGGGCGAGCGATATAGTGGTACACAAAAAGAGACACAGCCCTGTTCTCATGGAGGTTATGGGTTAGTGAGAGACTAGTCAAACAATCACACAAGTTGCACAAGTATTTTTAACAGCAGGCTCATTGGAAAAGACCCATAAGCTCGGAAAGATTGAGGGCAGGAGGAGAACAAGGGTGACAGAGGATGAGATGGTTGAATGGCATCATCGACTCAATGGACGTGAATTTGAGCAAACTCTGGGAGATAGTAAAGGACAGGGAAGCCTGGCGTGCTGCAGTCCATGGGGTCACGAAGAGCTGGACATGACTGAGCAACTGAACAACAAAGGAGGAGAAGAGAGAAACTGCCAGGCATAGTCAAATTTCTCCAAGGCAGTCATACGGAAAGGAAAAGTTACCCAGAGCCTTTGTGTCTCAGAAAATGTAAGTTAAATGTTATGTTGGGGGACTTCCATGGCAGTGCAGTGGTTAAGATGCCGCATCTCCACTGTAGGGAACAGGGATTTGATCCCTCGTCAGGGAACTAAGAAGGCACACGCAGTACAGGGGGCCCTGAAAAAAGAATTTCTTTTTAAAATGTTATGTTAGGAAACTGTGGACAGAATACAATGTCCTTGACCTCAGATGGAAAAATATCTATGTTTTCCTGAACTTCTGAAATCAAAATTATGGATATAGGTAATCATCTACTGTAGTATTTGTAACTTTGTTAACATATCAAGCTCTGTACCACTTTGGGGCTTTCTCTCAGAGGTTTCCTCTGCCTGAGCCATTCTTTTTTCCCTTATTTTCCCTTGGATGGCATTCAGATCTCAAATGACACCAGTGAGGCACTCACTGATTACCCAGCATAAAGCCTCCAATTAAACAATTTAATTACATCATTCCATTTTAAGTCTCTGCATAACACTTATCACTGGCTGACAAGTGTTATTGTTAGCTAATATTCGTGTCTTACCTCTCCAAATAATATAAGATTTGCAATTGATACAGGTCTTTCTACCTCACACCTAGATTCCCAGGGCCAAAAATACAGCACAGCACACAGGAGTAGATCAATGAATATTTTAAATTAAATATTAAACTGAATGCAAATATGGGTGCTAAAAGAAATAAAAAAACTAGAATAAGATTTTTCAGTCATTGTGGACAAGCTATGATTTTACAAAACAAAAACCAGGTATTATATATTTCATGTCAATTGCTCCTATAACAACTCCAAAAAAGATTATTTTGAATTAACTCACAAATCAATCCCACTCCCAGAATCAAGTATAGAAGATAACTTCTCAACATCTGAAACAGGATCCCTAACGAGTGTCGTAGCAGCTGGTTCATTCATTTCATATTTAATAGCAAAACAACCTAAGTGAGCTTTAGAAAATGAATTTATTAAGTCCTACTAAATGTTAATCTCTATTTCAAGACTGTGTAAAGGAAGAATCAGTTTGGAATTATATTAATCTATACACATATACCTCTTACTATGTGCTAGGTATTCTTAAATGCTTTAATATATTAACTGATTTAATCCTATAAGATACTTCTAACATGCTTCCAATTCACAGATGAGAGAAAGGAAACTCAGAGAGGTCAAGTAACCTGCCCCAAGTAAATGAGCTAATTGGTGGTGAAGTGGGATTTGACCCAGACACTTCGGCTCTTGGGCTCATCTCTAGACTATGTTACCTCCCCTGTCACTCAGATTCGCTCTGAAGAATCTAGAGGTGTGATTAATGGGTAACAACTTAACTCTGCAAATGACAGAACTATAAATCTGAATGCTGTATGGCCGCTACATTCTGCAATGGGAATGAAAAAGCAAAGAACTTGGGGAAAGAGATAAAGTAGATGCAAAGAGACAAACTAATTAGATGGCAAGAGATAATGGAAAACGTTTGCCACTACCAGCTATGCTGAACTCTTGCTCTTGTGTTTAAAGGAACATCCCCTAGTGCCCACATGATAAATTCTGCTTCTTGTTTAAGATAGCTCAAGATTTTATTACCTGCAACTGTGAGAATCTTAACTTATACCAAAACTGATAAACCAAATGAGGGAGGATATGGCTTCCTGTCCTAAACTGCAGATGATGAAATACTACCAAAATATTTTCACTGAAATAACAATCAGAATGTAAAATATTCAGATAATAACATTAAAAAATATGGATGAGTCAATAGCTTTATTCTAATCAATATTTTTATATACAGAATGAGGATTGAGAAACAACTACTGATTTCATTCTTTTCTCCATCTCTGGCACAAGGAATTGCTCTAATTTTTTTTCTTTTTAATTTGGCATGTGAGATGAAATTTATGTGCCAACCTGATAAGGAGGAAGTCATTTCAGAAAGCTCGCCCTCATCCCCAGTTATACAACAGAAACTGTAGCTTCCTGAAGACCTCCCTTCTTTCCCTGGTGCAGAGCTGCTATGCTGGTATCTGTCTGCTAAGAACATTATATCCAGTGTTAATTGAGTATAAACATGTGTTAGTCTGGGTAAAAAGCTTTTGTTAATGGACAAACCATTAAAACCAAATCTCTTACAGTGATGCTGTGATCTAGAATTTTTAGATGTGGAACACGATAAAGCCAAAATGGGCCATCTTTTCTCCATTACATGTCTTAATATCCAACTTTCCTATTCAAGCTGACAATAGTAACAATCTTTCCAATTTTAATTTTATAAGGTGGAAAGTTTACATGACAGTAATTTGCAATTTATCTCAACCATTTACTCGTCTTGTATAGATCAGCTGCTGCTGCCTCCTAAGTAATTCTACTGTACCTATCCACTACAAGAACTGAGCAATGTGCCTGGATGAATTTCTTTATTTACACTTTTGCTGCTGAAGTGTCAAGAAGTCCAGACTCTTGTCAATTCTCTTTACCTGCTGTAATGACCTTTAAAATTTTTCTCCATGGGCAATGCAGCACCTGTCAATCCGTTACTGCCCATTCCTGCAATAATCGATATATCTACTCAACAGATGGTCTCACCCATATAAATCCCTACAATTAATGCCACATTGCCTTCTCACCATCCTGAGGCTCAAACCTAAGCTCTTCTACAGCAAGGGTCCCCAGCCTCCGGGATCTAAAGCTTGATGATCTGAGGTGGAGCTGATGTAATAATAACAGAAATGAAGTACACAATAAATCTAATGTTCTTGAACTACCCCCAAACCATCCCCTACACCCTGTCTGATAAAACAGGTCCCTGGTGTCAAAAAGGTTGGGGACCACTGCTCTATACCATCTTCATGGCAACAGACTTCAAGTTTTCTATAAGACTGATATCCTAATAGTGACCCCCTACCAAACAAAGCAATTCACTAGGGCAAACCCAACTAGTACATTTGTCCACCCCTTGCCTTCTTCATGGGCTTCCCTGGTGCTCAGTGGTAAAGAACTGCCTGCCAGTGCAGGAGATGAGGGTTTGATCCCTGGGTCAGGAAGATCCCCTGGAGAAGGAAGTGGCAGCTCACTCCAATATCCTTGCCTGGGAAAACTCATTGACAGAGGAGCCTGGCAGGCTACAGTCCACGGGGCTGCAAAGAGTCAGACACAACTTTTCAACTAAACAACAATAACGCCTTCTTCCGCATCCCTGTGATGTCTTATCTACTCACCATACTCATCCTTTAGGCTTTCTTCAGGCAGTTACAAGGGGAGACAATTAGAGCGTTCACTCCTAAATGCTTTTATTTAATCTTGGAAATAACCAAGTAATGTAATGCTACTATATCCCTCATTCAGATACTTAGAGAAACTAAGTAATTTTCCAGTAAGCAGCAGATGTAAAACTTGAACTGGGAATCTTATAACCTTAAAGCCTCTGAAATAGTTAATCCCTCAGCCTTTACACAAGGCTGTTTTCACCCGGCTCAGAAAGGCCCTACTACTTTCCACTCGCTGGCAAACAACTGATCAGCCTTCAAAGCTTCAATTAATTGCTTCCATCCCCTTTGGAATTCTGCCTCCACACTGAGTAACTATTCTCTACTTCATTCTACCTGATAACAGTAAATATCACCCCCATAAATATTGATTTTGCTTGTCTCTTTTATTTTAATATGAGATCTTTGGGTAAAGGATATTCTATTCATACCCAGCATATTGCAGTAATCCCAAAATGTTTATAACATTACATACTGGCTAAAACAACGTTCCCTTCGATTAAAAAGTTGAAATAATTCAGCAGAACATAAGTTAACATTTAACCTGAAATATGCAAGCTTGACAGACTATGCATTGGTTATTAGGTTTATTCATTTTTAAACATTAAATCATACATTCTGAATTTAAAATACATATTCAAAGCTTCCTTTTGGAATGCATAACAAATGTAACAGGTGTGATCTTTTCCCTTTATTTACACTAGTCAAGTATAAAAATAATTAGAAACGGTGGACGTGGTAGAGAAGAACGCTGGTGGTTCCACTAGGAGACAGAAGGCCCTGACTGAGGAAAACTTTAGAGTCTTCCTCCTTCGGTTGTTATTATTGGTTATTATTATTCCTGTGTGAGCACCTTGCAATAAGCAGAGGATGAGGAAACGGGTACAATTTTGTCTCAAAATGAAAGAGTTAATTTCAGCCAATGAACAACAAAAGGAAAATTAAGCTGCTGGATTTAAGGAAAGGCAAGGATACTGTGTCCAATGAGGTAGCTTTCTCAGTGCTTCTGAGTCATTGATTAGACTGGATTTTCACCTTACATACCAACTTATTTATGCTGTAATTTACAAGTTCCTAAGTTCTAATAGCACCCTTATGGCAGAAAGTGAAGAGGAACTAAAAAGCCTCTTGATGAAAGTGAAAGAGGAGAGTAAAAAAGTTGGCTTAAAGCTCAACATTCAGAAAACTAAGATCATGGCATCTGGTCCCATCACTTCATGGGAAATAGATGGCAAACAGTGGAAGCAGTGTCAGACTTTATTTTTTGGGGCTCCAAAATCACTGCAAATGGTGATTGCAGCCATGAAATTAAAAGATGCTTACTCCTTGGAAGGAAAGTTATGACCAACCTAGACAGCATATTAAAAAGCAGAAACATTACTTTGTCAACAAAGGTCCGTCTAGTCAAGGCTATGGTTTTTCCAGTAGTCATGTATGGATGTGAGAGTTGGACTATAAAGAAAGCTAAGCGCAGAAGAATTGATGCTTTTGAACTGTGGTGTTGGAGAAGACTCTTGAGAGTCCCTTGGACTGCAAGGAGATCCAACCAGTCCATCCTAAAGGAGATCAGTCCTGAATATTCATTGAAAGGACTGATGCTGAAGCTTAAACTCAATATTTTGGCCACCTCATGCGAAGAGTTGACTCACTGGAAAATACCCTGATGCTGGGAGGGATTGGGGGCAGGAGGAGAAGGGGACGACAGAGGATGAGATGGCTGGATGGCACCACTGACTCGATGGACATGAGTCTGAGTAAACTCCAGGAGTTGGTGATGGACAGGGAGGCCTGGCGTGCTGTGACTCATGGGGTTGCAAAGAGTCGGACACGACTGAGCGATTGAACTGAACTGAACTGAAGGTCTAATAATCATGACTCTAGGATTTTGTTTAGCTTATCTTAGCAACTACAGTATTGATGTGTATAAACTTATGTTGTGTGTGTGTATGAATAATCTGGATGATAAAAGAGAGATTTTACCTGACTTCCTTATCCTTTTTCCTTATCTGTTTTATCAAAAGGGCCTATATAAAGGGATCTGTGATTTTCTTCATTATCATTCATTATTAAAGGATCAACAGGATACAGCCATATTATCAAAGTGTGAATCAAGACATTTCTGAAATCAATGGTTGTGCATAACTATCTTTAAAACAAATATAACAGAGCAGAAAAAAAAACTGAATACATCACATGTAGCAACAGTAAGTATGGTTTAGTCAAATTTTCTTTCAGTCTTGTGTGTACAATGTCGGGAGATGTATTTTTCACTGTGTCTCCATCAGAGATGTCAGAAAGCCACAGAGCTACTTATGAACAAGAAAAGATTCAGTGTCCACATCAAAACCACTGTACTTAATGGCATTACTACCATTTAAGGAATCAAGATAACTCTCATTATGAAACAAAGTCCAATTACAGAAATATTAATTAATCCTGTACTAGGAAAGTTTCTAAATACCCTTATAAAAGTCAACCTAAACCCAGGGGATTTTATATGTTAGCAAGAATGTAATTTGCTTTACAGTGCAGTAATAAATCACATTGAGAAGCAATTTACTTTATACTGCGGAAAATCTGAGTATTTATCTCTTTTATGCGATTTTTTAAAGGGTTCATCCGGACAAAGCAGAAAACTCAATATGGAATCAAAAGCAAATAATAAATATTTTATCTTACTACAATTTTAGTATAACTTTCCCAGACAAACTAAAACCAAACTATCACTTCCAAAAGATTATACCAGTAAATAAACTCTTTCAAATTTCAAACCCAGTTTGAGAACTAAGAATCTCCAGAATGTTCCGTAATCAATTTAACATCCTAACATTTATACTATTTAAAAGTTCGGTGTATAGAGCTATATTTTGTGTCTTTATCATGCCTCTGAGATTTTCCATGCTAGTGACCAAATTTCATGTCAAATAAGCTCCTGGGCTAAATCCCCTTAGGGGGAGCTGGAATTGCATCAAGGCATAATATATATCAATATGCAGAATATGGAAGAGTGTTTCCTGGTAAGCACATCAACAGTCATTCATTCATTCATTCATTTTCTCTCTTCCTGTCTCTCTGTACGTGTATAAGCACACATCCCAAATGTCTTGTATTTATTGAGTATATGAGGCTCCCCATGACCTGGTCACTGCCTACCTCTTCCGCATCTTCTGTCCTCTACACTGGGTTACTTTACATCTCTGTTTTTGTTCTTCTCCCCTTTGACCTGTAAAATTCCTACACATTTTTGAAGACTCAGGTCAGATCCCTTAAAAGGACCTTGATAGGACCATTAGAAAACAGTGAAACAGAATTTTGAATTTTCTGGATAAGTGTTCATGATGGAATATTATAAAATTAATGGCTAAAATGAAGCTTAAAGATTACTCACAACTGTGAACTAACCTATCCTGACTTGGTATATATACATATTTATGGTTAACTAAGGATTTACAATAATCTCCATATAATACATATAATTATAAAAACAGAAATTATGTATATTAAACAGGAAAAGAATGCAATAGGCTGGATATTTTTGTACCAATGAACACAAAAGTATATTATGGTTTTGTTTTTGCTTTGCTTTTTTGGTCTAGCTCATTCTTTTAAACTGTAGCTATAAAACATTTACAAAAGGAGAAAGTATAATGAATTCCTATGTACTCCTCTTCTGTTTCAACAACTATCAACACCTATTCATTTAGTTTTACCCACATCACCAACCTCTTTACTGGACCATTTTGAATCTTTGCAGACATTAACTATCCTTACCTATCTTGTTTATCATCATTAACTATATCCATACATCTCTCTAAATCATCATTTTAAACACAATCAAAATATTACTGCACACACACAAACTGAGTACTTCTCAGTATTATTAATATCTAATTAGTGGTCAAATTTTCCCTGATTACCTTATAGATTTTTTTTATGGTGTCATCAGTACACCGAAACAAGGTCAGTATACTGCATCAAGCTGATATTACCCTTAAGTCTTTGAAAATTAACCTATGAGTTACCCCTCCACCTTTTTTTTTTTATTACAATATATTGTTTGAAGAAATTGCCACATTGTGTTAAGGTTCCTATGTCTTAGAATAGAGAATTATGGTTACATACTAGTAAGATGGTGGCTCAATGGTAAAAGAATTCACCTGCAAATCAGGAGACACGGGTTTGATCCCTGGGTCGGGAGACACCCTGGAGGAAATGGCAACCCACTCCAGTATTCTTGCCAGGGAAATCCTGGACAGAGGAGCCTGGCGGGCTATAGTCCATGGGGTCACAAGATTCGGACACAACTTAGTGACTAAACAAAAACAACTAGTAAGATAATCGTTATTATTCCCCATTCTCTTGCTTATGATGAGTACTACTGAATAGAAGAGGTCACTATGACAACAGTCAGGAAAGTATGTTTAAAAGATACGGATCAATGACTGATATAAGGATGACATTTACACAGAAGAAACAAACATTTGCAAGGACTTTGTTTTTCTATTATGCCAGGACATGCAAACTAAGACTCTGGGAGAATGGTTAAAAACAAAAGGTTACAAATTTAAATCCCAACTAAAATTATATTTATAATAGTTTCAAGTAATAATGTAAAGACTCTGAAAGTTATTTGATTTTTAGATAGTTCAATTCTTAATGTCTCTGTTATGGCCCACTGGTAAAAATGCTCCACTTCAGAAATACTGAATTATATATGTGTAAATAATAGCCATATATGTACATACAAGGCAAACATGGGAGAACATTATGTTTGTCATTATAAAACTTCTTTCAACCTCACTACATAAAAAAGCATTAACCTAAGCTTTAATTCTGGGATACTTTAAATGTACTACTAAAGTATAATAGTGTTTACTTATATAAATAAAACCATGAAAACCTGTAGACCTTGTTGCAGCTGTAACAATGTCAACAGCAATACTTCTATTTTAATTCCTAGGAAGTTATGCCTCAACTGCTACACGAGTACAACTATCATATTAGAAAAGAAATAACAGCCCGAGAAAATGTGCAAGGCCCCACCTACCATAGACCTGGGCTTGCTGATGGCCACCAGACTAGTGAGGAAGTCTTCATCGTGCAGCTGGCTGAAAACATGGGCGTCATAGGCTACCATAATGGAGATTTCTTCCATCATCTTGCCAGCTGGTCTTTCCACAACAGCAGCTGCTGTCCCAGCTCCAGACCAGACTACCCAGGGGAAAATCCTATTGCAGCTTGGTGTCAATGCACACACCCACCTGAGTTTGAGGGGGTGGAGTGTCAAAAATCCAGAGAAGGGGAAAAAAAAGCAGCTGCTATCATAGGCTTGTCTAGAAATTCACCCCCAGTAGAAAACTGAGTTAGGTCTCTTATCTACGGAGGAAGTATATACTATAAACACCTTCTGCATTCTTAACAGAGCAGCTGGAAAATTTAGTTTCTGGAAATCTTCTTTAAACTTCAAAAAAGTCTCCTAACTGGAAATATCCTAGAGCAAAAATGGGAAAAAAAAAAAAAGGAAACCAAAAACCACAAAAATTGATGTTATGTTCTTGAGAATTTTTTTAAGTTTATCTTCTTACTTCAGTATTACTTATATCAAGATTTGTCTTCTTGGAGAAGATGTAGATTTTCTTACTGCTTATTTTTTTCACGTTCACAGCAAATAAATAGATGGCAACATTTAATTTTTCAGAATTTATAGAATTCTTGGTGTAATTAAAAATTATCTCAAGAAGTGTGGAAAAAAAAAAGGTTCCTTTTCCCCTCTGAGTATTTCTGTTAAAAACAAAAAGTACCAAAATATAAAAATGAAACAGACTGCAATATCAGTTAATAACCATTTCCTCTTCTCCCACTAAAAAAACAACAAATATTTTAAACAGAATTCTTGATTTTCAGAGAATTTAGTTTTCCGCTGTTATTCTGAAAACAACACAAGGTTGTCATTTCTAAACTGATTATTATTCTCCCATGATAAAAGTTCTCTTTGTCTATTTTTAAGCTTAGAGATTTCTTTTAATTACCCAAATCAGCAGATAGTAATGAACTATTGATGCCTTAGCTATGAGAAGCGTCTTTTTAAGTACAGCTGAAGACAGTAAATGAACCTCAATGTGCCCTGATGAAAAATGTGAAAACTGACCAAACTGTCATTACAAGGTTGCCTAAATCACCAGGAAATATAATGGAGCCTAATTCCATGGGGAAAGTATTAAGCAAATAAAAAGGGAGGAGGGCAGATAAAGCTCCTCCCAAAGTTGTTTTGCCAGTATTTCTAATTAAGCTATTATCTTCTCTGCTTTTTCCAGAGTATGACAGTGCAATACTATGAGAAATATTTGTTAGAATTAAACTGGGAATGTTTATCTTTAATCAAATATAATATTTAGTCCTAATTACCCATAGTAGTATTATGTTATTTAGTTTGCTTGTTTTTCAGAAAACAAGACTTGGAATGAAATTTCTAATGCCTATTTTTCCTTGTCTTTCCAAAGTATTTCCACCTAGATGAACATGATTACTTAAATAGTACTCTGTTCTATTTAAATGTGATTAGAAGAGTTTTGCAACTACCAGAGCATTCTGGATTACAAACACACGCACACAACACACACACACGCACACACACACTCGCACATACACAGAAGGGGGGAAACACCTTACTGCCAGGAAACAGAAGCAAGACTAATAGGCTTATTTTAAACCGAAAATGCAATACTTTAAATAAATCCTCAAGATTAAAACAGCTTCAAACTGTGTTTGACCCATGCTGGAGCTGGTAAAGCATTTTCACTTCATTTTTTCCCCCCCTACAAGGCAGATGTGCCTTTTAAGTATTATTTTTCTTAAAAATTCTTCCCGCACTCAACACTGACTAACCCGGTAAAGACTAAATGATCATCAGGAGATGAGGTATTCTAAAGCGTCAGGCAGTTCATACCTTTTTAATTCCTTTTTATCTTTTCAGAAGTACTTGAAAAGATACTGTGACTCCTCTCGTGCATTCACTAGCACCAGAAGGCTTCCGATTTATCTCGCAGGACCACTTTCTAGCTGTGAAAGCAATTCCTCTGGCTTTCATATTTTCCTTGGCTGTCCAGTGACTCAGTGCTTCCACACTGGTATCTGAATCAGGTGCGCTGACAAAGACACCTGTTGTGGAAGGTAAAGAAACCACTTCCCATAATGCCTTATTCCCTGCTGGCAACAGCCCAGGGGCAAACAAGAATTATGACCGCATTTGAGCAGTTGCCTGTGCAGCCTGGGAGAACACATTCAGTTTAACAATAGGTAATCTTCTTGGTTAAGAACACTCATAACCAAGGGAAAAAAAAAAGAAACGACCAGGGAAAACAGTATTAAATAGTTTTAGGTGCTATGTTACAAAGTCATAAAACTTTTAAGGCATTAGGGCTATAGGAGTGCAAAACACTTTTAGAAACATAATCAAAGGCTGTAAAGACGGTTTTAAAATGACAAAGAAGCTAGCCACTTCAAATAATTAAGTCCTTTTAGAGCTCCACGTGGGTTGTTAGGTAAACAATTAGGTATTTTTACAAAGCTCCTGATTTATTATCTTCAAAAGACTGTTCCAATTAGCCAGAGTGCCTTAGAATTATCCATAACAGTTTGTGCCTCAATCCAAGAGGTCTTCTCTAATAGCCACACTGCATACACTTACTAGAACAAGGGCTCCGTAAGTTTTGTATGTATCCTTCATTTTCTGTCACCCTTAAATATTCCTCCAGATTTTACAGTCTGGGAAACAAAAATTTTAATGTCCCTTTTTCATACAGTTAAATGTATATCTGTGGTCCCCCCAAAAAAGCATACTTCTATGGCTGATTCATGTTGATGTTTGCCAGAAAACAAAATTCTGTAAAGCAATTATCCCTCAATTAAAAAAAATTTTTTTTAGCAAACCAATGATCTATTTTTTTAAAAACTGTCTTTATACTACCTTTTCCTCTTTTCCTAAAGATTCTTTTCTCCAGTCTCAGAAATAAACAGCTATTACCCCCCTTCCAAACTTCAGGAGTCATTGTACACAGTCATGTTTACATGCAGTACTTCACTGCCTTGCAAGACATCTTTCTGACTCGTTTGCCTTTTCACCAGTGAATTGGACCCAGGGATCTCCCCGGATGGTTCCCACCTGAGCTTCTGCAGTCACTGACTTCACACCATTCAGATCCACTGAAAGAAAGGTATGGGGGGAGGGTGGAATTACCTGCAATCAAGGAGTGTACTGCCGACAGCACCAGTTGCTGCTAAAATTCACCAGGAGAGGATTGTGTATTAAATGGACAGCAGAAAATAAAGCATTTGTGGTAACCAATAGAGGGGCTCCAGTTCCAGCGGGAACAAGCTAGCTGTCTGTCCCAGGGCAAGTCACTTAACCTCCCAAGGTTTCAATTTCCTCATGGTCATGTAAATTGAGAGGGACGGAATAGATGAGAGGTTTTCCTGCGTGCTCAGAAAGAGTCAAAAGCAGTGTGTCCTTTTCCGCTCCACTAAATAGGCTTATTGGAGGATTTGAAGGTGAGAATACCTTTTTAATCTCTATCAGGATGAATCACAAAGCGTAACATTAATCCCAGATGTTAGGAAACTACCCCCCAGGGTTGCTATAATGTGTCCCAACAAAAGCTGTCGTCTACTTTGTACCCTAAATTGGATTTTCTAACATCAACTCTTCAGCTTTTAAAAGATTTGGTGACAGTTGTTGCACTTTTTTATTAGTTATTCTTTACAGTCTTTCTATTCAGAAGCCAAACTGGCTACAAAATATTTTTCAAAAGGCTTCTAGATCTCATTAAAATAAAAAAAATTAACAAATATTAATAAATATCTCCAATGATTTTTGAATGCTGTTTTTAAAAATATTTTTACACAGATTTTACTCTATTAGCTGATTGTGTTCCAATGGCTATTCTTCTGGGATTACTCCTATTTAACACAAATATACCTGGGTCATACTAAATGAGCGTTGAGTCTAATAAACCATTCCTGGTCTTCAGAGAACATCTATTCTCAAGAGTCAAATTTAGTAAAAGCCAAAATAAAAATCAAGAGAAGCCTGAATAAGATGTGAACATTTTCTATTTCTGTGTTCTCCCCAAATGCAGCAAAGTAGTTTAATCATGGGAGCAGTATTTTGTTATCCACCATCAAAGCAGCAAATACATTTAAAAAATGAACACACATCATTACAAAATTATCTCACCTCACAAGAGTGGCTTTAGAGACCCTTTCTCCCATGCCTCAGGTTCTATCTGTAGAACATTCTCATCACAACAGCCATAAAATCAGGATAAGATAGAAGACAAAACCACCATGACAGAAATATGGCCTAGAGGACAGAAAGGTCTCCTGTGCCCCCACCACATACTGACAAAGCCTGGTAGAGACCGTTTTTTTCTTCCCCAGGGGTTCGTCTAATCATTCAGTAACATCTTTATAGATTCAATTAATAATATAATAGATTCAATTCAATATAAATATTCATGAAATATATATATAAATATTCATGGAGTACACACAACTCAGTTTTAACAGACTGTCGCAAAACGTTCATGGTATTGACATAGAGATAAAGAACTCTAAGAAAGACAAAATTCTACTCTTTCTTAATCACAGAAAAGCAATATTCCAAGGAGGTTTCTCTTTACATGTAGGAGTGCACATTACTAAAACCCAAGTGCTCTCAGTGGCGGAACAAGAGATAAAATGAGAGAGAAACCACAGAAATACCAATAGAAGAAAACTTCTCAGAAGATTTTGGATTTCAGAATAGTCCAGTAACATACTGAGTTTTACAAAGGGAAAAAAAGAAGTATAAGATAAATTAAAGAAATCTTGGTTCTTTTCAAAATCATGCAAATGTAACTAAAGAAAACCATTATTCTTGTGTCAAATTCCAACCGTTTAGCTCATTATCTTTCTTATCTTTGCCAGTAATTGCTAGGCAAATTCAAAACCTCAGAAAACACAGATTATTTAAAAAAAAAAAAATCCCTAGAGTTAAACTAAGAAAACAAAAACCAGTGGGACACAAATACTTGCTTAACAGCTGTACTGGGTATCTTACTCCTTCATTTGCATCTCACTGCAAAAAATGATGGGGAGGTACATTCCAGACTATGAAAGAGTAGCTGCAAGCTTTAACAAGTCAGCTTTCTACCACATTTGTAACTCTAAAACCCACAGCTAACTATTAAAAACAAGACAACAGGTCCAACATGGAGTTCCTTATGCTAAAGCCCCATGTCACCAAAGACTGCTACAGTTTCTACTCTCCCAGAAATGAAATCTTAAACCAGGAATCACCTGATCAGCACTAGTTAGGTAATCTGCCTGATAGAGCAGGTGAATTTCCCCTAAGGGAAAGTGATCTCCCCGTAACCACTCAACTTTTTTGTCTAGTTTAACTTTCTTGGTTCTGCTCCATTCTGCCTATAAAAGTACAACTCCTCAGAATGCCATTCTATCTGCTAGACTGGCTGCTTCCCATACATGAATTGTTGAATAAAGCCAGTGAGATCTTTAAAATTTACTCACTTGAATTTTCTTTCTTAACACAACATATTCACTTAAATTTTACCTAACCAAAAATAAATATTTCAAGTGCTCCTAAGCATTCACTGTTGAAGCCTGGCTTGGAGATTTTGAGCATTACTTTGCTAGCGTGTGACATGAGAGCAACTGTGTGGTAATCGTAGCAAAGTAGCACACTAGCAAAATAATGCTCGAAATTCTCCAAGCCAGGCTTCATCAGTATGTGAACCATAAACTTGCAGATGTTCAAGCTGGATTGAGAAAAGGCAGAGGAACCAGAGATCAAATTGCCAACATCCGCTGGATCATCGAAAAAGCAAAAGAGTTCCAAAAAACATCTACTTCTGCTTTATTTACTATGCCAAAGCCTTTGACTGTGTGGATCACACCAAACTATGGAAAATTCTTAAAGAGATGAGAATACCAGACCACCATACCTGCCTCCTGAGAAATCTGTATGCAGGTCAAGAAGCAACAATTAGAAGTGAACATGGAACAACAGACTGGTTCCAAATCTGGAAAGAAGTATGTCAAGGCTGTATATTGTCACTCTGCTTATTTAACTTATATGTTGAGTACATCATGAGAAACGCTGGGCTGGAATCAAGATTGCCAGGAGAAATATCAATAACCTCAGATATGCAGGTGACACCATACTTATGGCAGAAAGCAAAGAAGAACTAAAGAGCCTCTTGATGAAAGAGGAGAGTGAGAAAATTGGCCTAAAACTCAACACTCAGAAAACTAAGATCATGGCATCCAGTCCCATCACTTCATGGCAAATAGATGGGGAAACAGTGAAAATAGTGGCAAACTTTTATTCTTTAGGGCTCCAAAATCACTGCAGATGGTGACTGCAGCCATGAAATTAAGACACTTGCTCCTTGAAAGAAAAGCTATGAACAACCTAGACAGAATATTAAAAAGCAGAGATATTTCTTTGCCAATAAAGGTCCATCTAGTCAAAGCTATGGTTTTTCCAGTAGTCATGTACGGATGTGAGAGTTGGACTACAAAGAAAGTTGAGTGCTGAAGAACTTTTGCTTTTGAACTGTGATGTTGGAGAAGACTCTTGAGAGTCCCTTGGTCTGCAAGGAGATCAAACCAATCAATCCTAAAGGAAATCAGTCCTGAATGTTCATTGGAAGGACTGATTCTAAAGCTGAAACTCCAATACTTTGGCCACCTGATGCAAAGAACTGACTCACTGGAAGAGACCTTGATGCTGGGAAAGACTGAAGGCAGGGGGAGAAGGGGACAACAGAGGATGAGATGGTTGGATGGCATCACTGACTCGATGGACATGAGTATGAGTAAGTTCTGGAAGTTGGTGATGGGACAGGGAAGTGTGCTGCAGTCCATGGGGTTGCAAAGAGTCAGGCACAACTAAACGACTGAACTGAACTGAACACATTCACTGCTATTTGCTATTAATATCACCCTGAGTGAGAATGGTTTCAAACACAATCCAGGAATACGAGTAATGCTGCATCTTGTCTCATTTTGAGCAGAATATACAACTGAATTGTAATTACAAATACTTTCAGCGTAATTTCTAAAGCATTTGAGTAACTTTTAAAAAGCTTTACTGACGACTAAATCAAACCATTCCACATGGAGTATGTTTCAGATTCCTTTTTTCACGAGGTCAGAAGGTAGGTTTAGGGAACAATGAACTGTAAGCTCCTTTTCATTCAAGTGTTCATTTGTCTCAAGTTCTTCCTGTAGGGTTGCTGACCCAACCTGGATAACTCCCTTCCAATGAGCCCTCAGGTCCCTGTAGTCGATCATACACCGAAGCGTGAAGCTGTGGACTTGGCTAAAATTCTGCAGTTAAAACTAGAAGAATTTCATGGTATGTGAATTATATCAATAAAAATAAAAACAGCAGCATTTACAGAATGCCTACAACGTGCATGAGATGGGCTTATCGATTTGTAATATAGTAAAATAGAACTAGTTATAATAATGACTGGAGGAGAAGGGGACAACAGAGGATGAGATGATTGAATGGCATCACTGAACCAATACACATGAGTTTGAGCAAGCTGTGGGAGATAGTGAAGGACAGGGAAGCCTGGTGTGCTGCAGTCCATGGGGTTGCAAAGAGTCAGACATGACTGAGTGACTGAAGAACAGCAGCTTACACTAAAATTCTTCTGTAATAGCTAGTGTTTAATAAGTACTCACTCTGCCCTAGACACAGACTCTCATTTAATCTTCACATAAGTCAACAAGCTAGGCACTACAAATATCCTTGCTTTATAGATGAAGTAACTAAAGTGTGGACAAGTTTAGGGATTTGACTCCGTTCTCAACAGTCAGAAATGGAATCGACAGGATTCCAAAACCAGGCTGTCTGGCTGCAAAGTGCATGCCCTTCACGACTAAAGTAAGATAGGGGAAGTAAGCAAACATGCAGGGAGAATCAGCCTTGAGCCAGTCATCACTGCTCCTCCCACGCTGGGATCTCCTTCACACTCACACACTTCAGGCTACACAATACCATGCACTGTATGTGTCAAGTCATATTAGAATTGTAAGAGAATTAAGTCCTTCTGCAGACAGGAAAGTCTTCATGGGAAAAAGACTGGATTAGTTTTCATAAGCGAAGTAATTTTTTTAAGAGAAAAAAGAAAATTAGCCTGGTCAGAGTGGTAAACTGATACTTAGATACAGTAGGATAACGTTTCAAAGGCAGTTTTGAATCAGCCTGTGGTAGGTTTCTAATCTCAGGTCAACAAATTTGGAATAGAAGGTATGCAGGCCAAGGGCAGACCGTGTAGACTACAGGGTTTTTGTCTTTCTAGCCTCCACTTTTTTTTTTTTTTTGTCATTAGGTCATTAGAGGAAGCACAGTATAATGGTTAACACATGGACTCCAGGGTTCCAAATACCCTGGTTTGATACAATACTTTGCCACATACTAGCTTTTTGACCATGAGCAAGTTTCACAGGCTATCTCACTACTGGTCTTCTCATCCATAAAATGAGAAAATGATAATACTACCAATGTTATGAGGAATAAGATAATGCATATAAAAGTCCTTACTAAGCTGCCAGGCTTCATAAAGTATCTGATTAGTGACAGCTGCTATTATTATCAACATTAGTAAAAATGATGGGGAGTTCCCTGGTGATCTAGTGGTTAGGATTCAGCACTTTCTCCGGTATGGCCTGGGTTTAATCTCTAGTCAGGGAATTGAAATTCTGCAAGTCATACCATGTGGCCAAAAAAAAAAAAATGAGAGAGAGAGAGAGAGAAAAGCTTGGAGGGGTAAGATCATCTGTCAAAAACGGAGAAGAAGATGGAATATAACCTTTAGAAATGAGGTGGGGGCTGTTCTCAGTGTATGAGGGCAGTCAGTACCTCCATTTCTATTTTTTTGGTCCAATTAATAAAAAATTCAGGAGGGAGAAATAAAAAGTGTCACACAACTCCAATCCTGTACCTGTTTTCCCAACGCAATTAATCTTTCATAGATGTTGCTTTGTTTGGGAGTGATTTGGTAATTTACACAAATCCTTCTGTTAGAAATAATTGAAGCAGTTTAGTGGAGGTAAAAGACTGATAATGGGGTGGCAGGGGATCTCTCACAGTTAGCCTTCCCTCTCCAGTTTCCTGACTACAGTGCAAACAGAGCCTAATCAATTACCTTTTATTAAATCGAGCAATTGTGACAAGAACAGGGAACAAAGAGAGCATTTGTTGTATAATGATATCCATCTGTTAAAACCTGATCAAGAAAACAGTTACAATGGGCTATCATGTGCAAATACATAATCCTTCTTCATAATTGTATTATAATAAGATTTTCCAGCATTCATTTGTATCTTAGAGTCAAAAGAAATATCCTATGCAATAGTTTAGAGTAACAGCTTATCCAGAAGCTTAGAACTGACCAATAAACCTGTAATCTACTTCAGTTCAAAGATATCAACTGAATTTGATTAGGGGTGAAGGTGGAAGGAGAGGAAAAATAACACATATTTAACAGTCGCTGTGCCGGCAGCAGGGTGGGGGACGTGGGGGGCAGGGGAGCTTTAACTATTTTCTATTTCTTTTAGTTTTAACAGCAGTACTATTCGACTGGTTTTGTTATCCCCAATTTACAGAAGGGGAAACCACTGCCTTAAGAGTTTATTTGAGGTCTTACCAGTAGTAAATCAGACCTATGATTAAAACTGATATACATGATTACAAAGGCTCTGGGTGTTGCTTTTTTTCCCCAGCTTTTGGTTTTTTCCTCCACCTACAACAAGTTCTTCATAACATGAATTTAACTGAGAAGAAAAATGGTTCAACTTGGAGATCCTGAAATAGAAACTTTAAAATTTCTAAAGCGAGATTCTGTATTTCTCTTCTCTTTTGTTTTAAATATTATATTAAATGTCTTAAATATTTTGTTTTTAATATTATGTCACTGTATATTGAAAATATGAACTAAAAACTCATTGCATCGAATAATATTACTTACTAGGCATTTGCAAATTGAAGAAAAAGAAAAGACTGGAGGCAAACTACTGACAACTGCCATGCACATACTAAGAATCTGCTACAACAAAAAATACCATGTGAACTGAGACAGCATTCTTTGAACTGTCAACGGTGGCTTTTATGACGTTAAAAATTAGCTTTTCCTTTGTGTTAAGAGCAACAGTGAATTGCTTAATTGGCTGACAGTAAAATAATAAAAAGGTATTGATAATTTTTTAACAGTAGTTGTTAAGTAGGAGCAGTGGCAATGCCCAAAGCATTCTAATTTTATTTTGATAAGAATTTACTTTTTATATTTCATCTAAAATTTTTTTCCCAAAAAGTGATCATTTCAGGCTTAAAAAGTGTTAGCAAGTGTCATCATAGAGACTCTCTGTCTAAAATCATAAAGATCATAAAAATAGCTGAAATCCTTATGCTTTAATTCCTCTTCAAACTAAGCAGGAAGTTAAGAGGGAATATAAGGGCCTGCATAGCTGACTTAAAGGTTTTATTTTCAGTCACTGATTCTAAAATGATAACCACCTTCAGGCCTAAGGATATACATATTCTGCAAAACATCTTCCTTATTTTAAATGCTCACTGAGATCTAAGTAAAGCTTTATATATTTAGGTGAGGAAGGCCTAGTTTAACTAGGTTAAATAGTTTACTAGTTAACTTGATACATAAAGAAACAGAGGCAAAATAAGCAGCCATTAATTTCTAGAATTTCTGGCTTATGCATTCCTTACTGCATGCATGCTCAGTTGCTCAGTTGTGTCCGACTCTCTGTGACCCCACGGACTTCTTCTCTGTCCAGGCTTCTCTGTCCATGGAATCTTCCAGGCAAGAATACTGGAGTGGGTTGCCATTTCCTACTCCAGGGGATCTTTCTGACCCAGGGGTCAAGTTCACCTCTCCTGAGTCTCCTGCGTTGGCCAATGTGCCATCTGGGAAGCCCACATTCCTTATTATGTTGTCCTTATTTTCCTGTATTAAAATCCTCAGTGTGTTCTTAAATACAAATTTTAAATATTCAAAACTGCTATGGAATTGTTATTTTATATTAAACAGCATACATTTAGGGAGAATTTTAATTGTGCAATATGAGATTATGACATATATTTAGACCAACGTTTAACTAAACTTGAGATAATGGTGAAACAAAAAATTAACTAGCTGAAATTATGTTTCTATATAAGCAAATCTGAATAAATGGTCAGATTGTAAAACTGGATACAAATATTTTTTAGTGGCTCCTGAACAACTTTAACTTATGTATATAATGTCTTTTGCTTCTTCTAATGGCCAACTAGTTGTTATTTCACTACTTCTATTTCTCTTTCAAGGAGTGCAAAAACAGGGAAAGAGGGAAAAACTCTAATTAGTGACTTTAACTGGTGGGTGTTATTTTTAATCATCTATATCAAATAACAAATATATATATTTAATGTATATATTTAATGTATATATTTAATATATATTTAATATATCAAATGGGAATAAGTTAAAATTAAGAGTTAAAATAAATACGAGTTTCATTTTATATAAATTTCAGTTATCAAATGTGTAACCAATTTTCAGTTTTCTATTCCCACATATAAAGGAGAGTGCCTAAAATAGAGTTTACAAGAAAACTGGTTCATAAAGCAGGCTAAATAAACTTCATGTTAAACAAAGAGTTCTGGCATTAAACTTTATAAAGGATAAAAGAAATTGCCCATTATCTGTGCTTGGAAAAACAGAACTGAAGCATTAATAAGTGTCTACTTTTATTAACTATTTTAGTCACCATTAGTGATCTTGTAAATTTTTTTTCTTTTCCTCTGGAAAAACTGAATAGTAACCTGGTCTTAAAACTAACATGTTAAGGTTCAAAGAGTTTTTAAACTTCAACCATAACATTTTCTTATTCCCCTCACCATTCTTCTCCACATTATCTATCTTCATTTTTCTCTTTGTCTCTCTCTTTCAAACATAGCTAAGTCGCTGTAGTCGTGTCTAACTCTTTGTGACCCTATGGACTGTAGTCTGTCAGGCTCCTCTGTCCGTGGGATTCTCCAGGTAAGAATACTGGAGTGAGTTGCCATTTCCTTCTCCAGGGGATCTTTCCGACAAGGGGTCAAACCTGCAACTCCTACGTCTCCTGCACTGGCAGGAGGCTTCTTTACCACTATTGCCACCTGGGAAGTCCCTCTCTCACACATACCTCTCTTGAATTATTTTTTTGTCCTAAACTATTTGACTCCAGCACATATGCATTTTATTTGACATGTATTTATATCATTGTGACCCCTCAAGAGACTGAGCCATATCTGTGAGTGTGTGCGGGCCTTCTGCGGAGGTGTGAGTCAGCAATGGCCTGCTGAGGGGACAGGGGCACTGGCAGCGGCAGTCCTGGGAAGCACAGGTTGGCACAAGTCTTCCTGGAGGTTGCCTTTAGCCCTATCCAAAAGCCTGCAGACGCCAGGAAAGGGCCTTCACAGGCCAAACGACTAACAGGGAGGGACCACAGCCCTACCCAGCAGCAGAAAACAGGATTAAATACTTACTGAGCATGGCCCTGCCACCAGAGCAAGCCCCAGTTTTCCCCACAGTCAGTCCCTTGCATCAGAAAGCTTGCATAAGCCTATTATTCTCATCCATTAGAGGACAGACAGAAGAAACAAGAACTACAATCCCACAGCCTCCAGAACGAAAACCACAATCACAGAAAGCTAACCAAAATCATCACATGGATCATAGCCTTGTGTAACTTAATGAAATAATGAGCCATGCTCTGAAGGGCCACCCAAAACGGACAGGTCATGGTGGATAATTCTGACAAAATATGGTCCACTCAAGAAGGGAACAGCAAACCACTTGAGTATTCTTGCCTCGAAAACCCATAAACAGTATAGAAAGGAAAAAAGATATGGCATCAGAAGATAACTCCCCCAAGTCAGAAAGTGTCCAATATGCTACCAGGGAAGAGCAGAGAAATAGCTCCAGAAAGAATGAAGAGGCTGGGCCAAAGCAGAAACCATGCTCACTTGTGGATGTGTCTGATGATGAATTGGTAGTGAAAGTAAAGTCTGATGTAGTAAAGAATAATATTGCCTAGGAACCTAAAATATTAGCTCCATGAATCAAGGTAAACTGAGTGAACACTGATATTTTAGGAATCAGTGAACTAAAATGGAAGGGTGCTTTCTAATTGTGGTACAGGAGAGGGCTCTTGAGAGTCCCTTGGACTGCAAGAAGATCAAACCAGTCAATTCTAAAAGAAATCAACCCTGAATATTCACTGGCAGGACTGATGCTGAAGCTGAAGCTCCAACACTTTGGCCACCTGATGCCAAGAACCAACTCATTGGAAAAGACCCTCACACTGGGAAAGACTGAAGGCAAAAGGAGAAGGAGGTGGCAAAGGATGAGTTGGTAGGATAGCATCACTGATTCAATGGACATGACTTGAGCAAACTCCAGGAGACAGGAGAGGTCTGGTGTGCTACAGCCTATGAGGTCTCACAGAATCAGACACAACTTAGCAACTGAATAACAATGGCAAAGCTCTATATGCCATAGTGGGAAGACTTAAACCTCTGACAAGTGAACATGCCAAGGCTAAGTGACAAGTTTGACAGGAGACTGAATGTGGCAGCACCACCTCCCACTCTAAGCCCTTAGCTCAGATGACTCTTCTGAGGTACTTCTGGGTCAAATAACCAAAAATAAAATCACTATATGTAATATGAACCACTTCAACTGAATCTTTAAGCACTTTCCTCTCTTAAAACCTTAATGTACTTAATATATTAGCTTCTTAGCATTAAAAACCAATATTGTAGAATTCTATAGCCAATGAATTAGAAAACATTTCTTTAGTCAGCAGTATCACTGATAGGCCATCCTATCAGGAAAGAATAACTAAAGCAAACGATAAACACAGGGCAATGTTAAGAGGTTGATGGGAGAAAAGAGACATTCATGTTAAATATACCATATGTTTTGTTTTTGTTACAAAACATGCAACATCTATAAATTAACCAATAAAAGCAGAAGTTGGAAGAAATTCAAAGTGAAACAAACCTCCACTTGATTTTAATGATCAATAAAGTGTTAGTCACTCAGTTGTGTCGGGTACTTTGCAGACCCATGGACTGTAGCCCACCAGGTTCCTCTGTTCATGGAATGTCCCAGGCAGGAATACTGGAGCAGGTTGCCAGGGGATCTTCCTGACCCAGAGATCGAACTCGGGTGTCCCACGTTGCAGACATATTCTTTACCATCTAAGCCACCCCAATAAAGAAATACATAAATTTAAGACAAATAAGCCTTTTAAGGCTTTACAAGATATAGGCTTATTAGTTATTTTGGTGGTTGCTAAGCAACGTTCTCTTCTGTAGGGCTAAAGCACATGAAATTCGCATGTTTTCAGATAAAAAAACTTGAACAAAAAATTAGAAAACAGCATTTGAAAAGTGTAAAGCAAAACACATTAACCAGCTAATCAGGCAGTAACAGAGGTTTAGTGCTTTTTGCAATAATGGTTAAACAGTTTGTTTTCCACTGGTACCACATGAGATGCTACTTCAGCACATTAATATTTTAATTTTATTGAAACGGTGATGATTATACTGACCTCTACACTCAACAGCCTAATTATTTTGAAAATTTCAAATTAGATTAGGATATGCTCTAATTACTACCACTAATGGTGATCTCTATAGATCTCTTTCTCCAACAATATTTCGTCAAATCCCCAGTTTCAAGATATGTCACGGAGGAGCCAAGATGGCGGAGGAATAGGACGGGGAGACCACTTTCTCCCCTACAAATTCATCGAAAGAACATTTGAAAGCTGAGCAAATTTCACAAAACAACTTCTGATCACTAGCAGAGGGCATCAGGTGCCCAGAAAAGCAGCCCATTGTCTTCGAAGGGAGGTAGGACAAAATATAAAAGATAAAAAGGGAGACAAAAGAGCTACGGACGGAGACCCGTCCCGGGAAGGGAGTCTTAGTAGAGGAAGTTTCCAATCACCAGGAAACCCTCGCACTGGCGGGACTGGGGGAAGTTTTCGGCAATCTAACTGGGAGGAAAAATTAAATAAGGCCCACAGATTACGAGCCTAAAAGCAACTCCCAGCAGAAAAGTACCCCAGACGCCCGCACCCGCCAGCAACAAGCGGGGGCGGAACAGAGAGGACCGGCCGGAAGACCCTGAGAGCAATCAGAGGGAGCTTTTTTAAACTGGGATAGCAAGGGACAAAATTAACCGGCCCAAACACAGTGCCCGCAGTTCGCAAAACAAAGGGACTGAGAAACTCCAGAGAAGAACCGGCCCATCCCTGCTGGAAGTAGGAGGCAAGGGGGAGGGGAAAAGGGCAAACTCAGCCCCTGAGAAGCCACCCCCTCCCACACTGCAAACAGGCCCCTGGTTCCTCTCTAAAGACATCCTGAGACCCGACTGGCGGCGCGCGCTGGGGCCACGGAGGGAAAAAGCGCGCCGTACCCAGGGAGAGTGCGCCCAAGCCTCTGGCTGCCTGAACCGCTCAGGCTAGGAAAGGCACAAAACGCAGGCGCAACCGAATCCACGCTTTTGTGGAGTACCCGAAAACTGGAACCGCACTCAACGCAGGGCCCGCTCCATATAGAGCAGCCGGGAGCCTGAGCAGTGTAGACGGGGAAAGCACTGACACCCGTGAGCGGGGCAAACCCAGTGTGGCCGGAACACGGTGAGTGCTATCCACACAGAGCGGTATCTGCAGTGCCCCGCCTTCCCCATAGCAGGACTGAACTGAACTAGTGAACCTAAATAAGAGATCACCTTCGCCCGCCTGTGTCAGGGCGGAAATTAGACATTGAAGAGACGGCAAACAGAAGCCAAATAAACAAAGGGAACCACTTCAGAAAGGACCAGTGCGACAGATTAAAATCCCTGAAGGTAACACCGACTACACCGGAAGGGGCCTACAGATATCGAGAAGTGTAAGCTGGAAAGAGGAGCTTTCTGAAATTGAACTGAATCTACACTGACCGCAACAACTCCAGAGAAATTCCTAGATATATATATATATTTTTTTTTTTAATTTAAAAAAAAATTTTTTTTCTTTCCTTTTTTTTTTTTTAAGTCATCTGTATTTGTTACAACTTTTTAAAGCAGAATGTGACTTGAGCACTACATTTCCATTCACAAAACTTGCTCCAAGTTACTTTTCTTTCCTTTTTAAAAATTTTTTAATTTTTTCTCTTTTATTTTCTTTTAAAATTCCCTATTACTCCCCCATTACTCCTCAACTTTCATTTTCATATATTTTTATGATTTTTTTACTTAGGGGAAAAAGAATTTTTTTTCTTTTTCTTCTTTTTCTCTCCTATTTCCTTTTAAAGTCCTCTAATACTCCTCTATTATTCCTTAATTTTCATTCTCATTTCACTATAACCTTGCCAAAAAAAAAAAGAGAGAAACCCTATTTTTAAACCGAACTTCATATACATTTCTAAATTTTTCTTGTGTTTTTGTTTTTGTTTTTAAATATTGTATTTCAAAGAGTCTAACCTCTACACTAGATTTTTAATCTTTGTTTTTCAGTATGTGATATAAATTTTGGACATTTAAGAATCCAATATTCAGTTCCCATTTCTATTCAGGAGTGTGGTGATTACTCTCCCACTTCTGACTCTCTGTTTTCTACCTCAGAACACCTCTATTTCCTCCTTTCCCCTTCTCTTCCCAATCCAATTCTGTGAATCTTTGTGGGTGTCTGGGCTACGGAGAACACTTTGGGAACAGATAACTGCGTAGATCTGTCTCTCTCCTCTTGAGTCCCCTTTTTCTCCTCCTGCTCACCTCTATCTCCTTCCTCCCTCTCCTATTCTTCATGTAACTTTGTGAACCTCTCTGGTTGTCTCTCATGGTGGAGAATCTTTTCACCATTAACCTAGAAGTTTTATTATCAGTGCTGTATAGTTGGAGAAGTCTTGAGACTATTGGAAGAATAAAACTAAAATCCAGAGGCAGGAGACTTAAGCCCAAAACCTGAGAAAACCAGAAAACTCCTGACTACACGGAACATTAAGGAATAAGAGACCATCCAAAAGCCTCCATGCCTATACCAAAACCAACCACCACACAAGAGCCAATAAGCTCCAGAACAAGACATACCATGCAAATTCTATAGCAACGCACGAACATAGACCTGAGTGTCAACATACAGACTGTCCAAAGTCACACCTAACACATAGACCCATCGCAAAACTCATTACTGGACACTCCTTTGCACTCCAGAGAGAAGAAATCCAATTCCACGCACCAGAACGCTGACACAAGCTTCCCTAACCAGGAAACCTTGACAAACCAATCGTCCAACCCCACCCACTGGGTGAAACCTCCACAATAAAAAGGAACCTCAGACCACAAGAATACAGAAAGCCCACTCCAGACACAGCAATCTAAACAAGATGAAAAGGCAGAGAAATACCCAACAGCTAAAGGAACATGAAAAAAGCCCACCAAGTCAAACAAAAGAGGAGGAAATAGGGAATCTACCTGAAAAAGAATTTAGAATAATGATAATAAAAATGATCCAGAATCTTGAAAACAAAATGGAGTTACAAATAAATAGCCTGGAGACAAAGATTGAGAAGATGCAAGAAATGTTTAACAAGGACCTAGAAGAAATAAAAAAAAAAGTCAATTAAAAATTAATAATGAAATAAATGAGATCAAAAACACTCTGGAGGGAACCATGAGTAGAATAACAGAGACAGAAGATAGGATAAGTGAGTCAGTTAGAAGATAAAATGGTGGAAATAAATGAAGCAGAGAGGGAAAAAGAAAAAAGAATCAAAAGAAATGAGGACAACCTCAGGGACCTCTGGGACAATGTGAAACGCCCCAACATTCGAATCATAGGAGTCCCAGAAGAAGAAGACAAAAAGAAAGGCCATGAGAAGTTACTTGAGGAGATAATAGCTGAAAACTTCCCTAAAATGGGGAAGGAAATAGCCACCCAAGTCCAAGAAACCCAGAGTCCCAAACAGGATAAACCCAAGGCGAAACACCCCAAGACACATATTAATCAAATTAACAAAGATCAAACACAAAGAACAAATATTAAAAGCAGCAAGGGAGAAACAACAAATAACACACAAAGGGATTCCCATAAGGATAACAGCTGATCTATCAATAGAAACCCTTTAGGCCAGAAGGGAATGGCAGGACATACTTAAAGTAATGAAAGAGAATAACCTACAACCTAGATTACTCTACCCAGCAAGGATCTCATTCAGATATGAAGGAGAACTCAAAAGCTTTACAGACAAGCAAAAGCTGAGAGAATTCAGCACCACCAAACCAGCTCTTCAACAAATACTAAAGGATCTTCTCTAGACAGGAAACACAGAAAGGTGGTATAAACGTGAACCCCAAACAACAAAATAAATGTCAAAGGGACCATACCTATCAATAATTACCTTAAATGTAAATGAGTTGAATGCCCCAATCAGAAGACAAAGGCTGGCTGAATGGATACAAAAGCAAGACCCCTATATATGCTGTCTACAAGAGACCCACCTCAAAACAAGGGACACATACAGACTAAAAGTGAAGGGCTGAAAAAAATATTCCACGCAAACGGAGACCAAAAGAAAGCAGGAGTCTCAATACTCATATCAGATAAAATAGACTTTCAAATAAAGGCTGTGAAAAGAGACAAAGATGGACACTACATAATGATCAAAGGATCAATCCAAGAAGCAGATATAACAATTATATATGCACCCAACATAGGAGCACAGCAATATGTAAGTCAAACGCTAATGAGTATGAAAGAGGAAATTAATAGTAACACAATAATAGTAGGAGACTTTAATACCCCACTCACAACTATGGATAGATCAACTAAACAGAAAATGAACGAGGAAACACAAACTTTAAAGGACACAATGGACCAGCTAGACCTAACTGACATCTATAGGACGTTTCACCCCAAAACAATCAACTTCACCTTTTTCTCAAGTGCACACGGAACCTTCTCCAGAATAGATCACATCCTGGGCCATAAATCTAGTCTTGGTAAATTCAAAAAAATTGAAATCATTCCAGTCATCTTTTCTGACCACAGTGCAGTAAGATTAGATCTCAATTACAGGAAAAAAATTATTAAAAATTCAAACATATGGAGGCTAAATAACACACTTCTGAATAACCAACAAATCATAGAAGAAATAAAAAAAGAAATCAAAATATGCATAGAAATGAATGAAAATGAAAACACAACAACCCAAAACCTATGGGACACTGTAAAAGCAGTGCTAAGGGGAAGATTCATAGCATTACAGGCCTACCTCAAGAAACAAGAAAAAAGTCAAATAAATAACCTAACTCTACACCTAAAGCAACTAGAGAAGGAAGAAATGAAGAACCCCAGGGTTAGTAGAAGGAAAGAAAGCTTAAAAATTAGGGCAGAAATAAATGCAAAAGAAACTAAAGAGACCATAGCAAAAATCAACAAAGCTAAAAGCTGGTTTTTTGAAAAAATAAACAAAATTGACAAACCATTAGCAAGACTCATTAAGAAACAAAGGGAGAAGAACCAAATTAACAAAATTAAAAACGAAATTGGAGAGATCACAACAGACAACACTGAAATACAAAGGATCATAAGAGACTACTATCAGCAGCTCTATGCCAATATAATGGACAACTTGGAAGAAATGGACAAGTTCTTAGAGAAGTATAACTTTCCAAAACTGAACCAGGAAGAAATAGAAGATCTTAACAAACCCATCACAAGCAAGGAAATTGAAAGTGTAATCAGAAATCTTCCAGCAAACAAAAGCCCAGGACCAGATGGCTTCACAGCTGAATTCTACCAAAAATTTAGAGAAGAGCTAACACCTATCTTACTCAAACTCTTCCAGAAAATTGCAGAAGAAGGTAAACTTCCAAACTCATTCTATGAGGCCACCATCACCCTAATTCCAAAACCAGACAAAGATGCCACAAAAAAAGAAAACTACAGGCCAATATCACTGATGAACATAGATGCAAAAATCCTTAACAAAATTCTAGCAAACAGAATCCAACAACATATTAAAAAAATCATACATCATGACCAAGTGGGCTTTATCCCAGGAATGCAAGGATTCTTTAATATCCGCACATCAATTAATGTAATACACCACATTAACAAACTGAAAGATAAAAACCATATGATTATTTCAATAGATGCAGAAAAAGCCTTTGACAAAATTCAACATCCATTTATGAATAAAACTCTCCAGAAAGCAGGAATAGAAGGAACATACCTCAACATCATAAAAGCTATATATGACAAACCCACAGGAAGCATCACCCTCAATGGTGAAAAATTGAAAGCATTTCCCCTGAAATCAGGAACAAGACAAGGGTGCCCACTCTCACCACTACTATTCAACATAGTTTTGGAAGTGTTGGCCACAGCAATCAGGGCAGAAAAAGAAGTAAAAGGAATCCAGATAGGAAAAGAAGAAGTGAAACTCTCTCTGTTTGCAGATGACATGATCCTCTACATAGAAAACCCTAAAGACTCTACCAGAAAATTACTAGAGCTGATCAACGAATACAGTAAAAGTTGCAGAATATAAAATTAACACACAGAAATCTCTTGCATTCCTATACACTAACAATGAGAAAACAGAAAGAGAAATTAAGGAAACAATACCATTCACCATTGCAACAAAAAGAATAAAATACTTAGGAGTATATCTACCTAAAGAAACAAAAGACCTATACATAGAAAACTATAAAACACTGATGAAAGAAATCAAAGAGGACACAAACAGATGGAGAAATATACCGTGTTCATGGATTGGAAGAATCAGTATTGTCAAAATGTCTATACTACCCAAAGCAATCTATAGATTCAATGCAATCCCTATCAAATTACCAAGGGTATTTTTCACATAACTAGAACAAATAATTTCACAATTTGTATGGAAATACAAAAAACCTCGAATAGCCAAAGTAATCCTGAGAAAGAAGAATGGAACTGGAGGAATCAATCTGCCTGACTTCAGACTCTACTACAAAGCCACAGTCATCAAGACAGTATGGTACTGGCACAAAGACAGAAATATAGATCAATGGAACAGAATAGAAAGCCCAGAGATAAATCCACGAACCTATGGTCACCTTATCTTTGACAAAGGAGGCAAGGATATACAATGGAAAAAAGACAACCTCTTTAACAAGTGGTGCTGGGAAAACTGGTCAACCACCTGTAAAAGAATGAAACTAGAACACTTTCTAACACCATACACAAAAATAAACTCAAAATGGATTAAAGATCTAAATGTAAGACCAGAAACTATCAAACTCCTAGAGGAGAACATAGGCAAAACACTCTCCGACATAAATCACAGCAGGATCCTCTATGACCCACATCCCAGAATTTCAGAAATAAAAGCAAAAATAAACAAATGGGACCTAATGAAACTTAAAAGCTTTTGCACAACAAAGGAAACTATAAGCAAGGTGAAAAGACAGCCCTCAGATTGGGAGAAAATAATAGCAAACGAAGCAACACACAAAGGATTAATCTCAAAAATATACAAGCAACTCCTCCAGCTCAACTCCAGAAAAATAAATGACCCAATCAAAAAATGGGCCAAAGAACGAAACAGACATTTCTCCAAAGAAGACATACAGATGGCTAACAAACACATGAAAAGATGCTCAACATCACTCATTATCAGAGAAATGCAAATCAAAACCACAATGAGGTACCATTACACGCCAGTCAGGATGGCTGCTATCCAAAAGTCTACAAGCAATAAATGCTGGAGAGGATGTGGAGAAAAGGGAACCCTCTTACACTGTTGGTGGGAATGCAAACTAGTACAGCCACTATGGAAATCAGTGTGGAGATCTCTTTAAAAGCTGGAAATAGAACTGCCATATGACCCAGCAATCCCACTTCTGGGCATACACACCGAGGAAACCAGATCTGAAAGAGACACGTGCACCCCAATGTTCATCGCAGCACTGTTTATAATAGCCAGGACATGGAAGCAACCATTAGATGCCCATCCGCAGACGAATGGATGAGGAAGCTGTGGTACATATACACCATGGAATATTACTCAGCCATTAAAAAGAATTCATTTGAATCAGTTCTAATGAGATGGATGAAACTGGAGCCCATTATACAGAGCGAAGTAAGCCAGAAAGATAAAGACCATTACAGTATACTAACACATATATATGGAATTTAGAAAGATGGTAACGATAACCCTATATGCAAAACAGAAAAAGAGACTCAGATGTATAGAACAGACTTGTGGACTCTGAGAGAAGGCGAGGGTGGGATGTTTCAAGAGAATAGGGCTATATAATATTTTAAAATTAAGAGGGATGCCGAAAACTTGGCCTCTGTGCACCGGTGCCAAATCGAATCTTGGAGACAGTGTTTTGGGTGAAGTAGACAAGAACAGATTTACTGCTTTGCCAGGCAAAGGGGGACACAGCAGGCTCATGCCTCTAAAACTGCATGTCCCAAAGGGGAGGTTTTCCTGAGGAGTTTTATAGTAATGATTCAAGGGCAGAGTTGCTAATAAGTATCAGGGTATGTGCAGGGCCTGCACTCCTTTAATCTAACCTCTCCTGATGAGCTTCTCTGGCTTCTTTGATCTGGCCTCAGGTGGTCACCTCCTTTGTGTCTTCATTCCCTCCCTTCTCTGATTAGCAACTATTTGAATCTTCCCTTTGGGACTCAGGGAAGGTCATGGAAGCTGGAGTCTATACCTTACAAAGAAGAAACGAGGGACAGAGAAAGGCTTCCGTGGCCAGAAGCCCCACAGTCTCCTGCTCAATTTCAATAACACGAATTATCTTTTCATTTGAACTGTCCATTTAATGAAAGCTATACTTTTGTTAGTACAAACAAATAAAAATGGTTCACTACATAAGCATCAATCAATCATGAAAAACTGACTTAAAATTATGCAAATACTAAAAGGCAGTTTACACTTTACTTTATTAAGTGGTACTTTAGTGGAATTCAAGAGAACACATAGTTATTGTTTTTCCTACATATAGAAGACAGTGTTAAACATCTGGGGTACCATAAAGAAAAACTCAAGGAATTCAGGCTATTAAAATACTGTAGAAAGACAATGAAAGAAACTTCTATACACAATGAAAATCCATGGATTAATCCCTCATTTCCCATAAAAAATAAACAAATACCTTTCAATCTCATTTTGTTTAAAATGTCTTTGATTTGAGCCTTTCTTTTCACTCAATCTCAAGAGCCTGTGTCTTTCTTTACCAGGTGCAGGAAACAATGCCTCTTGAAGGGGAGTAGAATGCTCACTTCAAGAATCTATGAAATCACAGGTGGAATTTAGACTCGTATGGTGTAAGAGCTGTACTGGGACTCTGGGCTCCTCTAACTCAAATGCTTATGTCAAAGGCCCCCAATAAAGCTATTCAGTGGTGAAGTTAAGGTGGGAATCAGCCCTCCTGACTGTTAAGCAAGGGCTCTGAAAAGTGAAAGTGAAAGTGAAGTCGCTCAATCATGTCCAACTCTTCGCGACCCCATGGACTGTAGCCTACTAGGCTCCTCCGTCCATGGGATTTCCCAGGCAAGAGTACTGGAGTGTGTTGCCATTTCCTTCTCCAGGGGGTCTTCTGGACCCAGGGACCGAACCCAGATCTCCCACATTACAGGCAGACGCTTTTACCGCCTGAGCCCTAATGGAAGCCAAAGCCTGTCTTGCCTTTGTTCTATGTACAGGATACATTCACTCCCAGTCTTTCACAGAGCACAGCTAAACTCTAAGGGCTAAATAAGGTGAAGATAAGCTTCCTCCAGTGCCTTTTGGACTGGAGTAGCTCTAGGCCTGAACAGAGCCAACAGAATGGCCCATGGTTGCTGCCCTGTCAGACTGCTACAGATTTCCAACACTAGACCAGAAATGGACCAGTAGTTTCTACTACTAAAACACAGGATTTAGGCTCAGCGGGAATTGACTCCCAGCACTTAATATAAACTCAGGCTTTTCTCAAAATATGATTTTAGGTAACTTCTCTTTACTGAGAATATGAGACTTTTAAAAGGGTTGGGATAAGAGAGAATAAGAAAAGGAGTACGCCAAGGCTGTATATTGTCACCCTGCTTGTTTAACATATATGCAGAGTACATCATGAGAAATGCTGGGCTGGAGGAAGCATAAGCTGGAATCAAGATTGCCAGGAGAAATAGCAATAACCTCAGATATGCAGATGATACCACCCTTATGGCAGAAAGTGAAGAACTAAATTAAAGAGCCTCTTGAAAGTGAAAGAGGAGACTGAAAAAGTTGGCTTAAAGCTCAACATTCAGAAAACTAGTATCACGGCATCCGGTCCCATCACTTCATGGCAAATAGATGGAGAAACAGTGGAAACAGTGATTGACTTTATTTTTTTGGCTTCAAATCACTGCAGATAGTGACTGCAGCCAAGAAATTAAAAGATGTTTACACCTTGGAAGCAAAGTTATGACCAATCTAGACAGCATATTAAAAAGCAGAGACATTACTTTGTCCACAAAGGCTAGTCAAGTCAAGGCTATGGTTTTTCCAGTAGTCATGTATGGATGTGAGAGTTGGACTATAAAGAAAGCTGAGCACCAAAGAATTGATGCTTTTGAACTGTGGTATTAGAGAAGACTCTTGAGAGTCCCTTGGACTGCAAGGAGATCCAACCAGTCCATCCTAAAGGAGATCAGTCCTGGGTGTTCATTGGAAGGACTGATGTTGAAGCTGAAACTCCAATACTTTGGCCACCTGATTCGAAGAGCCAACTCATTTGTAAAGACCCTGAAGCTGGGAAAGATTGAGGGCAGGAGGAGAAGGGGACGACAGAGGATGAGATGGTTGGATGGCATCACTGACTCAATGGACATGGGTTTGGGTAGACTCCGGCAGTTGGTGATGGACAGGGAGGCCTGGCATGCTGTGGTTCATGGGGTTGCAAAGAGTCAGACACAACTGAGCAACTGAACTGAAGAGAGAATATTTTTAAAAGCATTTAAAAAATTTACATTGAGTACTACAATCAGAAGTTTTAATATACAAGTTTTATTTCAAATTCACTTGTGAAATCCATAAATATATTGTGCATTTCCTGGTTGCTTAGGCCATTAAGGGTCTAATCTGTTTCTTGAGCTGAAACTAGCTAATGGAAAAATATTAAGAATAGTAATCATCCAGTGAAATGGGCATCTGGCATCTATTTAACCAAAACATATTCTTGGTCATATTTCCCTTCAGTAATTTATATGGTTTCTAAAGGGATACTCTCACTTTTTACAATGAGAGGTCTTTGCTATTAAAACATGGAAAGGCTCCACCCTCTCTACCCCTAATGTTTTATGAATAAGGGCACTCCTCTGTACAATACTCTTTAGCCTCAATATATATGTAATATCAAGTTGGAAAGTGTATTACTTGATTTCCTACCAAGCAATTCATTCCTGAAACCACTGAACAAAAAATAAAAACAAAAATGTAAGGTCAATATTATCACCATAACAAAATTGAGATTTTTATATTTACTTGATGGAACTCTGTTAAATAAGCTTATCATATACCACTTACATGCAATATTGCCCCAAAGCTGAGGAGGTCCAAATTACTGAAGGCAAACTATGATGTGCAGATGCTAAATTTACCATGTGCAGCTTACAATACTTCTCAAAGCCTCATTACCACACGTTTCTTTCTCTTTGGGGGCTAGCAAATTCATCACCTATCAGCATGCCTCTGACACATATTATTAGGTGGAGGGTTCAGATGGCAAACTAAATTTTTATATTTAGCCTAGCAGAAGCATTATTTGGAAAGTAAAATGCCAGAGGAAAACCCCAACCTCAGGAGCGAGTCAACCAGGATTTTAGGGTGATCTGTACCATTCCTAAATGAACATTTAGCAGAGATCATCAAGAGTCTTTGAAAACAGTCTACCAGAGCCAGGCTTGGACTTTGGAGCAAAGCCAGCCTTTGAGTTGAGACCTGGGAGTGTGGACCCCCTAAATTATGCACAATTCTGAAATGAGATTTTCCACTAGGGTGAATTTCTTTTAAATCATTAACTGTAAAGTATGGTTTATAAAGAAGATAAAGTAGTTTGATTAGATAAAAAGATTACTGGACTTCAAGAAAAGCACTCTGCTTTCTTTCAAATTGGAGAAGGAAATGGCAACCCAGTCCAGTATACTCTTGCCTGGAAAATCCCATGGACGGAGGAGCCTGCTGTTCTTCTATTATTCAAGTTTTTACCTTTTCATAATTCAGACACCAATCAGTGAGGGTTATTTTATATGTTTTGGCACTGAGCACTAATATAATTAGTGTGGCTGCTCTGAAAGCTTCCATCTATTACAGAATCAACAATAATATAGTTCTCTTCCTTTTAGAAACATCTCAAGAGAAAACAAAAATATTTCACTTCATTCCCTTATGAAAAACAACACATTTCTGCTAAAAATGACCAATACCTTCCTTAAAGAAATTTCATTATTAAAGCAAAATAGAAACTGTTTGTTCTGTCTGCTAGGCACACCCTGTACAGTCATTAAAGTCAGTTGTTTAAATTTTTCCTCCTGGGTTTCACATTTATTATAGATAAATATTTTTATAACACATTGCCCAGAGATGTTATATTCAAGACAGAAGCATTTTCTGACCTCAGCACACTACTGACAAGCCCCTGAAATGGGCCAGGAAAGAAAAATTGAACAACGTAACTGACCAAAAAGAAATGACATCAAGACTCAGAATTAGACATTCTATGTGTTATTGAATCTGTTGATCATGCTGGGCTGTTGACACTGACTTGCTTGTGACTGTATTTTCTACTCAGAATCTGAAGTGATGGAGACCACAAAAGCAATCTAGAATCTTCCTAAGCTCTTTGGAGACTTGAACAGATATTCTTCTCTTCTGCGGTTCTCAGAGTTGACATTTCAAGGCAAAAGTTTATGAAAGTCCAATGAATTAAATAAAAATAAGATATCTGATTCCCACACCACTAAACTCAAATAATAAAATGAAAGCTAACTTCTAGTGTCTGGCAATTTAAAAGGTAAACAATTTTTATTCAGTCTCAGGTAAAATTGCCATTAGAACAAAACTGGGTGGCGCAGCAGTGAAGAATCTGCCTGCAAAGCAGGAGACACAGGTTTGATCCATGAGCTGGGAAGATCCCCTGGAGAAGGAAACGGCAACCCACTCCAGTATTCTTGCCTGGAAAGTCCCACGGACAGAGGAGCCTCGCTGGCTACAGTCCACGGGGTCACAAAGAGTCGGACATGACTTAGTGACGGCGCACAGCATGCACGGAGCAACTCAAGTAAGACTAGAAAAACTGGTCAAAAAAGCATTACAATGTCATTGGACTGCACTTTCATGATTAGAAGTTGCTCCAGTGACAAATTTAAAACCCAGGCCACATAAACAAAGAGTTTTTAGAAAGGTAGGAGTTAACTTCCTAAAGTATCCAAAGAAAAAAATTCCAATTTCTTCACTGAAAACAGAAAAGACTATTTAAAATGGAAATGCCCCCCAAATTGCTTTCAAGTCTATAATCCAAATAGGGGGAGAGAGGAACAAGACAGCTATAAAAATTTTGTTCTCTTCATTAAGATAATAAAATTATCATCCTATACACTGAGTCCCTGACGAAAAAGAGTAATAAGAAAATTGGACTTCAACACAATTAAAGAAAATAATGAAAATACAGCAGAGTATGTTTTACTTATGGCACCTCACAGGAGTCATGCAGCCCGACTCTGCATGTGGTCTCTGTGCTGGGGGCTCTGAGGCTGATCTGCCCGATCCCGCCACATCCAGACAGGAGGAAAGATGTTCCCACCTCTAAGTCCTCATAAAGCCCCACAGGTATGGAGGCTGTATTTTTAATTTTTTTTAATTAGAGTACAATTGCTTTACAACGTTGTGTTGGTTCCGGCTGTACAACACCACGAATCAGCTATATGTATACATACATCCCCTCCCTCTGGAACCTCCGTCCCACTCCCCTACCCCACCCCGCTAGGTCATCCCGGAGCACAGAGCCGAGCTGTGCTCCCTCCAGGAGCTTCCCACTATGCATTGTACACCCAGGAGTGTGTCCACGTCAGTGCCGCTCTCTCAGCTCGTTCCACCCTCTCCTGCTCCCCGCCCCCATGTCTCCATGTCTCTTCTCCACGTCTGTGTCTCTATTCCTGCCCTGCAAACAGGCTCATCTGTACCATCTTTGCAGATTCCTGTATGGAGGTTTTAAAATGCAATTTTACTCTACTTGTTTTCTATTACTGTATAACAAATGACCACAGACTTAGCAGCTGAACGTAGCTTCCATCTATTGTCTCACAGCTCTGATGGTCAGCAGTCTGGGTGGGTTCTGCTGGGCTTTGCCTGGGGTCTCTCATCAGGCTAAAATCAAGATTCCTACTGGGCTGGCCTCTCATCTGGGAGCTCTGGGCAAGAATCCGCCTCCAAGCTCTTGCAGGTTGTTGACAGAACACAGTTCCTTGTGGAACTATGGACGAGGCTGTATGGATAAGGTTTATTTCCCTGCCAGCCGTCAGCTGGGGGCTGCGCTCAGCTCTTCAAAACTGCCTGCCTCCCTTCTCCCATGGTCCTCTCCATCTTCAAAGCAGCAGTTGTGTATGGAGTCCATCTCATACTTCCTCCCTCTCTGACTTCCCTTCTGCCATCAGCCAAAGAAAGTTCTCTGCATCTGAGGCTCTTATGATAAGATCAGGCCCACTCAGATAATTCAGGAAAATATCCCTATTTTCTGGTCAACTGTGACATATAATCTTATCAGAGAAGCCACATCTCATCACATCCTCAGATTCCAGGAATTTGGCTGGGACATCTTTGAAGAGCATTTAAGAAATTCTGTCTATACATGTTTCAATGCTGTTCTCTTGAAACATCCCACCCTCGCCTTCGTATATTATCTAGGGTGAAACAGATCACCAGCCCAGGCTGGATACATGAGACAAGTGCTCGGGCCTGGTGCACTGGGAAGACCCAGAGGGATCGGGTGGAGAGGGAGGTGGGAGGGGGGACTGGGATGGGGAATACATGTAAATCCATGGCTAATTCATTTCAATGTATGACAAAAACTACTGTAATGATGTAAAGTAATTAGCCTCCAACTAATAAAAATAAATGGGAAAAAAAAAAAAAAAGAAATTCTGTCTAGGACTTCCCTGGTAGTCCAGTGGCTAAAACTCTGGGGTCCCAATACAGGGGGGCCCAGGTCCAATCCCTGGTCAGGGAACTAGATCCCACATGCCTCAACTAAGACCCAGTGCAACCAAATAAATAAATAAATATTTTTTTAAAAAAGAAAGAAATTCTGTCTAGCAAAAAAATTAAGGCAAATAAAAAAAAAAAGCCAAAGGGTGTTGTGAACTTGTCCAAATGTGAAACAAAGGTATTCTAAATTCCTCACACTTGAGTAAGAAACATTTCCAAATGGTATAAAATAATAAAAGTACACAAGAAGCAAGACATCCTTCTCATACTGTCCCCTAGGCCCAGTTCTGATCCCCAAGAACCACAACTTTTTACTAGTTTCCCAGGTCTCCTGTGAGAAATCTCCATGTTTGCTAAAGCACATATCTGGGAACTCTGGTCTGATGTGGTCCTGAAAAGTTATTAGCAGTCCCCTGCTACATCACCTGGGCCTCACTCAAGCTCTTCCTGAGAGAGTTGGGGAGTGGGGGTGGGGTTATTCTGTGATAAATAGTCAGTTTAGATTTTCTGATGATTAATGACCTGACTAATGATCTGAGATTAGTATTGATTATTTCTGTTTTACTAGAAAAGCATTCATGCCTTCCAGGTTCTCAAGTTAATTTGTGCAGGACTGAGCAAAATATTTTCTTATAATTCTCTTATTCTTTTCTTATAATTATCTTATTCTTTCTAGTTTCTATCCTTTCCCCATTATTATTTCTCATTCTATGTTCTCTTCCCCACCCACATTTCAATTTTATTAGGTTAAAGATTTATCTATTTAATTAATTTTTTAAAAAAGAACCAGCACTTTTATTTATTATTCTAATTAATTTTATTCTTCTAATTCATTAACTTCTATCATTATTCTGACTTTCTGATTTTTAATGTTTGTTTTATTGATTATTTCTCTAACTTTTTGAGTTAGAGATTTAATTCAGCTATTTTCTTTCTTCATTAAGATAGGTGCTTCGGAATTCTACTTTTAGCTGTTCTATAAGTCCTGACATATAGTGCTTTTCCTCCTAGATTTTCTATAATCTGTTTGATTTCCTTATGATCCAAGAGTTGTTTAAATAAAAAATTTTAACTATTTCTAATTATGTTCTTAATTTCTAGTTTTATTACAGTGTGATGAGAGAATGCTATATGTATTCATTTTACCTTTTGGAACTCATTGATATTTTCTTTACAGTGTATTTTGCTTTTATTCAGCAGTATAAAAGGTCTGTTCTTAGCTTTTAGGACACAAAGTGACATATTAATTACAGAGTTAGATCATTTATTACCTTTATTTGGGTTTTCATTTTCTTGTTTTTTTTTGCCACCTGGTCTCACTAACCAAGAGGAGTGAATTAAAGTCTCCTACCATATCACATATTTCTCTTCGTATTTCCCACTTCCTCTTTCTGTTTCATGGATGACAGTAGTATGCTGCTGTCATGAGTCACCCTCTTTGCCTCATTTAAAGCTCTCTCCCCTAAATCTCACACACCTTACATTGAAGATGTGATCCTACTTTTTTGTTCGTGTTTTCCCAGGAAACTTTTGTTTCTCTCATCAGCCTTGCCTGGGCGCTTCTTCACTGAGGCCATTACCCAACTTCTTCTTCATGCCCAGCCAGGGCAAAGGACGCTCCTGCTGCCATCCACACACCCTGTCCCCTTAGTAACTGGGCATTTCTGGGTTTGTCCCTCAGAGAGTTCTTTCAGTTTCTTCTGAGATTGGCAGCTGCAGGTATCTTTCTTCAACTGTGTGTATTTGTTCTTTATCCCATATTGTGGTTTGGGGTTGTGTATACCTCCTCCTTTCCTGGAAGATGAGGTTCATATTTCTTCTTTTTGTCCTCCTAGTGCACTGATGCCCTGATATTCTGTCATTGAAAAACTAGAATCCAGAATTTGTTTTTGCCAGTTCTCCTCCGCGATCCGTGCTCTACATCACTTTCTCTGGTGAAAGGCTTTGCTGTCCTGTGTTGTCCAGGTGTTCCTGACAACAGTATGTTCCACTCCTAAGCCTTGTGAGTGGGAAAGATAGTTTCTGATCCAGCTCTTTGAAATTCCCCCCAAGGTTTCTAGGCTATTCTACACTATCTCTACCTCTCCCAGAAGCTGCTGGAAATTCTACTCTCACTTCTAACTTACATTTCTCTCTTCAGCTTAGTTTAGTCTGCCTGAAAGTATATATTTTTTTACCAGTCAATTCAAAGCAGATGCTAAACTTTAAGACATATCAATAGCTGGGCCATCATGTGCTCAATTTAGTGTTTCACCTACTATGTGCAAGGCCCTCTTCTAGGCATTAGAGAGGCACACTGCCATGAATGCTTCAGAAACTCATACTTTAGTAGGGAGAAAAGAAGAAATAATATTCTTACACTTTTTTGCTAACGTACATTTCCACACAGTCACCTCTAAAGCCATGTTTCAGGTCATTAACATTACCTACCTTGCTCTGGTCCCTCCCTGTATCACATCAGGGTTGCCTTTTCCTGTTCAAAGTCTGTGCCCTCTCCAGGTGGGCATAAAACTGCTATTGTTCTTCAGTCCTCGCCTTGGCTGCGGAGCCAAGGTAATAAAAGCTGAGCCTGTAGAGCAGGTGTGTCATTTAGGACCCTTTGGCTACAAGGAACAGAGACTCAATCAGCTATCCCAAGTAACTGTGTGTGGCTGTATATAGTGTATGTGTGTATACATATGTGTGTGTGTGTGTGTGTGTGTAAAAGAGGAGTATGAGCGGGAATACTACTGTAACGTTTCATGGGAAAATAAGGAATAAAAGCATGCCACATGGCTAGGCCTCTTAGTAAGTCATGGAAAGCTGCTTAAGCAGGCCTCATGAGAAGCACAGGAACACAGATTTCAAGTTGCCCAGGCTTAGGCAAATGTGTAAGCATTTGGTTAGGTCCTTGTGTCTTCGGCAACAATAACCTACTGATCATGCTCTTTGCCTACAGATGTTAAGTAAAATCTCTGTATCTCCCCCACATACAATTAAAAAAAAAAAGTTTCATGACTTAGCTTTCAGTTATTCATCACTCCTGCTTACTCATGGCTTCTTACTGACTCATATCATCTCTGTCCACCTTTGTTCTAGTTAAGTATTTGACTTCTGTTCCTATCAAATAAATCTCTCTGCCTCAAATATACACTTTTCTGGGAGAGGATCTGATCAGCCTACTAGGTCACCATCATCAGTAAGGAAGCGCACTGGTGCTAGGTCTTCTAATGGATCAGCCTCCACACAGCCTGTTTTAGTATTTATTTTTTCTGATTGCTTTAAGTCAAATGTAGGTGGTAAGGTCTAGCAATACAGAGCATGGCCACCTACATGCAATGCCTAGAGCTGACGTCTTCAGGAGGAGTCCTTAAGACAAGGACTGTGGGTATACAGATACTCCTAGCTTTGGCCTGCCTATTGCAGTAAGCTTTCCTCAGTTCTGATAACCAAAATGCTTCTTGGAAGTCATAAAGAAATGATTATTTTATAGAATTTGAGATTTTCCTTTATATCTAACCGTAATCACTACCAAGATAAGAGTCCATATACTGTAACATCAAAGGCATGAGAATTTAGTCTGGCCAGCTAGAAATTCCTGGGAAAGGGTTATATCAAATACTACCTACTCCTAGTAGGCCAAGGAACCAAGGTGATCAACGTCCTGACTTCTATAAAGAAACCACTATAGCTCAGCGCCAGTGTGCCTAAAAGAAACCAGGGCTTACTTATAATCACATTTCTGTCATCTAATACCACATAAATGAAAGCTTTTCATTTCACTTATGACAATTCAGGACTGAATTTCGCTTTGCTTACAATCCCTGCAAGAACAGGTTTTATCATCAGCTCATAGACTGGGAAAGAAAATGATTCCAGAAGTCAACAATGCCATATTCTAGATGAGAGGTACACCAGACTCAGAGAATAAACTAATAAGGCTTTAGAATTTCAAGCAGGGCACAGCTGTAAACTTCAGCCTGGCTTAACACCTGAGCTGACACAGTAAGTGCCTGACTGGGTACAAACATCTGTTTGCCCAAGCCCAGCCATATGCCACTAGAACTGAAGAGGAGGCAATTACCAACAGAGTCATAATGTATTCCTTAAAGCTCCTGTAGGGGCATGTGCCCAATCTGTCCCTATCTGTGCAATTTGCTTGATTCTTAGAAAACTATAAAATCTGTCAATCATATATAATCTGGCTTTTTTTTAAATAAATTGAAGATATATTCATAAACAAAGAGAATATAAATTTTGATAACTTCCTTATACAAAAAAAATTATCATAATGTTTTTCATAAAAATACCTTCTATGGCCAGATAGTGACCTGTATCTTAAAGGTACATTACTGATGTGGTTAAAAGGAAACTCTCTACAGTGAATAAACCATATAATGCACACCACTAGGAATACTTTTTATATCAGCCAGATACAAACCATTCATTAGGTGTTTTTTTATTATTATGGACATGAATTATGTTGTGTAGATATTCTACAATTTTTTTTTCTATATTCATCAGTTGATGGACATTTGCTTGTTTCTACTTCCAGATTTTTATAAATAATGCACATACAAATTGTGTCCAAAATATAGACAGAACTGCTAAAATTGCAACATTTGGTTTTTGTTTTTTAACTTTTTTATTTCTTTTTTTTTTAATTATTTTTTACTGGAGTACAGTTGATTTACAATGTTTGCTAACTAGCAAAGTTTCATTTGGTTTTTAACCAAGGAGTTACTAAGCACTTACACTACACCAGGTATTATGCTGGGTGATCAGAATATGGAACTGGATTTACCTCCTACCTTCCCTGGGTGGGTGGTGGGGGCGCTTCCCTCGGGGCTCAGATGGTAAAGAATCCATCTGCAATGCAGGAGACGTGGGTTCGATCCCTGGGCTGGGAAGATCCCCTGGGAAAGGGAAAGGCTACCCATTCCAGTATTCTGGCCTGGAGAATTCCATGGGCTGTATAGTCCATGGGGTCACAAAGAGTGGGACATGACTGAGTGATTTTTACTTCCCTAGAGGGAAGGAGTCATGAAGGTCCAGCAAGGCTAATAGACTGATAGATAAACTATGAGAAAATGATATAAGAGAACATCTATCAGGTTAATCCAACAGCCAAAGATTCAGAGGGGTGTATTCTGATTTCAGCATGTCCTATGAGGCATGTACACACATTCTGATACATTTTGCATCTCTCCCCGAAGTGTTTACCACGAGAGATCCTGTGGCATCTATTATCAGAGGTATAAAGGAAGAAAAGATGTTTCTCAGTTTTAATTTATGACTTTCTTGCATCCAAGTGTGTGAATCTAATTCTGTGAATATCAAATAAGGTAAAGCAGAGGTGATCATGATCTTTATCAACTGTTTTGCAAAGAGGGTGCTATTAGTGGGTGGGACAAAGTGGCTACAGGAGCGTAAATCTTTGAAATGAATTACTTGGCTGGACAGAGGAAGAGTGATAATTATCTTATATGGAGAACAGGAGGCATTTATAACCTTCAGCTCTCTCTCATACCTCAAGCTTCTCAAATTCCCTCACTTCCTATATAAACCTTCTAACATCCTAACCTTCAAACTGCCTAGTTACATATGACATCAAATATACACAGAAGAAAAACGAGAGGAAAAAAAAAGAATGGGCAAGAAATCAGGTCCTTGATGCCACCTTGAAAGAAAATCAGTATCTTTTAACACGATGCGGTGCTTGGTTGCTCAGTTGTGTCCGACTCTTGTGACCGCATGGACTGTAGCCCGCCAGGCTCTGCTGTTCATGAAATTCTCCAGGCAAGAATACTGGAGTGGGTTGCCATGCCCTCCTCCAGGGGATCTTCCCAAACCAGGGATCTAACCCAGGTCTCCTGCACTACAGGTGGATTCTTTGTTGTTGGGGCCACCAGGGAATCTAGTGGCTGAACTAGTTAAATTACAGAATCTTGGTAATTTAAAATAAAAGCAGTGTATTTTTTGTTCATGTAGAGTTCAGTAAGCAGGAGAGTATGATCGGGGGTTTTCTGAACTATGTCATCATTCAGGAAGATTCTATCATCTTCAATATGTGGTTTCCAAAGGCACTTTGAGTGTGTCGGTTGGCAAAAGTGCAGACAGCACAGAAGCTATATGGGAGGTTTTTTTTTTTTTTCCCAAACAGCCAGAAAGAAACATAAAAATGTACATCACTTGTACTCTCTTTCCTCTGCCCAGACCCATTCAGATGACTACATGCAATTGCACAGGAGGCTGGGAAATGCAGTTCAAGCTGTATCAGCAGGAAGAAAAGAGAACAGGTTTGGCGAACAATCAGTCAATTTCTGACAGTGTCTTTCCCAGAATATTATACTTCATATGCAAATATATTCAGTTCTTTCATTCCAGGGATGGCTTATTCGAATATGAGTTCAACTATATAAACATATTTTAAGTATCTTGGAGAACAGGGCGGTAGAGGATGAGATGGTTAGACAGCATCACCGACTCAATGACGAGAGTTTGAGCAAACTCGGGGAGATAGTAGAGGACAGAGGAGCCTGGTGTGCTGCAGTCCACAGGGTTGCAAAGAGTCGAACACGACTTAGCCAACAGGACATAACAAAGTTTTAGTATATCGAATAGTGGTACTGTCTCCACTTGCATTTACTTGTCAAACTTAGCATTTCTAAAACTCAACATTTCTAAAGCCAAACTTAGGATCTTCCCTTTTCCTATCTCCTTCTGACTTAATCAACTCAGAAAAAGACCTTTGGACAACCAGTTATTCAAGACAGATGCTTGGGGATAGCCTTTCATATTCTACTCACTCTCAAATCACCATCCAATTCATCAGCAGGTTTACTTTCAAAATACATCCTGAACCCATCAATGTCTTCCAATTGTTCCTAATCCAAGTCAAATCCACTTCTCACCTCTATTATTACTGTGGTTTTTCTCTGTTTTTGCCTTTAGAAGAGTTCTTTATTTTTATATTTTCTCCAATCTATTCTTTCTTACATAAATCAGATAATCAATTGAAAACTCTGCAAAAGATTTGCATTATACTTAGGATAAAATCCAAAATCCGAGCCAAAGCCTTTGAGGACAACAAGGATCTGGTCCCAGGTTTCATTAACAACCTCATTTGTCAGCACTTATTTTGCTCAGTCTACACCAGCTTTTTAGTTCCCTGAAAAGGTGAAGTGCCTTTTTCCATAAGGGCCTTCCCATACAGCCTTTCCTCTGCCCAGAAAATGGTTATTGGTTTTTTTTGGTTTGCTTGTGTTTTAAGAATGAAATTCATTTTCCTTTTACCATGAAATATCTTTTCACACAGAAGAATGTGATTGATGTGTGTGACTCTCACTCGCTCAAGTACCAAGGGCAAGATGGGTGATTCTCCCAACCATCTCCCTCTGAAGAAGAGGTGTAAGGGGATGGGCTTTTCCCTCTGACTCAACCATGACTCAGAAGTCTTGGTCTGACTTTGTCTTCTGCACAAGGCCTGCTAAAGTCTAAATCTAGACCACCAAGGATCAGCAAAGGCCCAAAGAACAAAATATAGGTTTAGAATTTACTCGTATCTCAGAATTCAGGTTTACACAGAATTTCTAGCTCCTAAAATTCTTCCTTATTTTCCCACTCAGCTGCACATTAAAAAATATACTTCAACTATTTTATCCAGAAGTTTTAGATGTTCTGTATCAGAAGAGTTTATACTGAGATCTAGTTCACTCTTTGGCCGGAAACAAAAGACCTTCTATAGCACACTTTACTACTCCTCTACATCTGGTTAGCGCTGTTAATCTTTTACAGCTTCAGCTGAATATGTCACAAGTTTTCCTTGATCTGCATTCCTTAGTCTAAACTATCTTCTTACTATTTTCTCTCTTGTAACAAACTTCTCTTTCCTTTTGAAATCTTTATTACAGCACTCGACTGACTATACTTTGTTTTTGGGTTGTTCCACCCCTTCCATTATCCTGTGAGCTTCAGGACAGAAGTCTTGTCTGTTGTGATTATTACTGAATAGAAAGGCTAATGCAGGACTGGGACACAGAAGGTGCACAAGAAATTTAAAAATACGTATTAAGCAAAAAAATGAATAGATGCAATTGAATGCAATCATAGTAAGTCAGAAGAGTCTTACATCCTGTAGGTGACCAATAAATACTGGCAACAGTAAACAACTTCTAAAATGACTGCCTTCAAAAATTATGTAGTATAAGATTAATATAAAACATAGTATACGAGAGAGAGAGTCAAGCACAGACTGTGGAACCAGACTGCCTGGAGTCAAATTTCTGATCTGTCACTTACTGACCAAGTGGCCTTTGTCACAGGCCAGTTTTCTGCACCTGTTTTCTGATCTGTACAGTCAGATCAGTAAGAGCACTTCATGATTTAAGGTGATGATTAAATGATAAACATGCCAAGCATCCAAGGAAGGAAGGTATCATTGTTATGGCTTCTCTCATTTCAAAGTTAATGCTAATCAACGGTTCCTTCAAAGGAAAAAAGGAAGTTACACAGAATGAGGGGGGGAAATAAGTAGGAGTAGCAAGCAGTTGAAAGGGACTTGGGCTGCTGATGTTCCAGCAGGACTCGGGAGCACACAGGGACAGCCACGAGGGAGGCTGCGCGGGCGCCCAGTGCCAGCACGAGGGTACTATCAACACAGTGGTAGGGAGAGCCCGAGACAGGCCTGCCATCTCCTCGAGCCACAAGCCCATAGCGCTTAGTTCACACCATCCATCCACCTACTCTCTGGGGAGGACGTCTTTGGATCTGATTTTGGGCTCAGTTAATAGAAAACAGTAGGGAACATAAGCCAATAGGCAAGATTAAGTTGCGCACTTCTTCACAGCAGCAAGTATCTCTGGGCAGTAAAGACAAGATCTGTTTTCTGCATCAGTTTTCCTGATAAATGCTGTACTCTGGCTTCCAATCTTTTGGTCCCCAGGGACAGGTTTCGTGGAAGACAATTTTTCCACAGACCGGTAGGGTGGGCCAGAGGAGGGAGCTGGTTTCGGGATGATTCCAATGCATTACATTTACTGTGCACTTTACTTCTACCCTTATTCCATCAGCTCCATCTCAGACCATCAGGCATTAGATCCCTGGAGTTTGGGGACACCTTCTGTACTCTACTAGGGGATGTAATTTTTCAAAAGAGAAAGTACTAGATCTTTCCCCCACTTTCTTTTGTCTTCCTTTGTTTTTCAATGGCATTTCCCTCCCAATACTGGGAATATATTACACAGTCTCTTCTCTGGTGTCCATTCCCTACTCCCTAGATCCTGGATCCATCAAAAACAAAGTCATTAGAGTTTGGATCTTGTGATGTTACACTCACTTTCATACTTTTACCCTGCTCTCTAGGTAGGAAACTCTTTTTCAGTTACTCCTGGAGATAATCTATGCATGGCCCACCATGAAAAACTTACATTAAGATGAGTTTAACTACATCATCCATGTTAGAAGTTTAAAGTTACATCTGTTGGGATCAGATGACCACAGCCAAACCCTGAGATGAATTAAAACAAATACGTTAGATCCAAAGAAAGAGTCCGCCATGGCAAGGCATGGAATAGCTAGGCTGGTGTCTTGTGGCAAACTTTCATTTGGTTCTACCATCTTCATTGCTCTGTGTCAGAGAAAGAATCAGACTGTCCTTTCTTTAAAATAGTGTGAACTCATCCTACCCTGGGAAAAAATAACCTGAGACATTTATCTTGAAAAACCAATTTCAATAGTAAACCTTAACTTTCTCATCAGAGTATATGAATTTAAGGGCGAGCTACTGCTCTACTTTGGCCAAAAAAGTAGGTATTTTAGGAGATTCATATTTGTCTCTAAATCTTTGATTGCAATACACCTATGTACTATTGTCTTAAGAAGGTGTTCACATTCATTTTGGCAAATGCATTCCTCTCCTCCCAGTGACTTATGTCATCTAAACCATTCTTTTTGGTCAACATGTTGGATAGATAACACATAGTACAACTGAAATAAAACTAAAATATCCTAAAAATAAAACAGAATATTTATTTCAAATCCCCTATAAATTATTGGTAGCTATGTCACAGTAAACCTGAAAAATTTTGTTTCCTGTGAACCTTTCTCATATATAATAAAATTAATATCACAGACTGAATTTTCTTTGTAATAAGAGTATCTCTACTCAAGTTTCATTAACAATTCATAAGCAACTATTACTTCTGCCATCAGGGAACCCAAACTGATAATGGTTTATGAGAAAAGTTTTTTTTTTTCAATTGAAGAAGCAATATCAGCCTATAGTAAAAGAAACTGCACAAAAGGATATAGATATAATTAAATAAAAAGTACTAATAAATGAAAGTAAATACATTAAATGGAAAGGAAGTCTCCTTTCCACATCAAACTCAGTCCTCTCATCAGAAACGAGTTAATGTGGGGGTTGGTTGGCTTGTTTTTATACTGAAACACAAATATGTCCCAAGTATGTGTAGTAGATCATTACAAGACAGGCTTCCAATCAATTATGTCTTCTGGCATCATCTTCCCTGTGAAGTCCTCTCCATGTGCTTTGCTTTGGTTAATGTGATGCTGACAAATGTAACACAAACAGAAGCTTGAAAGGTGCTTATGCACTGGGTCTTGCCTTCCTAGAAATCTTGAGACCACAAAGCTGAGAAGCAGCCCAGGATGAAAAACCATGTGGATAGGGAGATCCTACTCTGAGCTATCCCACAAGCTGAATGCTACCACATGAATGAATCCAGAGATAACAGCAGCAGAACCAGCCAGTCAACTCACAGAAATGTGGAAAATTTTGTTGTTGTAAGCCAGTAAGTTTGGGGATGACTTGTTATTCAGCAATAGATAACTGATCTATGTGAAGCATAAATATGCAGCTATATTGCTGATATTCCCTGACTTCAATTCATGAAGAATAAAATATAATTAATAATTATGAAATATGTAAAGAGAATTTCATAAAAAATACAAAACATGACTATAACTTCTTATATAAAGAAGGAATAGACTAGTCTGTCATTTAGGATCTGTATTAGCAGTCTTTTGATTATAAACTCTATTAAATTTGACTATCTACCCGATTTAATTTTTTATTTTTTGCCACATAGCATGTGGGATCTTAGTTCCCCAATGAGGGATCAAACCTGCACCTACCCCTTGCAGTGGAAGCTCAGTGTCTTAACCAATGAACCATCAGGGAAGTCCCATGTCTACCCTATTTAAAAAGGTTGTGCATAATAAAAGCTATATATGACAAACCCACAGCAAGCATCACCCTCAATGGTGAAAAATTGAAAGCATTTCCCCTGAAATCAGGAACAAGACAAGGGTGCCCACTCTCACCACTACTATTCAACATAGTTTTGGAAGTGTTGGCCACAGCAATCAGGGCAGAAAAAGAAGTAAAAGGAATCCAGATAGGAAAAGAAGAAGTGAAACTCTCTCTGTTTGCAGATGACATGATGCTCTACATAGAAAACCCTAAAGACTCTACCAGAAAATTACTAGAGCTAATCAACGAATACAGTAAAGTTGCAGAATATAAAATTAACACACAGAAATCTCTTGCATTCCTATACACTAACAATGAGAAAACAGAAAGAGAAATTAAGGAAACGATACCATTCACCATTGCAACAAAAAGAATAAAATACTTAGGAGTATATCTACCTAAAGAAACAAAAGACCTATACATAGAAAACTATAAAACACTGATGAAAGAAATCAAAGAGGACACAAACAGATGGAGAAATATACCGTGTTCATGGATTGGAAGAATCAATATTGTTAAAATGGCTATACTACCCAAAGCAATCTATAGAGTCAATGCAATCCCTATCAAACTACCAACGGTATTTTTCACAGAACTAGAACAAATAATTTCACAATTTGTATGGAAATACAAAAAACCTTGAATAGCCAAAGTAATCCTGAGAAAGAAGAATGGAACTGGAGGAATCAATCTGCCTGACTTCAGACTCTACTACAAAGCCACAGTCATCAAGACAGTATGGTACTGGCACAAAGACAGAAATATAGATCAATGGAACAGAAGAGAAAGCCCAGAGATAAATCCACGAACCTATGGTCACCTTATCTTCGACAAAGGAGGCAAGGATATACAATGGAAAAAAGATAACCTCTTTAACAAGTGGTGCTGGGAAAACTGGTCAACCACCTGTAAAAGAATGAAACTAAAACACTTTCTAACACCATACACAAAAATAAACTCAAAATGGATTAAAGATCTAAATGTAAGACCAGAAACTATAAAACTCCTAGAGGAGAACATAGGCAAAACACTCTCCGACATAAATCACAGCAGGATCCTCTATGACCCACATCCCAGAATTTTAGAAATAAAAGCAAAAATAAACAAATGGGACCTAATGAAACTTAAAAGCTTTTGCACAACAAAGGAAACTATAAGCAAGGTGAAAAGACAGCCCTCAGATTGGGAGAAAATAATAGCAAACGAAGCAACAGACAAAGGATTAATCTCAAAAATATACAAGCAACTCCTCCAGCTCAACTCCAGAAAAATAAATGACCCAATCAAAAAATGGGCCAAAGAACTCAACAGACATTTCTCCAAGGAAGACATACAGATGGCTAACAAACACATGAAAAGATGCTCAACATCACTCATTATCAGAGAAATGCAAATCAAAACCACAATGAGGTACCATTATACGCCAGTCAGGATGGCTGCTATCCAAAAGTCTACAAGCAATAAATGCTGGAGAGGGTGTGGAGAAAAGGGAACCCTCTTACACTGTTGGTGGGAATGGAAATTAGTACAGCCACTATGGAAAACAGTGTGGAGATTTCTTAAAAAGCTGGAAATAGAACTGCCATATGACCCAGCAATCCCACTTCTGGGCATACACACCAAGGAAACCAGATCTGAAAGAGACACGTGCACCCCAATGCTCATCGCAGCACTGTTTATAATAGCCAGGACATGGAAGCAACCCAGATGCCCATCAGCAGACGAATGGATGAGGAAGTTGTGGTACATATACACCATGGAATATTACTCAGCCATTAAAAAGAATTCATTTGAATCAGTTCTAATGAGATGGATGAAACTGGAGTCCATTATACAGAGCGAAGTAAGCCAGAAAGATAAAGACCATTACAGTATACTAACACATATATATGGTCTTTAGAAAGATGGTAATGATAACCCTATATGCAAAACAGAAAAAGAGACTCAGATGTATAGAACAGACTTGTGGACTCTGGGAGAAGGCGAGGGTGGGATGTTTCAAGAGAACAGCATTGAAACATGTATATTATCTAGGGTGAAACAGATCACCAGCCCAGGTTGGATGCATGAGACAAGTGCTCGGGCCTGGTGCACTGGGAAGACCCAGAGGGATCGGGTGGAGAGGGAGGTGGGAGGGGGGACTGGGATGGGGAATACATGTAAATCCATGGCTAATTCATTTCAATGTATGACAAAAACTACTGTAATGATGTAAATAAAAAGGTTGTGGTATATACACCTTGGCCTCAGTTCTTTCAACAGTTGTTTTGACCACAGACAACTAAGAGGTTTATGCAAATAAGACTTGAAAAAACTTTTAGAATTCTAAAATCATTGACTAATAATCTGAAAACCTGCATAGGTAAAGATAAGGAAGAGCATTTGGTAACCTAAGCATCAGGGAAGAAAGCTGACCTTTTATCTAGTCTATCTAAGTCTTAAAGGTATTGAAAGGTGGAAAATTCACAAATTTATACTACATGATCCCTGTGATCTATACAATATGATGGACATCCTTCTTAAAGCTGCATTCAGACCAAGAAATTTAGATACTCCACTTTTCTATAGGAAGAAACCTGGAGTATTATTCAGTGGGACACATGAGGGTTTTTCTATTTCCCAAGTATTTTCAGAGAGGATTTAAAGCCCAATATTCCTCAACTTGAATGAATAGGCTATGTTAACTGAATAAATATTTAATGAGTGACTTCTTTGATCCAGCTTTTATGCTAGGCCTTGAACCAGCCCAAAGCATCTAGAGAGGAGCAACGTAGAGAAAAACCCTTGAGGAACTCACAATGGGAGAAACGGACTCAAATCGATCACAGTAGTAATGATGAACATTTTTTGTATACTAATGATGCACAGTATTTGCTAAGTTTCTTACATATATTATCCCACTTCATCCTCACAGTAATCCTATTATATAGACAATATAATCCTCATTTTACTGAAGAGATAACTGAGGTACAGGTAATGTCAGATATCACACTAGTAATAAAATAGAGAAGCCAAGGTTTAACTCTAACCACACGGCTGTGGTGCTCTAGTGGAGGAACCGCCAGAATTAGAGTAAATAGCAGCCTGGGCTCCCAGAAGGGGTGGTGTCAGTTCTGGTTATGAAAGGATGACCGGGGTTTGCTTGACCTCATAACTGCAAAAGGGTTGGATAAATAATTTAGCCAGTGCTTCATAGATATGTTTAGCTTTATTAATTCTTCATTTTTGTTTAGTAGGTATTAGCTTTATCTCATAATGAGAAAACTCATACTCAAGGAAATCGAGTAACTTTCTCAGGATAGTCATTACAAGTCCCAGGTAGAAGGGACAAGATGTGACGAGGTCAGGAAAACACATGGCATGCTGATGTGAAACCTGGGGATGAGTGCCAAGCTGAGAGCCAGCAGTGCTCTCTGAAGTGAGGAGTGGTAAGATGAGGTTGGTTTTCCAGGCAGAAAACTTTGGTGGTAGTGAGTAAAAGAAACTCCAGAAGATATAAACTACATGGAAACTTACATTACCATATGTAAAACAGGCAGCCAATGGGAATCTGCTATATGACTCAGGGAACTCAAACTCTGTAACACCCTGGGGGGTGGGATGCAGAGGGAGATGAGAGGGGGGTTCAAGACGGAGGGGACATATGTATACCTGTGGCTGACTTATGTTGATGCTTGGCAGAAACCAACAAAATTCTTTAAAGTGATTATCTTTCAATTAAAAGATAAAATGTGGAAGCCAGAGAGGCCAGTTAGTCTGAAGCAGCTACAATAGCCCAGACAAGCAATGTCAGGGGCCTATAACTACAAATTCTGAAGGTTCTAAGATGCTACCATGTCAAAAACAAAACTTCCCCCCCAAATGTTCCCTTACAAGTGTAATGTCTACAACCCTGCATGTTTAGTCGCTCAGTCGTGTCTGACTCTGTGATCCTTTGGACTGTAACCCACCAGGCTCCTCAGTCCATGGAATTCTCCAGGCAAGAATACTGGAAAAGGTTGCCATGCCCTCCTCCAGGGGATTTTCCCAATCTAGGGACTGAATCCACATCTCCTGTGTCTCCTGCACTGCAGGTGAATTCTTTACCACTAGAGCCACTTGGGAAGCCATCCTAAAATTTCATGAAATATTTTTGAATTAAGGGCTTCCCTGGTGGCTCAAATGGTAAAGAATCTGCATGCAATGCAGGAGACCTAGGTTCGATCCCGGGGTCAGGAAGATCTCTTGGAGGAGGGAATGGCAACCCACTCAAGAATTCTTGCCTGGAGAATCCCAAGGACAGAGGAGCCTGGCAGGCTACAGTCCATGGGGTTGCAAAGAGTTGGACACTACTGAGAGACTACTTTCACTTTACGTTCATTTTTAAATAAAAGGTTGTATATAAATGATTTTAGAAAATAAACTAAATCCTTTGGTCTTAAACAGTATCCAAATCTTGGTGTTGCTTAAAATACTCATTCTATTACAACAGAATATAGATTTTCTTCTATCACTGGACATTCTGCTAATATGCAACTTATTTACTTGTAAAACTCACACCCTATCTTTTAGGACATGAGGGGAATGGGGGAGCTTATGGTTTGTATAAGATATGATACTGTATAGAGACAGGACTGAGCTTCCCTGGAGGCTCAGACAGTAGAGAACCCACCTGCAATGCGGGAGACCTGGGTTTGATCCCTGGGTTGGGAAGATCCCCTGGAGGAGAACATGGCAACTCACTCCAGTATTCTTGCCTGGAGAATCCCCACAGACAGATGGTGGCCTCAGAGTCGGATACAACTGAGCAACCAAGCAGAGCACACAGCACAGACAGGAGTATACAGAAGTTAATGCATGCAGACCACACCAGAACAGGGTATACAAGATAAATTAAGCTAACATGCATGCCAGAGGAAATTCCTTGCCAGCCAAGTGGGCTGATGAAAGTGGAGAAAAATAGGATATCTTAGAAAATCTGAGAATTTAGGAGAAAATGGGAGAACTTGGGTACACTGACCAACACAGGAAACTGTCAAGTGTCACCAGATGCTGGAAATACAGTTCAAGTTAAGAAGGGAACATTTTCAGAAATATTAGCATTCTGCTGACTGTATGTTCTCAAAATTCACATGTTGAAGCCTTGATTCCCAGAACTGGTATCCTTGTAGCAGTGTAGTAGTAGTGTTAGTTGCTGAGTCATGTCCAACTCTTTGCAACTCCATGGACTGTAGCTCACCAGATTCTTCTGTCCATGGAATTTTCCAGGCAAGACCACTGGAGTCAGTTGCCATTCCCTTCTCCAGGCGATCTTCCTGACCCAGGGATTGAACCCAGGTACACCCACACTGCAGGCAGATTCTTTAGCATCTGAGCCACTAGGGACGGTATCCTTGTAAGAAGAGGGGATAAGGACATGGGCAACACAGGCAGCAGAATGGCCATGTGAGGACACAGAGAGAAGAAAGCCATCTCCAAGGTGAGGAGAGAGGCCTCACAAGAAACGAAACTGCCAACAACTTGATCTTGAACTTCTAGCTTCCAGAACTGTGAGAAAATAAATTTCTGCTGTTTAAGCCACATAGTCTGTGGTATTTTATTATAGCAGCTCTACCAAACTACCACAGGCATGAAACTGGGGGACAGACATGAGACCCAGAAAAAACAGTACTGTTGGTTAGGAAACAACTCAGTGAACAACTTCAAGAGGTAGTAAGAGCTAGTAAAAAGTACAGTGACCCTAAGGACAGGGGATAATAGAGGATAATGTAGTGCCTGGCAAGGAGAATGAATGAAACACTGCCAAGAACACAGTGCTGAAGGCACTGAGCCTGTGCCAAACTGAGTGACTGAAGCTTCCCCTAACCTGCACAACGAGACAGAACACTCTGCCTCGCTTAGTCACGACAAGTGGTAAGTCGTGGTTAAGTTTTACCACCTCTTCAGGTGGTTTGTATGCCAAGATTCCCTCATATAATAATGATGATAACAGTGATAAATCGTCTGAATCACATATTACAGAAATTTAGGTAGAAAGTGGTACAGGCATAGAAAAGGAAGAGGCTAAACATTCCAGATGAAAGAAATGGCTTCCACAGGTGGCAGCAATAAAATGTCTCCAGACTAGAGGAACTGACTATGAGAAAGGAGTGACCCATTTAATCCCAACTAGCAACTACAGCGGGCTTCCCTGGTGGCTCAGAAGGTAAAGAATCTGCTTGGGTTCAATCCCTGGGTTGGGCAGATCCCCTGGAGGAAGGCATGGCAACCCACTCCAGTATTCTTGCCTGGAGAATCCCCATGGACAGAGGAGCCTGGCGGGCTATGGTCCCTAGGGTCACAAAGAGTCGGACACAACTGAGCGACTATGCATAGCATAGCACAACAACTATATCAAGGTATCTACCTTTCCCCTTAGCAGTTTGTCTGCCTTTAAGTGGAGCTTCAGAAAGCCTGACAAACAGTTGGAGATATGTGAAAAATGCTTAAAAAATCTCCATTATCTTTTTTGGGTTGCTATTCTCATTGATATGTTTCATTTAAAAAGAAAAGAATTTTTCATGGTTGAGCGGGGAGAGGGAGAAAAAGGTATAAGAGTAAAATAAGTAAGCTCTCCAGAGTATTATTAAATAATTAGATTTGGTCATTTCCCAGTTAAATGCTAAATGGATCCATGAGTTCATGAAATAAGAATATGAATAACGAAGTAAATATAATTATACTTTATACGCCCTAGAGTAGAGGCACTGGTGTCTGACACATCTTTAGCTGAAGTGTTTGAAACACCCCTAAGTTCCAATGGCTCAGCCTTCCTAACCTATTTTAAACACCTAAGACATTTATAATTTATTTTTATTGTTACCTAAAAAAAAACTTAAATTATTATCAATGAGCAGCAACAGGGGCACAGAGAAGTACATTTATTTTCTTATCTAAATCAGATCCCCAAACACAAACTATGAAGCATACTTTAAATATAATCTCAACATGAATTCAAGTAGTTAAAAAAAAAAAAAAATCAAAGAGGGGGACTTCCCTGGCAGTCCAGTGGTTGAGATTTCACTTTACAATGGTGAGGGGAGTGGGGTGTGGGTTCCATCCCTGTTTGGGGACCTAGGATCCCACATGCCTCATGGTCAGGAAACCAAAACACAGAACACAAGCAATATTGCAACAAATTCAACAAAGGAAAACAGAGAGATGTGCCTCTCATTGTAAATAGCTACAGGAAAGTTATTTATTACCACTCCTTCCAGAGAAGGAAGAGGAGTTCTAACTTTATTCTCCTACACAGATAAACATAAATCGTAACAACTGGATAAGAGTAACTGGCGAAGCACTGCAGAAAGTTATATGAAATATGAAAACGCTCACTTAAAAGCATAACCATTTGTCTTACTAACTCTTTAGAAGACTGCTGAGAGTGAATTAGCTGCAGGGAAAAAGAATACTTGAAAGTTTGAGAGGAGGGAAACTTCTAGTTGAAAGAGTAGTTCTGACGTGTCCTTTTTTGTTGTTAATTGCATGTGGAGAGCTCTAGGGACACTGTACCAAGTTTGAGATGCAAGTATTCTTAAGATTTAGTATTTCTGTTTCTGAAAAAAGAGATGCCCACATAAAAATCAATTTTTATATCCATTTATCTTACTTTTCTTTGAAATAGGACAATGGAATGATTTTTATAGATCAGTTCATCATGCAATATCCAGGTTCACCCATCAAGTTAACTTAAAAGTGTTTACATGCTTTCTCCTTAATAAACTGAAAGAGAATGAATGGCAGAAGCAGATATGATGGTAGAATAAAACAGCGGAAGCAACGAAGGATACAAATGTATTCCAGCTGATTAGAAATGGCCAGAAGAGCAGAGTTTTCTAAAGAGGAAGGGTGGCTGAGGCTTGGGCACCTGGAGCTCTGGCCTGTTTTCTCTACCTGTTATGAACTGTCTCAGAGCATGGTGAACACTGATGCATGTTCTGCTCGTTCCTACAATGTTTGCTTTGTGAGAGGCAGGATCAGATTGTATTAATCCCTGTTTGGAGGAAAACAAAACAATGCCCCAAATCTCAAGGCACGCTAAGGGTTATCAATGTTAATAGAAGCTTCAAAGGAAAAGTGAGGCAAATGTTTTGATATCAAAACTCCTTCACTATCTATTCATTAAAGACCACATCATTATAGCCTATAACAAAATTAACAGTAACCTGGCAGAACACTATGACAGTTGAAACTGAATAGTCCAAACTGTGGCTGTGAGTGGTCTCTACAGAAAGGAACACGAGATATGGTTCCATTAAACATGAGCCCTTTCCACAATGCACATACCAGTGTGTATTTTAGATTCATGGAGTCAACAAAAGCCTCTGTGTGGCCTCATTGCTAATTCAGAAAAAGCCTCTATTTGGGAGATTACATTCTTGTTTATACACAGCAACAATCGCCACAAAGAAATAGCAAACGGCGTGAAGAAATTAGAGGTAAATTGCTTTTAATACAAATGTTCTTTATAGTTTTGCTCTAGTGAGAAAGTTATTTTCAAACAGTTAAGTTCAAATCCATGGTTACAGATATGGAGTTCTTAGAGGGAAAAATATTAAATCTCCAGATAAATGAATTTACCTCTAGTTCATGAAAAGCATGATTTGTGAGAGATAAGATCAAATTGTATTAACCCACTTTGGGAGAATGGATAATGGTCCATCATAGTATAATATATAGGTAACTGAGAGCTTTGAGTTTTCGGAGGCAGGTAGTTACCATGGTAACATATGGTCAATGGTGGCCCCCTCTCTAGCAGGGTTAGGAAGGTGATTTTGGTGTGAAAGAGTAAGATGCTAGGGTAGGACTTTGTTTTTAGCCACTAGAGCCCTCCTCTTACTCTTATTTCCCTTACTCTTACAGTCTCTGCCCTTTTTGTTTATTCCTCCTACAATGCATTTCAAATCTCTACGATTAGAGTAAAATGGTAGTGATGGTGATAATTTCATTAGGACAGAGAGAAGCGAACTGTGTGAACTAGCCATGGATGGCAAAATATTTAGCAACTTGTATGATTTTGCTCTACTAAGAAAGCTGAGCTTTTGTTGTTGTTCAGTTGCTCAGTCGTGTCCAACTCTTAGAGACCCCATGGACTGCAGCATGCTTGACTTCCCCGTCCTTCACCATCTCCTGGAGCTTCCTCAAACTCATATCCATTGAGTCGGTGATGCCATCCAACCATCTTGTCCTCTGTCGTCCCCTTCTCCTGCCCTCAATCTTTCCCAGCATCAGAGTCTTTTCCAATGAGTTGGCTCTTTGCATCAGGTGGCCAAAGTATTGGAGCTTCAGCATCAGTCTTTCCAATGAATATTCAGGATTGATTTCCTTTAGGATTGACTGGTTGGATCTCCTTGCAGTCCAAGGGATTCTCAAGAGTCTCCTCCAGCACCACAGTTCAAAAGCATCAATTCTTCGGCACTCGGCCTTCTTTATGGGTCCAACTCTCACATTCGTACATTACTACTGGAAAAATCATAGCCTGAGCTACCAACTGAAAATTCTGAGCACAGATCAGTATTATCTTCTAATGTCACTAAACTGTCCTTAAAATAAAAGTGTTTTTGGAGAAAAGATGCATTTCTCTTGGGTAATCACCAATAAGACTTTTAATGTCCTCGGCCACCACTCTCTGCATTCTTAGAGTTCAGTTCTTTGTTCCTCTCCCTCACTCTCTGTCCTACAGTCTCTCAATCCCTATCTTTCCTGGTGGGAAACCTCAGCGATAGGTGAAACTAACCGCTTTCTTCAGGTATGTATTTGGGTTGGTGGGTGTTTCTAGAGAAACTCCCAAAAAAGCTGCAGATTTTTGTCATTATGAATTCATGATCTCCAACAGTTCAGCCCAAGAATTCTTTTGTGTTTTCTCAGTTAGTTCTTCCATTCTCTACAATATCTAAAAGTTTGTCTGTATTCTTTAGATCTCCAGCTCTACTACATTCCCTTGGTTCTGGATGCTGCTTAACAGAAATAAGAGAAATCTTTAAATGGAATATAAGAATTCAATTTCCTTCAACCTTCCCTTCTCTTACCTAACCTACACATTTGTCTTTATTCCCCATCTACTCAGTCCCTCCTGCTGTAATGGAAAAAAAAGTACATTCTTTGATCTGAGGTCTGTCTCTGTTGATATATGTTGAATCTTCAGCTTTTTCTCTTGTGGACCTTTCCTTCTAATTTGAAGATGAATGGTCTGGCCCCTGGATACCAGCCGTCATCATTCCTTGAGCCATCTTTCATTTCTTAAACATACCACACTCCCTCCCACCCCACAGCATCCACACGTTTCCTTCAGTCTGAAGTGCTTTATCATCTCAGTGCAAGAAAGCTTTACCTAATCCCCTGGGTCAGGTTCCTTTGCTCTCTGCTCTTCATATATCTTTATTATATCCCTTCTGAGCATTTGTCTCACTTTTGCAACTGTACATCTATTAAGACAATTATATAATTAGTATCTTCTGCACAATATAAACTCCATGAGTTCTGGGAGTTTTTCTGCTTTTGCTCAACTTTGCATTCCCTGGGCCTAGCACAGTGCCTGGCATGTAGTAGATACTATATGAAGACATTGACTCATTGAGGGAGTTTTAAGCACTTAAAGCCATCTTCCCCATCCTCCAAAAATTCATCTCAACCTCACATCTCTTATACTTATGCTCTGGCTTGCTGGCTGTCATCCTCTGTTATCTCCCTATGCTAACCTCCTTAGAAGAAGTTGTCTCATCTTCCCTTTTCCATTGACTCACCTCCCATTTATTCCTTCAATCTTTGGCTGTTATACATCATCACCCCACTGAAAATGCTGTCACTAAAGCACCTCTTTATCACCAACTGTTGCATGACATCCACTTCCACTCTCAGTACCTTACATGAACGCTAAGCATTCTGGTGAGTTCAAGTTCAACTTCTTCCTTCTTGAAAATATTCCTTTTCCCTTAGCTTTTACACTTCACACTATTCTAGGTGTTGCCTTTCCAGTCTCACTAGCTTCTGTGCCTCAGAGCATCTCTTATATGTTAATGAATCTATCCTCAACCCTTCTCTCTGCTCCTCTGAAAATTCACCCACTCCCATAGTTCAAATACTGATGACATCCAAATGCCTACTTTCAGCTCAGATCTGACTTCCATTCCATACCTACTGCCTATTGGATAGTTTTATGTACTTGAATTTGAGACTGTGGATATACATCATGAGACTAACATGTCCCATACTTAACTCATTATCCTCCATCCTTGTAGTTTGTCCTTTGCTTGCCTTCATAAAGTGACTACTACCAAGTTGCCTAATAAGAATCCTGAGAGTCATTACTGACTCTCCTTCTCAGACCTAAGCTCTCATTTAATCACTAGAATCTGTCGATTCTATCTCATGGATATTTCTGCAATCTGTCCACATCTCTTTAATACTAGTCTGGTCACTTATTAACTGGATTAATGCAACCACTCTTGAATTGGTCTGTTACCAATATCTAATCTTATCCATTTTAATCCATTTTCCACACACCAGCCAGAAAAGCCTTTCTAAAATGTAAATCTGATCATTTATGTCTCCTATTCAAAACCCTTCAATCCATTCCCCTTCCCCCAGGATAAAATCCAAGTTGCTTACCATTGGATTACAGGGTTACATGGCTCTGTACCAGATGTCTGGCCCCTGCTTCTCTCTCTAGTCTTCCATCTATTCCCCTCATTCCATCCTTCCTCAAACCCTATTTTCCAATGAGGAACTGCATTTAGGTTTTGGACAACTCCATATATTCTTATTACGTCTGAGCCTCTGCATATTCTCTGCATGGAGTTTCCCTCTCCCTGCCTCCATGTACTCCTGTTGTGCTGTGCTGTGCTTAGTCACTGCTCATGTCCAGCTCTTTGCGACCCCATGGACTATAGCTCGCCAGGCTTCTCTGTCCATGGAATTCTCCAGGCAGGAATACTGGAGTGGGTTGCCATGCCCTCCCCCAGGGGATCTTCCCAACTCAAGGATCAAACAGAGATCTCCTGCATTGCAGGTGGATTCTTTACCATCTAAGCCACCAGGGAAGTCACAGATGTACTCCTTAATTCCTGCTAATCCTTAGGTCTCATCTTAACTGTTAATTCCTCTGAAAAGTCTTCTTGCATAGCTCCTGGCACATAGTAGTTACTCAGTAAATTACCTTTTCCCTCTAATCTCCTTCTTTTAATGTCAGACCACAGTTTTAATATTGTTCAAGTTATTTTACTAATAAAATACAAGTAATATAGGCTATTTTACTTTTTCAAACATTTTATTATGAAGATCTGCCAAAAGAATATTTTGAATGATATGATGAACTTTACTGCTAATGGGGTTCATCGTAACAGTGGCATTTATAACACTGTTCCAAACAAAAGTTAACTGGCGAAAAAAAGACATGCTCCCCAGCTTTTGGAGAATAATCCTCAGGAAAGGTTTTCACAGCCATAAAACTAACCTATTACAGTACTCTGACTTCTGTTATATTTTCTTCTAATTCATCTTTTTTTTTTTCCATCTTTTTGTTTTTATCAGAGCAATGACCACTAAATGAAAGGCTCAATGTTTAAAAAAAGCCAAAGTTTTAATATGTCATCACCTACATAAACAGTCTATTTGAAACATAAGGAGGCATGAAATATTGAATTAAGTCATATACAATATCGAATAACTGGCAGTTTTTGACCAAATGGCGCCAGTGGTAAAGAAGCCGCCTGCCAGTGCAGAAGATATAAGAGACACAGGTTCGAACCTAGGTTGATGATCCCCTGAAGAAGGAAATGGCAACCCATTCCAGTATTCTTGCCTAGAGAATCCCACGGAGAGAAGATCTTGGCAGGCTACAGTCCAGAGGGCCGCAGAGAGTCAGACACAACTGAAACAACTTAGCATGCATTTAACCAACAAGAATGGTCATTTAATCAAATTAACCTAGTACAATATGTGACTAATATTGAATGAAAGTATGCAAAAAAAAAACCATAACAAGAACAATTATAAAGATTATATGTATATTTGGACTGCAAGGAGATCAAACCAATCAATCCTAAAGGAAATCAGTCCTGAATATACACTGGAAAGACTGATGCTAAAGCGGAAGATCCAATGCTTTGGCCGCCTGATGTGAAGAACTGACTCACTGGAAAAAGACCCTGATGCTGGGAAAGATTGAAGGCAGGAGGAGAGGGGATGGCAGAGGATGAGACAGTTGGATGGCATCATCGACTCAATGGACATGAGTTTGAGCAAGCTTTGGGAGCTGGTGATGGACAGGGAAGTCTGTGGTACAGTCCATGGGGTTGCAAAGAGTCGGACACAACTGAGGGACTGAACTGATATATATATACTTGAATATGTATAGGTACATTTATAAATTCTTATGCTTTAAAGAAATATCTATTTTCTTAATATGTTTAAGATGATCCCACAACACAAAAGTTAACTTCTTTGAGCCACTGAGTTGCCTTTAAGAATGCATAAAAGGCTATATATTGTCTCACTAGGAAACTTGGGATGCTTAGAAGGTTGTATAAAGAAATTCAAATTTCTAGTGACTCAGAGTCCATGAAGCCAAGATCCAAGTTTAAGAAGCTCTCCAACAGCAAAACTTTAAACTATATGCTAACAACTGAATAATGATATTCAACAAAATTTGCCTTCTTGTGAAAGTGCAAGATATTCATATATTAGTAACCAAATGATTTTTCAAAGTAATGTCTGATGGGTAACATATTTTCTCATTTTAGCCTGGTTGGATCATAGGAACAGAAGGAAAATCAGAATGATTTAAAGTCATGTTAGTAAATTTAAAAAATAACACCAAAAATATTCCTGATATTTAGTATCACACAGGTTTCAGATGAATAAAGTTATTTATCAAATCCAATGTGCTTTATCAATAAATCCTGTTATCAACACACAGAGCTTCCAAGTTATTTTTTACCTATAACTGTTGCATTTATTTTAAAACCAGTCAGTTGACTGAAATTACTGGTTACCCAGTTCCTTTGAATTAGAGGACTGATTCATTTTGAAGGGTAATTAAATGAGAACATGTCCACTCAAAGACTATATGATCATATACAAATACTATAAAAGTAATTAAAATTTTAAAAAATGGATTACTTTCAACAGAAGCTCTTTTCTTAATCTTAAACAGGCTGTGGATAAGAAATCATGAGTTCAACTTTTTTGCCTATTCCATACCATAGCTGCCTTTCTCTTTAAATGTTCCCTCTAATATGGAGCTTTGGTCTGTAAGTCCATCATTTCCTAACATTTCCAGTTGCCGGCATATGCTGCTATAAACATGGCACGATGACTCACATCCTTACCAGACTCCCACTTTCATTTTTCAGTGTAACACCTCACCCTCCACAACCTCTTACAGTTGCAGTCTATCAGAATGGGGAAAGGGGAGGAGGGACCAGTAGTGGAACAGCCGGAGTTCTTTTTCAAAACTGTAAGCTGCTGTGAAATCCACTTAGTGGGTTGTGACTAGCTTTCTGGTTTGGGGATTTGGAAGGGGAAGGACAGAAGTTTAAAATGAAACAGAATATAATACAGTAGAAGAAAAAACATTAGAGTGCTTCATACATTATAACCATAAGTGTCACTTCGGGTATATATGCGTGAGTATGTATGAATGTTTAAGGTCTTGACATAAAGGCTATTTCAAAATGCAGGTGTTGGATGTCAATGTATGGCAAAAACCACTACAATACTGTAAAGTAATTAGCCTCCAACTAATAAAAATAAATGGGGGAAAAAAAACAAACAAAATGCAGGTGTTGGTTAACAATATTAAATTTTTATGTTGGAGATCTACCTTCTAGTCCCAGCATAAACCCTGAATACTGTACTATTTATGCCTTCCTTCTTTCAAGTAAACCTCACACCCACCTTACAATCATGTTATAAATTAAAATGGTGTTCCTGTAGGTGGGCTTCCCTCATGGCTCAGTGGTAAGAATCTGCCTGCCCAGGCAGGAGCTATGGGTTTGATCCCTAATCTGGGGAGACCCGGTGGAGAAGGAAATGGCTACCCACTCCAATATTCTTGCCTGGAAAACCCCATGGATAGAGGAGACTGGTGGGCTACAGTCCAAGGGGTTGGAAAGAGTCACAACAGTGACTGACCAACCAACAACCAAACAACACTGTGGGTACTGTTTTATGTATCTAAGAAAAAGGTACTCTCCTTAGAAAACACAAAAACTAACAAGATACACAAAACAAAATAACAACCCTATTATTATTTTTTAAAGAATTCTTATCTATCTGTTCATGTGCAAATAAATCACTGTGGCTGCACACAGCATTTTCATCTCAGGAACAATCCATTCAGATCATATTTTGAACTTGTTTTCTTTTTTTGAACTTGTTTTCTAACATTTATGTTTCAGTGTCTCTCAGATCTCATGTTTCTGGCTTGACAATTGTTAGTTACCTCCATCCTCTGAGGAGCTTCATAAATTATACTGGGCAAAAGTCTTTCCCTGTTACATTTCATATTTTAAAATCACTTTCCTGGGTTTTTTGTTTTCAGTGATTTCCTTTGAAATCACTAGATTTCCCTTGAAAACATTTACCTATACCTCTTAACTCGCTACTCTCTTTTTCTTAGAAATGAATGTTTTATTTTAATAGGTCCCTACAGCATTGCCCCAGGTTATAGTACTTCCTTCTGACAGCTCAGAAACAATCGACTGGATGAAGCCTATCTTTCAAATCTACCACCCACAAAATTCAGTCACCATGACCATTGGAATGTATTTTCAACATTTACAGACAAACGTGGCTTCTGCTTAGTCATCTGATCTTAATCAAATAAAACAGTCAAAAAGGGTTTAAAAGTTTGCATTTCAGGATAAAGACTTTAGAGGTCTATCTTTCTTAATACCTTTGGAAAATGATCTCTTCGAATACAGAGTTCATTTGGAAGACAATGTAATCTTTTTCTCCTGAGTTACTAACATTCAACATTGAGTTACATTTTTGAACATTTAGAATTTAGTTTAAGATAACTTAAAATTCAAACACAAGTCTAAGGACACCAAAAAAAAAAGAAAGAAAGTGTTACAGTGGGCATTGTGCTAAAGGGAAGTCTGTGTCAAAGCACATTTTCAGTCATGAGCTTAATAAGCCAATGGCTATTCTCTCTTATAACTGCTCCATCCCAAATCTGTGGAATCATTTTGGCTCCTTTTTCCCTCTCACACCCATGTTTAATACATCATGAAGTCCTGTCGGTTCTCTTTCAGAATATGTCCAGGTTCCAAGCACTTCCATTCTGTGTCTCTCCCCATTATGATCACCCTGGTCATCTCTCATCGTTTCTCAAGAGGATTACTGCAAACCCACATCTGATCTCCCTGCTTCTACTCATACCTTCCTCTCGTCTGTTTTCGACACAGTAGGCACTGTGATCCTCCAAAACCTGCAGACAGATCTTCTTACTCTTTCACTCAAAATCCTGCAAGGGCTCCTCCATACAAAGCAAAGCCTACGCCCTTACAGTGGCCCTTGTGACCTAACTTCCTCTCCTATTGCCCTTGTTTTCATTCACTTCATTCCAGCTGTGCACCGGTCTTACTTGGCATGAGCCAGCCTCTGAGACTTTGAATCAGCTGTTGCCTCTGCTGCACCGCTCCTCCCCCAGACATCTCCATGACTAACTCATCTCTACCTTTAGTGAGATCTACCCTATCTAACAACTGTAATGCTTCTTCTCCCCATCACCCCAATCTTGCTTATTTTGCCCTACTTTTTCTCTTTTCATAGCTATTTATCACCTTCTGACATATTAAGTATATTCTTTATTATGTTCATTGGTTACTGCTGTCTGTTTCCTTCTGCAAGAAGGTAAAGTCTGCAAGACCTGGGATCTATGTTCAGAATACAAATTTATATTTTTGTCATGGTTAGGTTAAGATTTCCTAGAATATTCCAAAGGTACAAGAACTTGCATCAGTAAATTGGTTCCAAATTTTTTTTTGAATGTACTATCTTGGTACTACCCCAGTGGTTAAGAATCTTTCTTCCAGTGCAGGGGATGTGGGTTCAATCCCTGGTCGGGGAACTATGACCCCACAGGCTTCAGGGCAACTAAGCCCAAGCACTGCAGCTAGAGAGCCCGCACCGCAACAAAGACCCAGCCCAGCCCAAAAAACAAATATAGATTAAAAAAACTTAAAAAGCACTACCTCACCTTGACACCACAATTCTCTAAATAGAGATTTCTATTTCAGGTTATTTATAAAATTTGTTTAGTTTTGTAAGACATGTGATAAGGAGCAATATATCCACATATATCTGTCAGGTGTGGGATGGAAATGGACAGATCAAGACAGAGCTTTCCAAGTCCCTTAGAGAAAAGAAACCATGGCCTAAGCAGGGTGCTTTTCTTTTCTTTAACTCATAATCAAATTTATTTATCCTAGTTTTGTCAAACTCACAATCGAGCTTATTTAACTTAGTTCTGTAAAGGAACAGAAACAAATTGGAGCTATGATGGACGCTGGTGAATTACTGGATTAATTATAAAAGAAGCCCCAAATTAATTAAAATTATTATAAAACTTGATTGTATAATTTTTCTGTATCAGGAAATTATCAACTTTCTGACTATGATCATCAACAAGCACCTCTAAGATTCTTTCACCTAGTTTTTTTAAGTTCTATTTTTGCCCCCACATCAAAAAATAACAACTGGATTAAAGAATTCATATCGAACAACAAAACAGAACAAAAACCGGAGAGAAATTACGTAGCAAACCAGAAACCCATGGACAACATCTATCATCAAAGATGGCCACTAAGCATATCCATAAATTTCAAAATATAAGTAGGTAGGAACAAACACCTCCACCATAAGTCCTGTATACTGTACATTCATTATCTGTGCAGCAGCAGGAAGCAGAAGAAAGCAATGGGACATCTAACAGGAAGCTCCTCAACAGACACAGGTATTCCCTGGAAAGCATTACACACCAAATCAAGAACAGCCACTGAAAACAAGAATGACTTTACCCAACTTAAAATCCAGTAAGAGTTAAGTGCAAAAAGCCCATGGATAGACCTGATGGAGCTGGAGCCACGTGACCCCTTCGGACTCCAGAAACTAATTCACCTAGAAATCCTCCTCTGACAGATCCCCAAGCCAACAGGAAATTGGTGGGAAGGGTGCATTTCTTGCTTGGCCCTAAAGAATCTTAAAATAGATGGCAAAATCTAAATATTAAGTCTGCTGCCGTGGAAACCACTAACAGAGCAGGCTACTCTAGAGGCCCACTTGTAAGATCAATGTTTGTCTTCCTCTTGTTACGATCCGAACCAGTCAAGGTTCACTCTAAGTCCTACTAGAAGATACAGCCACTATAGATACAGACCACCTTGACAAAAAAGTCTGAGAGAGACGAGGTCAGATACCACATCGCCTTCAAACACAGTCAAAATCAAGCAACAAACAGAGGGTTTTATATAACTTGCCATGTTACTCTGCATTCAGCCTCCACCTTTATTGCCTATAAATTCATATATCATACCTTAATGTTGCAAGCCTGCTCCATTAGCCTTCGTGCATTTTCCTCTGCCCTGTACCTCTTTGGAAGCTGGACTCTGAAGAACTTTAGGGCGCCTTCAAAATCAGCCTGCAGAAGATCTTCCTTTGAGGTCTACAAAACAATCACCAAGAATCGACCATTACATTTTAACCTACATCCATAACAAACACATTGCAAAAGGAATTTCTATTTTCCTGAATGTAACTTTTATTGGCCAAGATCTAGGTGAGGTCCAAAAATTTTTAGGAAGAGATTTCTAAGTGCTTTAGTATAAGCTGAATAAGTCACCGTAAATCCTAGAAGTGACAAAGGAATTAATTAACAGGTTAACATATTTAATTTATATAACCTCTAGATTAGAATGATGGATCCTGGCAAAGCTAACCACACTATGGCTCTAGGAAAGGAAAAATGCCAGAAAAAGGAAAAAATTTGAACTCTGGGACACATCTGTGATTTTAACTTGGTGGGCATTTTAAGGATTTTTTTTAAACAAAGCTGGCTGAAGACACAGACAGTATAATTAAAGCACAGAAGAGTTACATAACAAACACCTAATGAGAGGATGACTTTTCAATTAATGACAATAGCAGCTCAAATGAAGAAAATAAGAAATTATTTAATATCTTAAAGACAAAAAAAAGTAAATGAAGCAAACCACTTACCTACTGAATTTCTTATGAAATTCTTATGAATTTCTTTTGCAAAATTTACTTAAGAAATAACAACTACTTATAAATATATGCATGCACGGAAAAAAGACGGAAAGGAAATAAAAGAAAATGTTTCTCTGAAGAGGTTAGTTTTTTTTTCTTCTTCTTTATATTTTGCTGTATTTCCTGTGGGAAAGATCTTATAATAAGAAAGCAATAAATGTTTTAATAAACAACTACACATAATCATTGGCAAATATTGAGACACAAATTATGAGACTGAGGCATACTGGGTACACTGAAATAGGCCAAGTCAAAAAAAAAATTAGGTGTTAAGAGTCAGCACTTAATTTTCAAAAAAGGCAGAAAGAAAATGATTAAAACAAACAAAAAAAAAGTAGCTAGAAATCACAGAACTACATGAAAGTTCAAATTTTACTTTATTTAAATTCAAATGTAAAACGGATTAACATCTACACTGAAAGACTAAAAGGAAGTCAGAGGATTTCTGCTCATAATGAGTTGTCATCATCACCACCCTGGTCTAAGTCATTGTTTCTCAGCTGAGTCATTCAGTAACTTCCCAGCTGGTCTCCCCCTTTCTCCCTAGGCTTACAGCAGCTAGATACTTTTTCAAATCACGCTGCTCTTCTGTGTAAAGCCCTCCAATGGTCCCTACTGTGCTCAGAATAAAATCCAAAATCATTACCATTACCTGCAAGACCCTTTCTGATCTGGGGCCCTGCCTTCACCTTCAATATGATGTTGAATTGCATCTCTTTTCTTGGTCTCAGGTTCCAAGAACACTAGCCTTCTTTCTGGTTTTTTTTTTAACACACTGAGTTCATTCCTAACTGAAGCCTATTGCCTGTTATCTCTGTCTGGAATATTCTTCTCCCACATCTTCATTATGATAATAACTTTTTGTGATTTATATTTTAGCGCAAATACAAGATTTGAGTTAGACCTTTTCTGAGCACTTAAATTCTTCCTCCTAGCCTATCAAGTCATTCTTCATCCAGTCGTTTTCTAGTTTTTTGTTTGTTTTCATCCTAAAGAAAGGGGACTTATCTGTCTTGCTCTTTACTGTATCCACAGTGATAAGACTAATGCCTAGATTATAGGAGGTACTCAACTAAAATTTACTGAATAACTGAATGAATCCTTCTCTTGTCTCTCTTTCACTCTACATATATAATTTTTTCTCCCCTTCGCTTCTCTTTTAAATAGAAACATGTAAAATAAAATATTAATTCACACAGCAGGCATTTTCACAGGGGAGTAGGTTGGCCCAGGTTTAGATTCATAAACTAGTAATCAGAAAATAGAGCCAGGCTAACACTGCCAAGGGAAAAAACCAAGCTTCAGTATACCTCAGACTTATTTCCTCCCTCATAGATACTGAAAGATGGTGGCAATAAGTAGTGGAGAGAATATTTAGCAGGATAAAGTGCTATCAACTCACCTTAACTGGGAAAGGCAGCTACTGGAAACAAATTCAGCCCAAAAGTGGGTCTCTTCAACTGAAATATCAACTGCTGAATTGTTGAGAAAGCATCCACCTACCAGTTATACCAGACATACCACATCCTATTTCACCTGTAACACTTGTTCTGATGATTATCTCTGGTAATTGTTGGGGAAAATTCAAGACAAGCTGCTTATAGAGTTTGTAGTGAAACAGGACTGGTAGCTTTCTTCATCATTCAAAACCTCTAAGCACACCTTTTCTATTGTCAGTGCAACTAACCTCTAGTTACCTACAAACAGATGATCCAAAATGGTGTGGAACAGTCTATCACCTGCAGGCAGCAAGGTTGCCTAATTTTCTAATACTGCCCAAGGCCTAGTTTCAAGTCCAGCTTCTGAGATCATACAAAAGAAGAAAGATACAGCCCAACTCAGATGAAATCTCTGGAAACCAGAATTCAGAGTACTCTGTGACTGGCCTTTTCAAGACACTGCTGGTGTTACCGAAGCTCCAGATTGCCTGAAAGTGTGAGTTGCTCATTTGTGTCTGACTCTTTGCAACCTCGTGGACTGTAGTTCGCCAGGCTACTCTGTCCATGGGATTCTCCAGGCAAGATACTGGAGAAGATACTGGTAGCCATTCCCTTCTCCAGGGGATTTTCCTGATGCAGGGATTGAACCCATGTCTCCTGCATCGTAGGCAGATTCTTTACCATCTGAGCCACCAGGGAAGCTTACTTCAAGCATACCCACTATTAAAAAGTCAAAAAATTATCAGGTGCAAATTAGAAAGCAGATGCAGCACTTATTTTGAGTGATAAATTGATTTTTATATTTGGGGGGGTATCAGAAGTATACATGGGCTTCAGCCCATGGAGTCACAAAGAGCTGGACACTACCAAGTGAACTAAGAAAAATCTTTATTTATTTATCTGGCTGCACCGGGTCTTAGCTGTGGCATGCAACCTCATGCCAAATTGAAGATGGCGTGCATCTTCAATCTTTATTGTGGCATGTGGTATCTTTAGCTGTGGCATGGGAGACCTAGTTACCTGACCATCCGGGTCCCCTGCATTGGGATCTTGGGATCTGAGCCACTGGACCACCAGCAAAGTCCCAGCATGGCAACTTTTACACTTGGGTCTTTAACTTCTTTTAAGAGTTACTGAGTTGGCCAAAACGATTGTTCGGGTTTATGGAAAAACCTGAATGAACCTTCTGACCAATCCAATATAGTCTGTCTTCAGTGAGTAATCAATCCTTGCAGCAGTCAACAACAGAGGTAAAAATGGGAGAAAAACTTTCTCATCTGCTTTTTCATTCTCTCCTTGAAATTAATGTTTTAAGGAAGTTTACAAATTAAAAAAAAAACTAGGATACAGTTTGACAGCATAAGAAATCTAATCAAAATTATACCTTAGATGGCTGCTGGAGGGACAGTGGGAGCATTTGGCTATAGGTGTATGTCAATGCTCGGCCTGAGAGTCCTCCAGTTTCACCATGCACAGGGCCCAGAGTACCAGTACTGAAACTAGAGCCAACACTGACATGTTATACAATGATCTGATAATAATTTCCCATGTCATATAAAAGAAGAAAGAAAAAATCTAGGAGGACAGGAAGATTTTGAACATGAGTAAAAGCTTCTCCTTTCTCCAAATTTCACACACTTACAGAGGAGTATGAACTCTGGCTGTATGCCACTGTTAATACCATTTTGGGAGTGTTTTTCCCACTGAAAAATTCAGTGCAAGAGTATCACATTTTCAAGTGATTAAAAAAATAAGAAAGAGAGAGAGAAGAAGGCAGGGTGGGTGGTAATGAACAGTTCTAACATTTGAGTGTTAGCTCCAGATGCTTCTATTCCAAACCTCTCACTGTTCTCCAAAGACAAATCTTTCTTTAAAGGCCTCTGATAAGCAGCAAAATCTAGATTTAATTATTTTAGAGGATTATTTGGGGGGAAAAAATCTAGGCACAGTTCTCTTTCTCACCTTCACTATATTCACCACAAATGGCTTTTTCTTCCTTTAGGCATAGAGTCTAACAGGATTTCCATTCCATTGAGCAAAGTTTCTGGAGGTCTGAGGATCATTTGGAAGTGTGGGCTTTAGAAGAGGACAACATTACTTAGCTGGTATCTAGGATACCTGTATCCCTTGCTTATTTAGTATTTTAATTTCACCAAAGAAACATATGCTTGGTGGGTCTGCACACAGAATTTATGCCTTGTGGTAATATCTAAAGTGGAACACTGGTACTTAATTTATTAAAGGGAAATTATTCTTTACTAAGTGTACCTTTGAAGGACCATAAGCAAAAATTCCAAATGTGCTTGGTGTTCCTGTAGTTTGATGGTCCCTCTGTGCCTCAGGGAACAAAATATAAGGCTCAGAGTTCAAATCCACAACACTGTCTTGGTAAATCTTCATTTAATTTGATCTGTTTCATTAAGAAAAGTAACTGGCCTCATATGAAAAAAATAGTACTGGGATCTTAAATGCAAAACAGGGATTTGTATGTGGTTAGCCCCTACATAGTCATATTGAAAACATGACTAAAAACCTAAACTTCAGTTCCTTCCCTCCTGACTGGTAATGGAAAGATTACAACATTGCATGTGGCAGGATTCCTCTTAGGACCACCCTGGGCAGATTAACCATCGATCCCCTATCATTAGGCAGTCCAATAACATGTGCTGAACAATTGGACATCCCCCTGCTACACACTAAACTTGGAGCAATAACTCACTGGATAGCTGATCCCAATTCATAGCCATATTGCTAATTAAAGGGCATGTGATGTGAATTCTCAGAATGTAGAGTACCGTAATTCTATCAACAATCTTTTAAGCTGTGTAACAAAGTCAGAGATTTCCAAATGGCCCTGCAGATAACTCAGCATACACTTTTCACATAGACTGCAAGTGGCTCTATGACCTGCAATGTTTGAGCCCAGAACAACGTGAGGGCTGTACCTACTTGGGTACCTAATTTGGCAACCGAGCGGTTTGTACAGTTGCAACATATAGATGTCTATGAGCCCCCCACAGATCTGAACCTTGTGAAGATCACAGCTTTTACTGTTGACAATCATTCTACACTACAGGCAGTTTAAAGCCATCCCTGATGCAGATGTAGGTATGAGAGACATTTCTCGTTATCGATTTTATGTTCCCTTCAAAATGCTAAAAATGTAAATGCCAAAGAAAGGCAGTACCAGGTCACTGTAAAGTTATCAGTGGAAGCCTGTCAGAGACAAAGTTAAGCAGTCTGTAAGGATATAGAAATGCATTAGATAAAAAACTGACTCCTTAAAGAGAAGCAGATAATTTGTTGAAATATATTTTAGCACTTCTCAATGTCAAAGCTCCTAAAATGCTCTTTATTTCACTGTTTAAAAAAAAAACCCTCCTTTTAAATAGAATCATGATTCTTCCGTTTTCTCCTTTATTAAGAAAAAAAAAAAGTGACTCAGGAAAACAAAATTCAAGTGAGCACTGATGACCTCACCTGGGCACTGAAACATATATTTTGAGTTCTTCCTTCTTAAATTACAAAGGAACTGTATTTCTCAAAAAATATCACCCCCTTCCCTATAACTGTATGCTGGTCACTGCATTCAACTTCCCTTGCAGTGATAAATAGACTTTCTTCAGGGTGAGAAACCCCTTATGTGCACAGCTACCTAACATATCTGTTATGATGATATAGGAGAGATCCTATTTATTTGTAAATAGATACATTAAGACTAAGTTAATACTTGTAAAGATAAGTATAAACAAAGATGAACTATACTAGAGGGAGATATGTGAGAGAGAGAGTTAAATTCAGTCAAGTCAATCTTGTACTTCTGAAAAGACTCAAATATGAGAGAACCAAATGAAGGAACAGTCTAGAATGGTATTAAACTCCATTGTATAAAATAGACAAAGCGAAATTATTCTTGCCCAATTACCAAATAATGGTATAGAGCTACTGTAGACCAATTATATTATAGAACAGTTGCTAGGTATAGTTCTCAAACCGCTAAAAAGAAACCCTACACCAGTGATTGTGGGTATTTAATTTTAACCCTTGATGGGAAGTGAGGAAGAGTGAATTTTTCCTCTTCTTCAGGAAATTAAATTTAAAAAAAAAAGCAAATCAGACTTCCCAGACTCAGCACAGACCCAACAGCCCTAAGCTGTTTCCAGATAAACAGTTCAAACATTCCAGGAGAGAAATCTGTAATTTCCTAATCAATGATTTTTAGGGAATAAAATTCCCTACTAAAACAATCAAACTGGATATCAAATAGAGAGGTTAGAAAGCAAACCACACATAGTCTAGATAAGTCACAATAATGTCTGTTGTAAAATTTAACCCTTTGGAGACATAAATAACAGAATGCCTCCACCAAGCATTTGGGTATCCTGGTTTACTGCTAAGCCTGGCCAGCCATAAGACCTTTTTCTTTTTTGCTGCCAGAGAGATAATGCCACTGATGTGGGCTCAGAGAGGAGAGCCATATCCCCGCCAGTCAATTAAGGAGTGGCGTGGACCAGGCTCGGGCAGAGCCCCAGGGCAGTGGCCACTCAGCACTTCCTTCCCGGTAGAGTGGGGAAGGAAACAGGAGACCATAAGCCTCTTCCGGGGCTACAAGGAATTCTCACAGAGGTGGCAGATTCTCTACAAATGAAGTTCAATGAAAAACAGTCTCACCGCCAGAAGCCGAGGCACAAACAGACGATGCCCCATCCCCAGAAGTTCCAGCACTCGACACGCATACTCATTCACCAGCTTGCTCCTCTCGTCGTGCATGTCCTGGGACTTTTTGACGGGAGCTGTGAGCTTAGCAGCTGGGGCTGGGCAGGGCACCCCTTCTTCCATGAGCAGTAAGTAGGTATCCAGAATGAGAAAGCGGGATCTCTTATCCACAATTTTGAGAACTGCGGTGGGAGGGGAGCCAGGCTTCGGTCTCCCCGGGAGCACGCACAAGCCAGTCTGAGGTGGGAATTGCCAGCTAACGTCTCCACGAGAAAAACATTTTGGCTAAATTATCCACTGTGAGAGAGCCCCAGAGTATACTGGAAATGAAATCAAATGCTGATCTAAATTAAAAACAACAACAACAACAAAAAACCAAAAACGGCGAAAGCAATCGAACACAAGAAAATGGCCAAGAGTGATGCAGGAGAGTTCACATACATGTGTAAAAATGGACAAGATGCTTAGAAGGGTCTAGCATGAGAGTGTGTGTGAGTGTGTGTGTGTGTGTGTGTGTGTGTGCTGTGCATATGTGTGTGTGAGACGGTGTGTGTGTGTGTGTGTGTGTGTGTGTGAGAGAGAGAGAAGCGACAGCAGCAGCGGTAGCCAGGAAGCCAGCGCAGTTGTGAAGCTGCAAGGAGAAAAGGATGAGCTCATTGCAATCCTTGGTTCGTGACAAGCAGCGCTGCTGCTGCTGCTGCTGCCTCTCGCTGTGAATCAGTAATGAAGGGGTAGGGAAGGAGGGGAGGGAAGAGAAGGAGGTAGGTGAATGAGCATGCAGACTGTGTCTCGGGGGAGAATGCTGTAATAGGAAGCCAATGGCGAGCCGCTGGGCAGATGCACTTCCCCTCCCAGTCCACCGTCAATCAGTGTTAGGCTGACAGCTTATGCTGTTGAATCCTAAACCCACAGACAGATGAACTAGCTTCTCCCAACGTGTGATGCTCACAGGAAAATCAGACAGTCTGCTGGCTAAAAGACTGACCTTTACTCACTCCTGCTTTCTAATAACGATGGATACCAGTCTGATTTTATACCACGTATCTAAAGTGGGAGGCTCCAATTCTCGTTAGATCACTGAAATTTCTAACAGAAGAGGGGCTTAGGGGAAGATGACAAAGTATGGACAGAAGAGCAAGGACCGAGCAGCCAAGAAACGACACACCCTCAAGTTGAAGTGTTTGTGCAGTAATGACTTTTTGCAGTGCTAGGATATGCAAAAGTAACTCAGCATTCTGGGAAGGCTGGCTGCAACTAAAAGGAAGATTTTTTAAAATTTATTTTTATTTTTTATTGAGGTATGGTTGATGTAAAATATAAGTTTCAGGTATACAACATAGTGAAAATGAAGATTTTTATAAATACACAATATGATAAAGCATAAAAACCTACAACATTATAATAAAAGTATACCTTTAAGGAACTATTAGAGTTGAGATTCTCAAAGCAGAAATAACTTTCCTAACCTAAAGACTTTGATAAACACTCAGTTAATAGTTCTAAACATTGTTTTGATATTTTCTGGTCTAGTCCTGCCTTGTATAAGACAACTGAGACTTATCCATAGTTTAAAATTTTACAATCTTGGTATTGCAGTTTTACATTAATTTCCTTGGTGTGAACGATCAGTTGTCACAAAATCAAGGCAAAAGGACAAGATCCCCACTCATGGAGTTTCTTAACTTTATCCTAACAATTAACTAACACATATCCAGAATCTTGGTGCTAAATCTCTAGAGTTGGTCATGAATACCAGACCAGCTTCTCCATACATAACTGTAGCATGGTACAGAGAAATGGGGCTAGGAGAGCCAGAGCAAGTTCCTTCTCAGTCTTAGTTTCTTAACTGACAAATAAGAGTTATGGATCTCATTTATTGGCATAAATCATGATCATCTCTCTGATAGTGATTACCAAAATACATTAATTACAGAACTGAAGATTAAGGGAAATGTTGCCTTCTTTAACAGAATATGGTTTGGTTTCTTTTTCCAAAACTTCAGGAGAACATTAGTTTGGTTAAACATTTAAAGTATTAATTAACAAAATATCTTAAATAAGATATGTATATATTGCTGTCAAGCCCTCTATTTCTTCCAAAAATTATTTCTTAAAAAATATAAAGATTATAATGTAAAATTATCAAAGCCATTAGAAAAAAAAAAAATATATATATATATATATATTTCAGAACACTAAGGATTTAGAGAAAATGTCTGATAGGTTACCCAGGATGGCAGTTGGTTTAGCCAGAAGGGGAAAGAAGGAAGAGGTTCTGGGCTTCTCATATCCCTAACTACCCCCCACCAAAACAAACACACCCCCATCCCCACACATAAGAAAGAGCTCCATTTTTATCTTCTTTACATAGTGGAGTTCTACATGAGCTCTTGTTTGAAAAGATTGTGTTATTGTGTGAAGAGCACTGCCTTAGTAGCTTCACATTTAAGAGCAAGGGGATATTTTGACTTGAACAAGAAGGAAGAATTCAGTGACTCCTTAGCTTAAAGGATTTTTTTTTTTAATTATTGACTTTTATTTTAAAGGATAGAGGAGTTGCTCCCATGTATGTGACTTGGTCTCAAAGAACACTAGCAGAAGCATTATTTTAAATTTATGTAAACCAGAGACAAAAAATTTATTATCCAAAGGAACTCTGGTAAAAAGAAGTAAAAAAGTAATCAAAAGACTTCGGAACTCTAGGGTTTGGCTCTGATGCACACAAAAGAAGTTAAAAATATATGTACTAAACATTAAGTGTAATAATTAAAACATGATATTTTAATGAGCAAACCAGGTTACACTTCAAACATTTAGGTACATTTAACAAGATGCTGTGTAAAAGGCACTACAAACAGGTGGTAATACATTTCAGTTTTCCCTATCTCTCCATCATCGTTCCCCTAATGTATGTATTATTCTTGAAGAGGGAAAAGGCGCAGTCAGCTGGGGCTCTGGGTGATTCCTGCTGGGATGGCAGAAGTATTTATAGCGGGACGTGTCATGGGTCCAGGGCACACCTCCTCCAATCAGGCTAAGGAACTGGGGTCACACTGAGGCCCTACTGAAGGCACAGGGGATTAGAGGAAGGGGAAGACATGGGGGCAGGTCTAGGTGACTCCTCCTACCAGCCCCTGAAGCAAGATCCTGAACCAGAAGGTGCAGAACTGGCAACAGTGGTGGGTGGAGAAGGTGGAGCTGCTGACGTCCTGGTCAGAACTAGGTCCTAGGGCTTCATTCCCCAGACAGGCCAGTAGAGACTGAAGATGAAGATGAGGAGGGAGCTACAGCACTGAGTGACCACAACACTGCCATGGACCCAAAACATGGCAAAGTTGGTGGAAAGGGCAAAGGTGGTGACATCAAATGCCCGGTGGGAAGATGTGGTACAGAAAGCCCACCAAGCCTGGCAGGTGTCCACTGTCTGCCAATGACCTCACTGGTCCTGTTTTCAAGTTGGTTGCCCCTTAAGAATAGGCTGTTGATCAGTATCAAGGAAAGTAATTATTCTACATTATCACTTGGTAAAAAGAAAGAATGTAACTAGTGATTTCTGAAGCCCTAGAAGAGTGAGTAATCTCAATGAGCATTTCCCCTTATGCCTCCCCAACTCCCCAAGTAAATTATTTATTGCTCATCAGATTCAGCAATAAATACAGTAAACTTTTGAAAGACAAACTTTTGAGTTGTTATAAGTAGGCCAAAACTGAAACTAATGATAGAAAAGAAACTCTTCTGCATTAACCAGTTAATAATACATGATTTCTCATATTTCCTTACATTAGGAGATTTTTTAGAAAATTCTGTAAAGTAAGTTCAACAGCAAACTGAAGATAATATGGGAAATGTGGGTGAGTCATCCTATGAGGCAGAGTGAGAGAGAGGTAAAGAGGGCCAGGCAGTGGTCCCAAAGCCATCATCTAAAGAACAGCAGCCTCATGCTGGAGCGCTGGAAGCAGGTGCATGGTGGTGCCGTCCTAATTAGAGTTCTGGGCTTGAGTGCGCTTCCTGAGCCACTCCACTGACTGTGGCCATGTGCAGAACATAAATAGATTTCCATTGTAAAATGAAAAGCGTACTTGACTTAATTTATGGAACTGTAATTAAGAATGCTGAGTGCATAGTTACTTCAGGGGTTACAAAGGTGAAAAAAGGAAACACTTTCCAATCTGCAGGAGCTTCAAATCAGGGAGGCATTCAAACATAAAGGTAAAGCAGGATGTGGACTCTGTAAGAGAAGGAGGAACACACTGTGTCTTATGATCTAGTCATGTCTCCATTGTCTGCAACAGATGCAGACAGAAGTGGGTTTAGACTAGTGGGACTGGCCTGGATCCAATTATAAGAGTAATGAGAATTAAACAGATCTCTGAGAGCAAAGCAGGGCAGGCATTGCTTATGAACATCATCCTTTAGTCACATTTACTAACTGAATGACACTCGTGAGGTACTTCCTACTCTGGGGCCTCTGTGAAAAGGTAGTATCACCTACCTAGTAAAGGCACTCTGAAATTTAATAAGTTGATGTATAGAAAGGAATTATCTCCTAGTGCCTAACACAAGGTGGGTACCAGATAACCCTAGAATTTCTTTCATTCTTTCTAGAAAGTCAAGAAAAGAGGAGAGCAAGTGTAAAATGCATCGTCTTCACCTGGGTTAGAGTCTAGAAAGACAAAAGGCTCTGGATGTTTTAACAGAGAATTACCCAAATACCAATAAAAGATGTTCCTGTAAGACAAACTGCCTCTTTAGTTGAGATTTAGATGGTGAATAATAAGTAGCAAAAGGATCCATGCTCTTCTCAACTAGGACAGGTAAAACTTCAAAAACTCAATTCTCTATTTCTTTTTTGTCTTCTAGACTACTTTTAAAAAGCTGAGGCCTCAACAGTTTGGCAAATTCCTGAGAGCCAACAAGAATGGATACTACCCACTCCAGTATTCTTGCCTGAAGAATTCCATGAATAGAGGAGCTTGGCAGTCTAAAGTCCACGGGGTTGGGAAGAGTCGGACACGACTGATTAACATTTTCACGTTTTTTTTTTTTTTTTTAAGATTCAACAAAAATAAATAAATAATATCGAGTAGTATGATATCTTGGAACTGTAAAAACCCTACAACTCACCCTGCCTTTCAAGTCTTGGTTCTGCTTAGCACTGTTCCTTGTGCTTCTGGAGATAAAAAGAAACATCAGAGGCTGCTGCTGTCTTTATGGATTATTCAAGCTACTTGAAGAAAAGGCTAAAATGAAATGCAATGAGACTAAGTATACAACTTGGATCATAGGGAAATGAGTCTATTTATCTTGTAGTTGGGACTCACACACTGAGGAATTAAGAGTTCAAAATAAGAAAATACGTAATTAACTAATATCATGGCTGGTATGGCTTACAAGATTTTTGGAACTCAAAGAAGAAAAAATATCCTTGTAAGATATTACAGACTTACCTAGTTTTCTAGAAAAGTTTTGACTTCTTGTGACACTTTAAGCATAGCTATCTTAAAGGAGTTCTTTTGTTTTACTTTTTTAGTAGAAGAGAGAACTTTTCCCCACCAAAAGCAATTCAATAACATTCTGAATAGTCATGGCAGTATCACTATTACCTTGTTACTTACTCTTGTGATCAGATTTAAGAGTAATCATAATTTATTAATGCAAGAACTTCTACAGTCTCTTTGGGAGTTGGTCATTTTGCTCTGTTTCCTTATCTTTGTTGGCAGTTAGCTCAAAAGACTGACTATTTGTATTACTGGACCTTTATATTTATTTAAAAAGGACTACTTATGGTAAGTGAGAAACCTGAGATTTCCAGGCACTCAGTTGGATCATGTATTTTATAATAATACAGGATACAGGATTTTTTTCCATGTGATGTTGGTGAAAACATCTGAACACAGTCAGTTTCCTTTTCTTCAAGCTAATTATCCTTGTTGATAACTGGGTCTCCTGTGAGCTGGTTTCTGGACCATTCTAGACTGTTCACAGTCCTACCTCCTGCTCCAAGGAGATGATTTTGTTAGACAGTGTATCTCAATAAAGTATTACCCACACTAATATACTTGATAACTCTAGAATTATGAAATAATGATTTTATGATTAACAGAATCATAAAATAATGCAATGTTTTTAGACCCTAGAAACATCAAAGTCTTAACACACACATTCGTCTTATTGATGAAAAGTCTGAGGTGGCAGATAAATGACGTGTTCACAATCATAAAATATGCCTGAAGGAGAGCCAGGAAGCCAGAGCCCCACTGCACTGCAGAGAACCTAGCATTTCCTGCTCTGTACCTTGCTCTCTTTCGGTAATGGAGCCCATTAAAAAACAACAACAACTCTCAGAAGGAAGACTGTGCTCTACCATTTTAATGGAACTGGTCTGAAGCCTGTGCCTGCCATCTGATATGAATGAACCTAAGAGACTTAAATCTGAGTTGAGAGGAGGCTTCCAAAAGTCCACCTTGATAACAGACACTTCTAAGCACACACACACTTGTGATAACAAAGCACATCTGCCTTTTAGTTTTGAACTGAGAAGCACTCTCTTCTTCAATCATACAGAGAAGCTACACCCTTGGCCACTTGGCCTCAGTGTCTACATAAAAGCAGCTTTTTTGAAGCCATGTTAGTGATGCGGGCTTGAAAACGGAAGCTAACTTGGTTCATTAATTCCCTCCTCTGGACAGTTTGTGTGAGGCTCATCTTTATTTTCAAGTTGAAGCAGAAGGCATAAATGGTAGCAGAGGTCTGTTTCTTTAAATTAATTATTTAATTAATTAATAGGTTGGTATAAATGTAATTGTGGTTTTGGACCATGAATTTTAAGTCATTATAATAAACAGGCTCAAACACATCTTTATTAATCAAAATAGGTACCACTACAATCAACACGTTTTTGTCAACAAGAAATAAGTTTGTTTATTCTTGTAGTGTAAAAATGCATCCTTTGGGATTCCGTAAACTCTTGGAAAGTATTTTCTGCCTCCTGCTGGTTGTGGAAGGCTTTTTCCTGCAAAGTTGTCAAGATGCTTGAGTCAGCAAGAGGTCAAGTGAATATGGTGGATGAGGCAAAACTTCCTAGCTCAATTCATTTATCTTTTGATAAACCAACCTCGTGTTGGTTGTGTGATGTGCACTCAGGCATTGTCATGGAGAGGAACTGGGCTCTTTCTGTTGACCAATGCCGGTTGCAGACCTTGTAGTGTTCAGTGCATCTCACTGATTTGCTGCACATACTTCTCAGATGTAATGGTTTCGCCAGGATTTAGGAAGCTGAAGTGGATCAGATAGGCAGCAGACCACCAAACAGTGACCATGACCATTTTTGGTACAAGTTTGGCTTTAGGAAGTGCTTTGGAACTTCTTCTTGGTTCCACCACTGAGTTGGTCGTCACTGGTCGTGGTGTACAATCCACTTTTTGTCATACCTCTCAGTCTCATTGAGAAATGGTTCACTGTTGTTGTGTAAATTAAGAGAAGACAACAAAAACTATGATTGTTTTGATTTGTTGTCAGCTCATAAGGCACCCACTTATCAAGCTTTATCACTTTTTTAATTTGCTTCAAATGCTAATGACAGCAGAATGGTTGATACTGAGTTCTTTGGCAACTTCTTGTTTATTAATAGTTGTAAGAGGGTTAGCTTCGATGATTGCTCTCAATTAGTCACTGTCAACTTCTGATGGCCAGCTACTACTATGCTCCTCATCTTCAAGACTCTTGTCTCCTTTGCAAAACTTCTTAAAGCACCACTGCACTGTACATTCGTTAGCAGTTTCTGAGACAAATACATTGTTGATATTGCGAGTTGTCTCTGCTGCTTTATGACCCATTTTGAACTCAAATAAGAAAATCGCTCAAATTTGCTTTTTGTCTAACATCATTTCCATAGTCTAAAATAAATATAAAATGCACAGCAAGTAATAAGTCATTAGCAAAAAAACATAGAGTGACAAATGCGCATTAAAATGATGTATAACATAACCACATTTAGTTAAGAATGTACTTCAATATCAAATGGCAAATTTCAACAATATAAAAGCCGTGATTACTTTTGCACCAACCTAATGATTTATTTCTGGCTGCACTGGGTCTTCGTTTCTGGCGCAGGTTTTCTCTAGTTGTGGTGAGTGGCGGCAGCTCTCTAGTTGCAGTGGCCTCTCTTGTTGCAGAGCACAGACTCTATGCATGTGGGCCTCTGTAGCTGTCTCCTGTGGGCTCAATAGTTCTGGCTCATGGACTTAGTTTCTCACGATATGTGGGATCTTCCCAGACCAGGGATGCAATACATGTCCCCTGCATCGGCAGGCAAGTTCTTAACCACTGGATCACCAGGGAAACCCCAAAGGTCTGTTTTTTAATTTTAAACAGAGATTAAAACCATGACATATTGAATCTAGACTGTTCCGTGATGATCTCAAGCTAGACCAGCATTTTACTTTTTCTCTGTGTTTTGTCATTGTTGTTGAAAATAATGAGGTGCTATATTCATCTTGTAAGTTGTGAATTGCCTCTTCCTCCTTCTCACGGTCCATCTCCAGTTTCTATTAAATTTGCTATCTCTGGAATCTTTGTGTTACATAGAATGCTAGGTGTAGTGTAACAGCTGTCACTGTGAAAAATAATATTTTCAGTGGAGGAGTTATATGGGTCAGCTCATGTATTAGCAAGTGAATTTGTTTCCACAAAATGAATATGTCAAGATGAGGACATTCAATTTTTTTTTTTCTGAACAGCTAAGTCCACGTTCTGAAATCAAGATGCTAATAGACTATGCTAGTTCCCTCTTTCCTACTTCCCACTCATGGCTTCGAATGGATTCAGCAGAATTTCAGAAGTAGCAAGCTGGTGAGAGTGGAGGGGATTTTCTCCGTTACTTTCACTGAAGGTGACTGGCTGTCTCTCCACCTCCCTTGCACATTCAGCCCTGTACACTGAGCGCTGCCACAAGCTGTCTTGCAGGATGACGGGAACAAGTGAACAAGTGTGTGAGGGTCCTTCCTGCTTGGTAGGCTCCTTCCCCCACCTCACACATATATTTGTTTCAAGCAGAGTCTAACAAAACAACTTACACATCACAAATTCTTGATAAATATTTAAGTGACTGAAAGTATAAATAATAATAGTTACCATTTATTTGGAGCCTATAACAGCCATGAATTGGGCTTCACAGGTGGTGCTAGTGGTAGAGAACTTGCCTGTCAATACAGGAGACATAAGAGATGCAGGTTCGATCCTTGGGTTGGGAAGATCCCCTGAGGAGGGCATGGCAATCCACTCCAGTATTCTTGCTTGCAGAATCCCACGGACTGGCAGGCTACAGTCCATAGGGTTGCACAGAGTTGGACACGACTAAAGTGACTTAGCACACATGCAACAGCCGTGAATTATACCAAGGCCTATTACTGCAATTAATCTTAACAACCAAGTACACTCATTTTGAGCTTCCCTGCTGGCTCTGAAGGTAAAGAATCCACCTGCAATGTGGGAGACCTGGGTTTGATCCCTGAGTTGGGAAGATCCCCTGGAGGAGGGCATGGCAACCCTCTCCAGTATTCTTGCCTGGAGAATCCCCGTGGACAGAGGAGCCTGGAGGGCTACAGTCCATGGGGCCACAAAGAGTCGGACACAACTGAGTGACTAAGCACACATACACCCACTTTACAAAGGAGGCATCTGAGCTTAAAAAAGAAATAAAGTGACTTGTAGCTACAAGACCGTGTAGCTACTAAATGGCACCTGCAACTATAATTTACACATCTGATATATAAGTATTTTAAGTCTAGTTTGAGTTATTTGAAACAAAGAAGGAGGTGGAGGCTAGATCCTAGAGGCTAGTCAAGTTAGTCCAGTGGAAACTACACGATTTTCATAGTCATGTAGAGTGACCAATGTGTCATTTTAAAATTTTTATTTATTTATTAATTACTGGAGGTTAATTACTGACTAACATGTCTTGGTTCTAAAAGAAATGACAAAAACAACTTATGTACACTGTACCCTGGTGATCTTACCCATACCTTTTTTTTTTTTTTTTGACTACTGGACAACCCAATCCTGAGATCAGCCCTCTCTCCAGAGCTCCCAGTCTATGTATCTCTTCTTCCTGGACAAATGCAGCCTCACATGCAAATTCGTCCTGGCGTGTCCAAGGTCACCATTTCTTCCCCAATGCAGGTCCTCCTCTTATATTTCCCATCCTAGTGAACAGTATCCTCATCTACCCAATCACCCTAGCAGACACCTGGGTGTCATCCTAGAGTCCTCTTTTTACCTCCACTTCTCCCACTCAACCCATCATTCAAGAGTGGTTGATTTAATCTCCTCATCATCTCTCAAAACTATCCTCTCTTCTTCATTCCCAACGCTTCTGATTTGGTTCAGCCTTAGTATGACATGCTGGGACTTCTATAATCTGTGATACTCAAGTTACTTGAAGTTCCCCTCCCTCTACAACCAGGTAACTGCATACCTTAATATCTTTGTTCTTGCTCTCGTTTTGTTGAGCTGTGCTTCCCCTCTAGTTTCACTTAACCTTTTCCTAAATTTGTTAAAAGTCAGCTCTTGTATTACCTCTGGCAGGAACCCTCCCTCAATCCCAGGGTTGGGGGCATGGCCTTTCTGCTTGGTCTCTTTCCGCCTTTGCTCTCTCTCTCATAACACTCGTATTCTTATACTTTAATAAGCTGCTACCTTAAGTATCAAAATCAACACTTAGGGTCCTTCTCCCCTACTGAGACACTTAGAGATAGGTATCATGTATTAGCCTTCTTTTTGTCCTAAAAACTTAATAGAGGCAATTACTTGAGACACAGTGGCTATTCTATAACTATTCGTTGAAATGGTTCAGCATTTGAAATGGATAAAATAATATTATTCATGGGAGGGAAAGATAAACATTTCTCTGGGTAGAGATATTGATGCTTTAATATTTCTGAGCCTTTTAATTTCTTTTGGTTGTACCACATAGCATGTGGGTCTTAGTTCCTTGACCAAGGATTGAACCCACGCCCACTGCATCTGAAGAGCAAGGAAGTCCATCTGAGCCTTATAAAGGGTTATTCCCTCTTTCTAGAATGATTTCCTCCATTATTTTTTCTTTAAAAATTATAACAATCCTGAAAACTGTTGTCACGGAGAAAACAAAAGCTGAGATATCAGAGATACCTGGCTTTAAAACCACAATTTCAAGTCCAATTAGTTGCATGACTTTAGGAAAGTTAACCTCTTTGAGTCCCACTTTATATAGTAATACTATGAAGCTGTTAATGTTTATTTCTAGCCTGGTAAACTGGGATGCTGGTAAAAAGCATTAATCGATAGGGAAAGTGCTGGGGACAAAGTATGGAGGATGAAATCGGTTAGTGAGGAATATGCGGCAATCCGTTGGAGATGTTCTATAGGCTATGGGAAATAGAATATGGAGCCAACGGATGGGTTTAGGAATCACTGGTAGTCATATGCAAGATGAAACAAGGGAATAAATGAAGTAAATTAGGGAACTATGGAAGTTATGAAGAGAATCTGCCTGCAATGCAGGAGACCCAGGTTAGATCCCTTGGTTGGGAAGATCCCCTGGAGAAGGGAATGGCTACCCACTCCAGTATTCTGGCCTGGAGAATCCCATAGACAGAGGAGCCTAGTGGGCTACAGTCCATGGAGTTGCAAAGAGTTGGACACGACTGAGCAACTAACATACATGGAAATTATGAAGAACTGTTCTCACAGTTTACTTGAATAGTCTTCTTAATCATCCCAGATGTAATTTAATAACTAATTGTATAATTATACTTTTAGGGAAATGATCAACCCAACAGACAGAAAAGTTCTATTACTGCATTAGTTTCACTCACCAGTATGTTCCAGCACTCAGTACAGTAACTGCCTATAGAAGGAGCTCAGGAAACACTTAACTGAGTTGATGAATGATTGAATCTCACATCATACTCACCAATGGATATTCTAATCATATGCTTTTGAAATCTGGTGACCAAAATAAATAGTAATGTGAGACTATAAGCTCCTAATAAAAACGTCCCGAGGTGAGGGTAAAAACAAAAACCTTGTAAGTTTCTACTGTGGGCCAGACCTGTATCATCTGCTTCCACACATGACCTCACTCATTCCCATAATATGTTGTGGTAACATCACTGCTAAAACAAAGGATTTGCTCATGGTTTGAAAAATCAGTTTGTCCCATCTCTGCAACATCCTTGATTTCTCACTTCCTTCTGCCTTCTAAACCTAATTTATCTGTAAGTCCTGTCAGTCCTATCCACAAAACTATCTGAAATCTGTCCTCTTTTTCCATCTTAATTGTCATTACCTTGATCTAAGGCAACATCATCTCCTCACTGAGCTTGAAATAACATCTTAATTAGTCTCTGTTTCTGTTCTTGCCTCTTTTCAACCTACATTCCACACGCTAGAATTACTCATTCAAAATGATGTCTTAAAACCATAAATCACATCAAATTTCTTCCTGATTAAAACTTACACTGGCTTCCCATGTTACTCAAATGCCAATGTATTTCTGTTCATTACAGGTCTCTACTGATTCAGCCCCTGCCTAAACCTCTGACCACAACTCCATCCTCTTTACATCTTGCTCACTCACTCACTAGGCTCCAGTCACACTAGCCTCCTTTCAGTTTCAAACATATAAAGCTTTTCCTGCCTCGGGGCCTTTGCACTTCCTGTTGCCTCCAATTTACATACGGTTGGTTCCACGGCAACATTTGACTCAAACGTTATTTTGCTCCAGGAGGACTTTTCTTACCAGATTATCTAGTGGCAGGTAGTAGTAACACTTAGATTCCTCTGTATGATTTCTTTCATGACATTTATTACTATTTGAAATTGTTTATTCCTTTCTTATGTATTATCTTTCTCTGCAACTAGAAAGTACCATGGCAAAGCTTACAGGGGAGAAGAGAGAGAGCTTTTAAATTATCTTGATTGACAAGCTATTAGAAAAATATAACCATAAAATAAGGTTCTTGTCTTAGCTTCTTTCATTCACTCACTCATTTTTACTTTAGAAGATTATTATTTTACAGGGCCTTTTGAATCTCTCTTTTCTTAAGCAACCAATACTCAATGAAAGTGACTCTTTGACATTTATAGATTTAATATTTATTGCTTCAGCTCTCTGAGAGACCCCATGAGGCCACAACATAGCACCTTATGAGTCTGCTAAGGAATGAATTTAGTTACTCCCATATAGCAGATGGTGAGTAACCTTAGCTTATAGTCTCATTCTTCTCAGTTATTATATGTTCTCATTGCAAGACAGTTACTTTTATCTCAATTTTATTAATAAACTGAATAAAAAAAAGAGGTATTAAAAAATTAGGAAATTTAAGAACATCTTTAATTTATCCTTTATGAATGTCAAGTTGTTTTTTTTCCCCCAAACCTACGTCTATACACATTAAAGAAAGAGATGATACTCCAACTAAATTGATCTACCTGGTTAACTACAGCAATACCATGATTAATAACAAATGTTATAGGTCCAAAAAGCCTACGATTAATCTATAACCATCATAAAGACTGGCCACAGAAAAATACAGAAACCATTTTAAACATGCAAGTAGCTGAGTCACTGTGGTTTTTGGTAAAGGAGAGATTTCTATATTTAAAAACAAAGATATCATAATGGCTTTTAAAGTGTCCTGCAAGCTGTGGATAATATATGCTATATTACTGCTGACAGCTTTAGGAAAGAAAAGGAAGCTGAACACAAAACAGTCAGCAGTAGCCCCTAAGCCCGGGTGGGGACAGAAAGGAGTAAACGAACCCGAGGGCAAGGAAGAAAGAGGGAACATTCCATCCTCTGTGTGTACACCATGGTCTCAGAGCTGTGCTAGGTACTAGACGGATGGGAAAACTAGCACACAATGTGTTCTCTACCCTCAATGGCATCACAGACTTTATGGCAGAGATCTTACCTCATGAGTGGGACAATTAGGATGTCCACATGACAGTGTGTGGTAACACGCCCAGTGGGTACAGTTGAGGCAGTAGGTATATCTGAGGATAGATTATGATGAAAATGAAATGCTAGAGAATGTGCTTATAGTGGACAACAGATAGGTGAAGATACAGTGAAGATAATTTTTAGAACAACTAATCTGGTAGCCGAGGGCAAGGGAGTTTAAGAGAGGAAGACATCAAAGGCAGACAAGTTATAAAGCTCTTGCAGAATGCCAAATGTGAGAAAATGAGAGCCTGGACCGGTGTGGTTGTCATGGAAACAGAGCATTGCTTGAATCTGAGAAACATCATGAAGAAAAAACAGCTCTTCGTTATCTTTGTGTAACTTTCCAAATACATGTAGCTTATTATGTCCTCCTTTATATAACTTGATGATACAAAACTGTCAGAGAAAATATTCTTTACCAAGTCAGGGGGAAAGGCACACTACAGAGAAAACACCCATGATATATGAACACTGTGTCTCTCTTAAAAGTTGCTGACTTTGAGGTACAAAGTTGGTTAAAAGATCAATTGGTTTGGTCACTTTCTCTGAAAGTCTAATTATTAATGGAGTTCAAACCACAATATATTAAGCTGAACTAAGCAGAAGCTGATCCAGTAGCACTATTCAATTGTCTAGGGACACCCTGGTTATCACTAAATGAGCAGTAAGTGAAAATGTAAGGTCTAGTAAGTAAGCTGCCTCCTCTACAAAAACAAAGAACACTTCATATGCAGCTCCTTTCCTTCATATTGAAGAAGGAACATGACAGGAAAGTGTCTGAAGGAATGACAGAGAGAGAAAAAGTAGAGACTAGCGCGGTCTTAGCATCTTGCCTAGTCTCCCTGAGGGCATCTGGAAAACGCTGCTCAGTTTGCTACTTCCTTCCCATCTCCATCATTCCAGCCTTGGTTAAAAAAGCCTTCATTATTTCTCCCCTTAACTGTGTTCTAATTAGTCTCCATATTTATTACCAATCTCTTCACATTTCAGTCTCTCTCACTGTCTCCAAAATTATCTTCCAAAATGTCCTATCCAACTCTATACCTGGTTAAGGGTACCATCTGGCCCACAGGTCCAAAGGTTAGCACACAACCCTAACCGTAAGACATCTTTCAGACAATCTAGACCTATTCTACCACTCCAGTTACATCTGTCACCTTAATACCTCATGTTCAACATTCTCATGAAGGTTCTTCTGAAATGTATTATATATCATGATGTTTCTATTCCTTACATATGCAGTTCTCTTTATCTAAAATATCACTCCTTGTCTTCTCTTGCTAATCTCTCCAAACTCAAATGTCACTTTCCCTTTCAAGTTATCTTTGTCATTACCTCCCTCCTCCACCTTTGTATCCTGTCCTATATGTTCAGGACCATATTTGTACACTTGTCTGTTTCCTCTGCTTCCTTTGGAGATTGACTACAACATATTCAGCGTTGTGTCTTCACTACTCAACAACTCCTAGTCACTGTGGTCACAGATCATTTAAGTAAATGTTGAGGAAATGAATGAATGACTGAATCTCAAATGAAGAAGTGAGCTATGAATGTTAAAATATGAGCTTAATTTTTAAAGACATGTGTTAAACTAGAGGATGGCAAGTATGTATCTCTTTTACTGAACCTCTGTATTTGTAAGACATTGCTGCATACTAAGTTGCTTCAGTCGTCTCCAACTCTGTGACAACATGGACTGCAGCCCTCTAGGTTCCTCTGTCTATGGGATTCTCCAGGCAAGAATACTCGAGTGGGTCGCCATTTCCTTCTCCATTGTAAGACATTAAAATTTGTCAAAATGAAAGCAGTGTAATCTTTAAGGATTTCTAAAAGAAGAGAGGAAAATACATGATAAAACAGTGTAAATACCATTAGAAAATAAATAAAACTCAGTATTATTTAGTACTATGCTCATGCTTATTTGGTAATTTCTTCAGAAACAAGCTTAATTGGGGGAGGGTAGGGGCTCAGTCATCAGACTGACTAGTTCCCTGGAGGTACATCAATGGACAAATCTACATACTTTGCAGGATGGACATAAATGAAAGTCCAGAAGTTATGTTTTTGTTTGAATTTTAATGTGCAAAATATATTAGGAAAGGGCAAGTTAAATAAAACAATTGAAATAAATTGATTGGTAGCTTCTTTCAAGGCTCATCCTTTAAAATGGAGTTGGTTCACGCAGTCAAATGTTTGGAGATTATGTAGAAGCCTAGTAGGAGATCAACACCCACTCTGCTCCCTACTTCTTCATCCTCTCCTCCCATCTCTCCTCCATCTCTGGGCTGCCTTTCTTTACACGTATTTCGATTGGCATCCTAGCAGGTCTATTTTTGGCTTTGTACCCAGGTTCCTAAAACTCACTTTAGGCCAGCCTTACCTGATGGCCCAAGCTTGTTTCAGACACTTCCTTCAGTTCATCTGTTCAACCCTCTACCTTTCTAGTATAATAATACCATCTCTGGGTAGATGACACCCCCTCTACCAATCCCACACCTGCTGGGGTCAGCCTCTCCCACTTCCTACCACAACTTACCACAAGAGGAGAAATCTCAAATTGGTGATGTCAAAGAAAGAAAAGAAACCTGAGATAAGGTAAATACAATAAATGGACCAAGAGCACTAAAGTGAAAGAAGAACAGAATAAAAATAGTCAAAATCTGTAGTTGCTCAAAATAAAAAGAGAGAAATACCAAAGATGCAAAGATATGCACTCTCCTCTCAATTATCAACAGAGAATGATGGCACTAATATCAAACTGAGGATTAACATATATTTGAATGTGAACTGTAATTCTACTTGAATAGCTCACTTATTAGGAAAAACCTTAGTTTAATGATTGAAGTCATTTAGTGAAGAGCTAACTCAGAAAGCACTAGGAAAGCATTTAGATTTCTTATGAGATATTCCCAAACATCCCACTCCCATCTAAAATACCCACAAAAACTGTAATCCTGCCCATGATGCAAAGTGCCACCTACACAGAGATGCGGAGCTCACCCAGCGTACAGTAACAAATGAACAAGCTTATTTCAAAGAGCTCCTCTCAAGTTCTTTAAAAGGCAGTTAAGTGAAGCAGGTATTTAAAAGCACTTACTTTAGCAAATGCCAACTAAAAATTGTTGTCTGCCATCTGGTTCTATAAGAATGAAGTCACTAGCCACTGCAGTCACTAACCTTCAACACACCCTGAAAGGAGTTCAGGGTGGACATGGGGAATGCAGCACTCTGCTCTGGGGAAAACTGATAGAACAGGCCTTCAGATGGTTAGATTATTTTCAGAAGATTTTATGAGACCAATTTCTCATAAAATATCCTCTCGTATCTAGAAAAGCACTAAAATCATTAACAGACACATCAGCTCCTCGTGACTAGCAGTAACCTTCCTGTGACTAGCAGTAAATTTCTGCCAAAACTGTACTTGAGTTCATGTACCCTCCTTTTCACCAAAATCACATATGTACTGACCTCTTCCCTCACCTCTTTGGAGCAGTTTCTCAGAGCTCTCTGAGAGACTGCATCCCAGGCTACAGTTCTCATTTTGCCAGTATTTCTTGAGTTATCTCTATTTAGGACTGTAATGTAAACATGGAGGAAGGTAAATGATAACCGAGGTCAGATGTGAGCCTGACCTGCAAAACATGTAGATTTACAAAGACTAAAAGCCTATGCTCAGACAGAAAGCAGACAAGTCCAAGGTGCATGAGGCTAATTTGATTCTACTTCGGTTTAGCAAGAATAGAGACAGGTGATGAGAACCACCCATGTAAAGAGTGTAAAAGGTTTTTAGGAATAGACTAAGGTATCTGAACTCCATTTTCAATCTTTAGGAGTCAGTGAAGTCCTATTAAATATAGGAAAAAAGGATGTAAACAGTGTCTGAGCCCTGTACTTGACACTAGTAAAGTTAATTGAGGGAAATTTTAATCAGTGTATAATTATTTAAATTAAAAATACTTAATTTGGGAAACATGAGACTTTTCTATTAAAAAAAAAAGGAGTTTTCAGCATATATAGTCTATGTGAAAAGATATGCATTTACTGGATAAACAATCAACAAATATTAAACAAAAGAAGCAAGGGTTAGTGTGGCTTCCTTCTCTCCAATGTGACACTTGAAAACAAAGCATAGATCTTTAGGGGAAAAACAAAACTACTTCAGATATTGCTTTCGATGAGGTGCAATCCACTTAAATACAACAACTGCAAAAAGAGGAGGCAAATCCTGTGGCCCTCTGCTACTCTGTGCATCATTCCTGGAATGGGGATGCTTACCGAACACGCAGAAACTCAGGTGCCGCTCCGGGGGAGGAAAAGTAAGCTTCAGACTATCTCTAAGAAATAAACAGTCTAACTAGAGAATGCAGAACAACTACATATGAAATAGTTAAATAAAACAAAAGAGTGAATGATGCATTTTATAATTGCAGTAGACGCTCATTTCAGGCAGAAAGAGTCAGGAACCATTCTTTAAAGGAAGTAGGACTTAAGCTAGAAAATAGGGGCTAGGAAGGCTCTGTATAAACAGAGCAAAAGGGACATATGTGAAATAAAGATGGTTTCAGGCTAGAGTTTAGCTCAAAGACTTTCAATGAAAGAATGAAAAGATGAATACAGCATAACAATCAGGGACATGATGACAGATGTGCAGGTCCTTATCTATGTAAATAGCACCCCCTGAAGTTGTGTGTACATAGTTGCCTTACCCACACATGAATAATGATCAAGACAGGGGTCAGATGCGGTGGGAGGGAGGTTTAGGAGAGAAGGGACGTATGTATACCTATGAATGACTCATGTTGATGTGTGGCAGAAACCAACACAATATTGTAAAGCAATTATCCCCCAATCAAAAATAAACTTGAAACAATAATGATAAAGGTAATAATGAAAAAGAAATGTCAAGGGACTCTGAAAACATTATACAAGGTGGCTAAAGATATAAAACTGGAACTTGAGCAAGGACAAATTTAGGAATTATCTTCTTTGGAAATCAAATTTATGCAATTCAAAAATTCAGAAGGCCCAAAGACAAATCTATTGCTAAAAGCTGAGGAAAAAGAGGAACCCACCAAAGGAGTGAGCAGAGAAGTAAGGGTCCTGAACAGTAGAAAACTGGGGAAGAATCAATGGTACCAACTCTGCAGAATGCCTTTTTTCTCCCAGTCTAACTAGAGAGTTATGACTAAGTAGGAAGTAAACAATGAAATCTTCTGATCATATATTCAACCAGCTGCTTTTCTGAGCAGCTTCTCCGTCTTAAGACACAAGATTGCATGCATGTGTGCTCAGTTGTGTCCGACTCAATGCAACCCCATGGACTATAGCCTGCCAGGCTCCTCTGTCCATGGAATTTTCCAGGTAAGAGTACCGGAGTGGGTTGGCATTCCCTCCTCAGGGGATCTTACTCATCCAGGGACCGAACTTGCGGCGCCTGTTTCCTGCGCTGGCAGGCAGTTTCTTTACCACTAAGCCACCAGGGAAGCCCATGTTGGAATCTAGTACTCATGTGTCCATGCTTCAATTTCTACAGTTATTAAAAATTTCAAGTTTCAAAATTAAACGTATTATGTAAAGAGTACTCCTTAATAGATACAGGGCTATTCAGGTGATCGCTTTCTTCTTCAATGAGCTTTTGCAGTTTGTATTTTTTGAGGAATTTGTCCATTTCATCAAGCTGTCAAATTTACTGTCATAAAGTTGTTCATAATCTTTTACTAATCTTTTTAGTGTTTGTAAAATCTGCAGTGACATCATCTTTCTCATTTCTCTTCTTGGTAATTTTGTCTTCTCAAGTTTTTTACCCTGGTCAGTCTGCTGAGAAGTCTTTATTAGGTGCATAAATGTTTATCATCTTGACATGTGTTCTCTGTTTGTTTGATCTACTCTTTTCCCCTTTTCTTTTCCTGCTTTTTTATTTATTTTGTCTGCACTGGGTCTTCATTGCAGCATGTGGACTATAGAGTGCAAGGGCTCAGTAGTTGTGTGTCCAGACTTGGTTGCCTCAGAGCACATGGGATCTTAGTTCCCCGACCAGGGATCGAACCTGCGTCCCTTGCACTGGAAGGCAGATTCTTAACCACTGGACCACCAGGGAAGTCCTTCCTGCTTCTTTTAGATTAAATTTTTTTTGGTTCTATTTTATTTCTTTTGTTGGCTTACTAGTTGGAATTCTTTGTTTTGTTATTTTAGTAGAGTTTCCCTTGTGGCTCAGCTGGTAGAGAATCTGCCTGCAATGTGGGAGACATGGGTTTGATCCCTGGGTTGGGAAGATCATCTAGAGAAGGAATGGATACCCACTCCAGTGGATAATTCTGGCCTAGAGAATTTCATGGACTATCCAATGGGGTCACAAAGAGTTGGACATGACTGAGCAACTTTCACTTTACTTCACTTAGGGTTCCTTTAACTTGTGATATTGTACACTTCACATACAGTATACATGTTGTACAATGGTCATACTACCATTTCTTCCCTCCTGGCTTTTATTCTATTCCAGGTATCCCATGCTTTCTGAAAGTTCACTTATAGCACTTCACTTTTATGAAAGACTTACATTAGAATCTGTTTTCACTAACTAAAGAAATCCAAAGAAGACTTTTATTTTTACAAAAAAAAAAAAAAAGACAAAAAGCAAAACCAACATTAAGCATTTGTTTTGCAGCAAGCTGAGCAGTTATGGAGATAACACACACCCCAAGGAGAGAGAGTGGCTCCTTATCTGGGAACTGGACTCAACATCAAGTCACCATAGCTCTGAACTGTGTCTGTGAGCATCTGCTTCATCTCAATGACCCCAAAATACAGAGTTATTCCTTTTGTTTAAATAGTGAATTATATTTTAAAGATAATTAATCAGGAAAAGGTTTTATATATTCACTACTCAGCCAAAGGACTTCCTTTAACATTTTCAGCAATTTGTATTTGCTAGTGATGAATTCATTCAGGTTTTGTGTATCTGTAAAAGCATTTTGCCTCAGTTTTTTAAAAATAAGTTTCCCTTTCTTGTTTATACTTCAAAGATGTTGTTCCACTGTCTTATTGCTAGCATTGTTTCTAAAAAGAAATCTGCTAAATATTGATCTTTGTTTTTTTGTAGACAATATGTCTTTTTTCTTTGGCAATTTAAAGATTTTTCTCTTTATCAATGGTTTTGAGCATTTTGATTATGACATGTCTTGGTGCACTTTTCTTCATGTTCCTTTTGCTTGGAATTTAACTGAACTTGAATCCGTGTATTTTATAGCTTCCATCAAATTTGGAAAAACATCAGGCATCATTTTTTCAAATGTTTTTCTGCCCCTTCTCCCTTGTTTCTTCTTCAGGGACCCCAATTACACACCCAGGAGGCTTTTGCAGTGCCTAACAATTCATTATTCCTTTCTTTTTAAAAATCCCATCTTCAGTTTAAATTTTGCATAGTTTCAACTGCTATGTCTTTAAGTCCATTAATCTTTTCTTCTATAATATCACATCTACCATTAATCTCATTTAATATTTCTTAGTTCTATTAAACATAGTAATTTTTATCTCTTGAAATTCAATTTGGGTCTATTTGTTAATATCTTCTATTTCTTTGCTTAACTTTTTGAACATATGAAATAAAATCATAATTACCATGTTAATGTCACTGCTAATTATAACACCTGGGCACATTTTGATCAGTTGGTTTTTCTCTTCACTATGGATCAAATTCTGCTTTGGCCATATACATAAAGGTGATTCTAAGAGGTAATAAAGCAACATTTCACAACCATGGGTGATTTTGCTCCCCAGCGGACACTTGGTACGGTCTGGAGACATTTTGTCTTCACTGGTGAAGTGCCACCTGTCACCCTAGAGAAAGTGGATGGAAAGTGGTCTATACACTGAACTGACCGAGTACAGTGATCTGACGCCTCAGAGTTGGAAACTCTAGCCTGTTCCCCCAATAGAAGGATACACAAGGTCTATATTTTTCCATAAGTATCTCTCATTAAGACTTCTCAGCCAAAATATGGAGACAGTCAAGAGGCAAAGATCAAATGAAGGATGTTGCCTTCCCACTCAAACTTGTGGTTTTAGAGCTGGCCTCCCTGAAACCATTAATAAAATGGGGGAAGATGAGGATGGACCACTAAAAACAAATACTACAAGAAGACTTAAGAATTATGTTTAAAAGAGAGATTTGGGTTTTTATGAGTTTATTCATAATGAACTGACTGGAAGCAAAAACCCCAAAGCCTACAAAAATACTGAGGAGATTAATTTCCAAAAGGCTGGCCTAAATAAAACCAGCTTATTTATTTGATCACTAAAGCAACTCTCAGGCTTCCAAATCTCCACAAGGAGGAGGTCACCTCTGCAAACCGTACAGTCCCCAAGGAGGGTGTACTCTTGACACTAACAGATGTCGCCACAGAGGACGGTGGAAAACAACATGGCTGCTGGAGATGAGAACGAGTGGGCAGCCAGATGGGCCGACCAGGAAGGCTTCCCAACTGCCGGAGGAGGGAACCTTGGCTGTTTCTGTGGACCACTGACTACAGTGCGTTTCCCATTCCTCCCTTTTCAGAATGAGAGTTTTTATGCACTTAGACTTTTCCCTCTCACATCTGCACACTGGATGTGAGATGAAAAGATACCTTGTCACTGGACTGTGAGGAACCATCCTAGACCTGACCGACAGGACTGTGCATCACCCAGGGAGCCTGGACTCTAAGCAGATAAAGTACCTCAATGGGGGCCTTTGAATGTCTCGCTTGGGAGGGAGGGAGGGTTTTCATGTGGGAATAACGGTGATCACAGGTGGGAGGGGGGATCGGGATGGGGAATACATGTAAATCCATGGCTGATTCATGTCAGTGTATGACAAAAACCACTACAATATTGTACAGTAATTAGCCTCCAACTAATGAATGAAAAAAAAAAAAAGGTGATCACAGACAATGAATGGCCAAAGGGTAGGCAAACTATGATGGACTTTGTTAACTGTTCTCTAAAACATTTCCCCACTTCCACAGACATAACTGCTTTAACAGGACACGTGGCTGCCGCGGTACAGACTGTATTTCTTTGTTCCCTTGCAGCTCGGTGGGGCGTGGACAAACATTTTGCCATTGGAACGTGAGCAAAAGTAATATATTCAAATTACTCACTATTTGCTTAAAATAAAAATTCTTGTTCTTCATTTGCTTAAAATTTCCCCCTCTCTCTGCATTGGAACTTGGATATGGCATTGATCTAGTTTTAACCATGTACATGAGGACAACATCCTAGGAGACAGTAGAGTTATAACATTATCTAAATCATCTATAGAGCTGGGTTGCCTGCCTTTCTGGGCCAGTCTTTCTCTTTCTGGACTGGTACGTACCTGTGAGAGAAATAAACTACCTTATTTAAACCACCATATTTTTCATGGTTTCTCTTTCATGTGCTCTTCTGCTTTCTAAATAGCAGCTTAGCCTACACCCTAATTAATCAAAGTTACCCAGGTCACAAGTAAAAGATTTTGTTATAAATTCATTTGGCTATGCCAAACCCAGATTTCCTTAGTCAAAGGAAAACAGCAAAGGAGAAAAAAGACCAAGACTATGAATTTTTTGGTGATTTTATTTCCAGTAAAAAGAGTATATTTTAACATTTTCTCAACTTGCATAAACCAAGTATCAAGTTTTTATATGCTTCAGTTGAATCTCCTCTGACTGATTATCCTATTGTGATAATATCTATCGATTTCCACAGTGAGTCATCAACCCTGTCAGCACTTTAATGAACAAAATTAGTCTATTTCATGCTGAAAAGCAATGCCAGCAACTCTTGCAGATAAAAAGGGTCATAAAAACTTATTGGGCAGTGACATCCTCTCACAAAATCTCTTGATAGTATCTCCCTATGACCAGCTCACACACAATGATTGGTCAGAGTGAAACGGAATTTGAGTAGGGCATTAAACAGCATTCAGGGATGACTTTATACATCTTAATGTCCATGAAAAAAAAATGGATAGGCTGAGTTTAGGAATCAAATATTATTCTAGCCAGTCAACGGCAGAGAATATTTTAATTTCATGACCATTCTTCCTCTTTTTTTAAAAAAATTATTTATTTATATGGCTGTGCTGGGTCTTTGTTGTGGCATGCAGGCTCTCCAGTTGCAGCTAGCAGGCTTAGCTGCAGCATGTGGGACCTCAGTCCCCCTGACCAGGAATCGAACCCGCATCCCTTGCTTTGGAAGGTGGATTCTTAACCACTCAACCACCAAGGAAGCCCTCATGATCATTCTTGATAGCCAGCTGGTTTTCATTAGCCTAAATTCAATTATTTGTTGACATAACAATTGCTCCTAGTTTCCCTGACTCTGTTTCTGTCCTATTCAACCAGTGACATTTCAAAATTCGGATGACTATCTTTAAACACGCAGTTGAAGGAGTTTAAAACACACGACCCCAAAATACAGCATCTTGGAATGCTGAATACTTTAAGCTGAAGGAGTCTGAGAAAGTGGCCTTTTCCCACCTTCCCCCATTCTTCTCCTCTGAAGCAAATCATAACACCCTCATGTGAGAGGTACCCTTCTACACCTGGAAGGAAAAACATCCTTATCTCCCAGAGAGAAAGATGCTGCAAAGAATTCAAATAAACAGGTCTTACAAAATTTTTCTCAGTTAATCATACTTCTTTATGACTGTTCACTCTTCATGAAACCTAGCATGAAAACAGTCAGTTTAACTGATTCTTCAGGTCTTCACTTTCTTTTGCAGGCTCCTATGTCACATAAAACATATTAAATAAATTTGTAAGCTTTCGTCTGGTAATCTGCCTTTGTCAAATTAGTATTCAGATTCAGGCATGGATTCTATGAGGGTTGAGGAAAACTCTTCCACCCCTACTTAGTTTTCAAACAATATGGATAGAAAACTTTTTCATTCATGGTACAATGTCAACATGGATTTGAGAAATGGAAGTTGATTTCACTACAATAAAAGAATCTCCTGCTGTGAAATGTGAAAAAGCATGGAATTTGGGGTGAGAGCTCTGGGACTGAGCATCAAATGGGAATGATGATCTCTTCTTCACAGGGTAACTGTAAAATATCTTACACATCTACAGTCTAATGATTAAGAACATTAATTCAATAGTTCAAGACAGGCCCAGTTCTGAGGCTGGTGTGTCATTCAACTAAACAAATGACTTTAGCCAAGTTATTCAACTTCTCAAAGACTTTGTTTCTTCATCTGTAAATGAGGATATTGACTCATAACAATCTTTCTAAGATCACTATTGAAATGAAAGGTCATACATTATGATAAGTGAAATAAGCCAGTTACAAGAGGACATATACTGTATAATTCTACTTATATGGGATACCTAAAGTAGCCACATTCGTTGAGACACAGTAGAATGGTGGCTGCTAGCTGATGGGGACAGGGAGAAATAGGGAGTAATTACTTAATGGGCTCAGAGTTACAACTTGGGGAGATGAGAAAGCTCTGGAAGAAAGCTCAGTATAAGTGACCAACTTTATGCTATGTATATTTTACTACAATTTTTTAAAAGAGAAAAGAAACTGGGCTTCCCTGGTAGCTCAGTGGTAAAGAATCTGCCTGCCAATGCAGGAGACATGGGTTCGATCCCTGGTATGGAAAGATCCCACACGCTGCAGAGCAGCTAAGCCTGCGCTCCAGAGCCTGGGCCCACGAGCCACAGCTGCTGAAGCCCGCGCGCCCGAGAGCCTGCGCTCCAACAAGTGAGGCCGCTGCAGCGAGGGGCCCACGCGCTGCAACCAGAGTAGCCCCACTCGCCACAACTAGAGAAACGCCGGCGCAGCAACAAAGACCCAGCACAGCCAAAAATAAATCAATTATTTTAAAAAAAGAAAAAATTAAAGGTCATGAAAATTAGCTTAAAAGTACAGCATGAGGTATATTTTAAATGCTTTACAAATGTGTGTAACAATTAATTTTATTATTTATTTTTAAAGTGCATTAAGAGTTCATCATAAATGATAAATGTACAATCAGAGAATTTTTGATGACAGTCATTAGATTTGTTAAAATATGGATCCAACAAATTACTTGGGTGTCTGGAAACACCTGCTAAGAATAATGGAAATACAGAGGTGTATGTACTAAACACACACCCTCACATTTACACATGCATACAATGACATTTCACTGGCTTAGAACAAATGAATTGTTCATATTCAAGGATGCTGCTGAAAGGGACTTTTAAGTAAGATTATGAACAAATTTGTTGGTATTCATTCTTAATTACAATAGATTGATTATTCTTTTGCATCTAACTTTATTATATTGCTCTCAAAACTCTTTTTTTGTAAGAGAGATGAACATAAATGTGGTAATAATTTCTATCTATTCACTAAAGAACTGAGATGATTGTGTATAGCATATATAGTGTGTGTATATGTATATACATAGATATGGGTATAGACACATTCACTTATACACACACACATATATATATGCATATAGTAAAGATTAGCAGTCAGTAAGACAGAAATTTAGAGCCTTAGAAACAATATTTTCTTATCCCCTTACCTGTAAATAAGGAAATTAAGTGTTAGATTAGATGATTTGATTAAGACCCACATTAAATGGATGGCAGAAATATAATCAAAGCCCTTCAGAACCTCATCCCATGCATCACCCTCAAATGCACCAGAGCAAAGAACCTGCCTCAGCCCTTCCTCCTCATGCCTCTTTTACATGTTGTTCAGGCTGTCTAAAAGGCTCTCCTCAAAATTTAGTCATCTTTGGAAAATCTTTCCTGGCTCCCCCAGAGCGAACATGGAGCCCTGCCTTTAGGCTCCCGAAGCTCCCCTTTAAAACCCCAGGGCAATCATCCTGAATGATAACAGTCTATTCATCTGCCATCTTCATTAGACTTAGGACAACCTGAGGACACACACTGTCATCTCTGGATGCTCCCACACCTGACCCTGGACCTGTCGACAGTAGGCACTCACTGAATGTCTGTTGGATAGGTGACCTAACCCAGCACAACAGCTTCTCCAAAAGGAGACAGGACAGCTGGCATCAAGACTGCAAGTGGCAAGGTAGCTTTGGAATGAAGGCAGAGCACACCTTCATTAAAGACAGAAGCACAGCAGAGGATGAAGACGAAGAGGGATTCTTTTTTTAAGTAAAAGAAAAGAAGGCTTGTGCTAAATGTATTCATAGAAGGACATTGAATTTTATTATTCTTAGTTCTGTCAAGTGACCCCATATTTCCCAGGATACAACAAGATCATATTAATTACTGACAACTTGGAACGGAGCATGTTTAATCAACTATCCTCCCTTAACTGGCATCTTGGACTGTCTCATGAGAAATAATGAGAAATCACCTCGAGAAATTTGCTGTGCTACACAATATATACACAGTACTATGATGATATATTTTTTTTCTGATATAAATCCCTCACCCATTAAATGTACAATTTATAAAACTCTAAAACTTTAAAATTCCTTGAATATCTTGCACTAGTTAGAAGCCCAAATTTGTGTTTGTTAGCAGCTTTAGCATTCACTGGATAGCATACTAAACCAATCTATCTGCAAAATGAAATACAATACAGAAAAAATTAAAAGCAAACCAAACATTCACACAACCAATTATGTTGGAAGGGGAAACCAATACAAAGGAATAGCAGTATCACCAAATTGCAAGTGCAGGAAGGAGTAGTGTTTTGCTGCCACCTACAGGGCAACAGGCATTCCTTCATGAAAGTGTCAAAACTAATCAACTAAAGGTGTAAAAACCACTGCAAATCCAAAAAACTGTTATGGGTTACTTCATATTTTCAGGTTTTTATCTTCTAATTTTGTAACCTGAATAGCCGCTGCAGAAACTACAGCCTTAATTTCAGTCCTACATTAGATCACCAACTTCAAGCTCAGAAACATTTTTTTTTTTAACCCAAGTTGGTAAACCAGACTAGAGAGAACTAAAATCCATTTTCTATTTTCAAGCTGTTTTGCTTCATGCTTTCTAACCCTGTGTGGTATTTAAATATGGTCCCACAAGGAGAGAGCCTCTGGAATATGAATTGATCCTTCTTTCTGGTGTCAACAGAAAGGAAAAGGGGAATTGCATTTTGAAAGGTCAAAGGAATACTTAACCAGCCAGCATAGTGTTGAATAAAAACTGATTTTTTTACTTTCAAATAAACAAGGCCCTATTTTATTTTACTTTATTTTATTTATGGGTTACATCAGAGATGTACTCCCTACTTTAAAAAAAATATTTATTGGTATTTTGTGTTTCTATTTTGTAAATTTTTATTAAAATATAGTTGACTTACAATGTTGTGTTAGTTTTCATGTATACAGCAAGATGATTCAGTTAAGCATATATATATATATATATATGTAAGCATTCTTTTTTTTTCCCATTTATTTTTATTAGTTGGAGGCTAATTACTTTACAACATTGCAGTATATGCATTCTTTTTTAACATTCTCTTCCATTACATATTATTATAAGATTTTGAGTATAGTTCCCTGTACTCTACAGTAGGTCCCTGTTGTTTGTTTTATATATAGTAGTTTTATATATAGTAGTGTGCATATTTTAATCCCAAACTCCTAATTTATCTCTGCATCTCCCCCACTTCCCCTTTGGTAACCATAAGTTTATTTTCTACATCTGTGAGTCTATTTTTATTTGGTTTTCTTTTTTTAAATTTCACGTGTAAATTCAGTTCAGTTCAGTTACTCAGTCATGTCCGACTCTTTGTGACCCCACAGACTGCAGCACGCCAGGCTTCCCTGACCAGCGCCAACTCCTGAAGCTTGCTCAAACTCACGTCCATTAAGTCGGTGATGCCATTCAACCATCTTATCCTCTGTCATCCCCTTCTCCTCCTGCTTTCAATCTTTCAGAGCATCACGGTCTTTCCCAATGAGTCAGTTCTTCGCATCAGGTGGCCAAAGTATTGGAGTTTCAGCTTCAACATCAGTCCTTCCAATGAATATTCAGGACTGATTTCCTTTAGGATTGACTGGTTTGATCTCATTGCAGTCCAAGGGACTCTTCAAGAAGAGTCCTCTCCAACACCACAGTTCAAAAGCATCAATTCTTCAGTGCTCAGGTTTCTTTATAATCCAACTCTCACATCCATACATGACTACTGGAAAAACACAGTTGTGACTAGATGGACCTTTGCTGGCAAAGTAATGTCTCTGCTTTTTAATATGCTGTCTAGGTTGGTCATAGCTTTTCTTCCAAGGAGTAAGCATCTTTTAATTTAATGGCTGCAGTCACCATCTGCAGTGATTTTGCAGCCCAAGAAAATAAAGTCTGTCACTGTTTGCCCATCTATTTGCCATGAAGTGATGGGACCAGATGCCATGATCTTAGTTTTCTGAATGTTGAGCTTTCACTCTCCCCTTTTACTTTCATCAAGAGGCTCTTTTTCTCTGTCTTACTTCGCTTAGTATGGTATCTCTAGGTCCATCCATACTGCTACAAGTGGTATTCTTTCTTTCTTTTTATGGCTGAGCAACAGTCCATTATGTGTATTTATATATATATATATACACACATATATATATATACACATACATATATTCTAGAATATATGTAGAATGTAGAATAATTCTAGAATGTAGAATATATGTATATACATATATTCTACATTTTCTTTATCCATTCATCTGTCAATGAACACTTAGGTTGCTTCCATGTTTGATTATTGTATATCTGTATATATATTTGGCTATTTGTATAATAAATAGTGCTGCAATGAACACTGGGGTACATGTATTTTTTTCAAATTATGGTTTTCTCCAGATACATGAACAAGGCCAAATTTAAACTTTTTGGGTTCTCTACTAAGACTCTTTTCTTGATTTGAAGATACTAACAGTAGATGAGCTTTGCTTTATAAATTAGGTTTTATGGTTCAAGCAACAACCTTGATGATCCAACATGAATTAGCTGAAGCACAATTCACACCTCAACTCCGGTACTTCTTTGGTCTCCCTTTTAAAGGAACTCCTGTAATATACTCCTCAGGAACCTACCAGTAATTCTCACGGCCCCACTGAGCAGATGCTACAATTCTACAGGTGGGCATTGCAATGGTGGGCATGGAGACAAAACAGACACATTAGCAACTGCTAGCAATGAAAATAAGGACCATCCATTTTCTAAGTGTGTCTGTGAATGCTTCCTCTAATTGCACATGTGTTTTCTTTCCCTCTTATTCCCTCACTATCACTTTTAGATAATTTAATTTTGAATGTTTGATCACATTGTAGTAGATGCTTAGCAGCACACTGGAGTCACCCGGAGAGTTTTTAAAAATACTGATGTTTGGGATCCCTTGATGTTCAAATGAAACTGTTGTGTACAACTCAGAATCAGAAAATGTTTAAAGCTGACTCTAGTTACAGGCGATTCTGATGTAGAGTTAAGACTGAGGACCTTTGCCGTGTACATTAATAACTCAATGCCTGGCAGGCCATGGTCCATGGGGTTGCAGACAGTCAGACATGACTGAAGAGACTAAGCACGCATGCACTTTTTACCCTCCTGGTTCTGGAACTTCCTGCATCAGATCTAGAGGGTAGGGGCATGGCTGAGAACAAGAATTTGGAAATGTTCAATTCAAACAAATTACTTGGGATTCAGGTGGTTCCAAAGTACACTGATGATTAATAACCACTTTGAGTTCTATTGCTGTTGTTGCTGTTCAGTCGCTAAGCCGTGTCTGACCCTTTGCAACTCCATGGACTACAGCACGCCAGGCCTCCTTGTCCCTTACCATCTCCAGAAGTTCACCCACATTCATGTCCATTGAATCAGTGATCTATTGCTGAAGGGACTCACAATACTGTGATATAACTAAAATAAACTGGGATAGTCTCTTATTGAAAATTGGTGGGAAGATTTTTTTTTCTTTGAAGGAGAAGGAAAAGCAAGGAAAAGAGATTTGCTTCCATACATTAAGAGGACTGTCAGACACTACTTCAAACAACTTAAGGAAAGGCACTGTGTGTCCACTGTTGTGTCCGTATCATTAAGCGCAGTGTCTGGCTCACAACAGGTGTTCAAAAGTCATTTGCTGAATGAACACACAAATGAAGGAATGTTATTAGTATACAATGTGTTTTACTGGGTCCATTCCCAGTAGGGAATGGTAGATGAGTTGGCAGATAACAAGTGGAAGATTACAAAATCACAGGTTATTACAGGTGAGAACACAAGGATGTCCTAAAATGGTATAGGAAGAGGTTATTTTAGCTGTAGAAGGGGCACTGGATAAGGAAGCAGGTTGCGACACACAAGCATGGCGTATTAGAGAGCTCCCAGCCTGCTGACAGCAGGGTACCCTGGGAGGTTTAGAAGGAGGCCAAAATACGAAATACAAAAGATTATTTCTCCTATGAAATAACAGACAAATTTCTGGAAAGACGATTCCATGATACAAAAATCAGGCTTACTGCAGCAGGCTACTGACATGAGAGAAGTTTGGTTAAAGAAAGAGATGTTTCAGTTCAGCATGTAGATTCTGTTTGCTATCCAAATCAGAATCACATAGCTAAACTGAAAAAAAAAAAAGTATTGTAACACAAATATATTTTCTATTTCTCATGTAATGTGAAATATTTCTTTCTAAAAGCTGAACAATGACGTAAACAGAGTAAGCAGGGACAAATGAATAATCTCTGAGAGAAAAAAAATTTCAATTAAGCAAGTAGATTACATAAACCCAGAGACATACACAAAGATACTTTTTTAAAAAAAATAGTAAAATCTGCCCTCAAAGTCAATTATATTTCAACACAGCTGGGAAAAAAAAGTGCTAGGGTTTCCTATAAATCTAGTCTGAATCACAGTGATGACAAATACAAAACTCACATGTATGAGTAAAATGAAGGTTTTCTCAGAATAAGGGGAAGAGCTATACTATTCCTTATGCATAGTGATTCTGAATGGACGAACATAGAGAGAATTCAACAAAGAAATAGAACATATAAGAAAGACTCAAACAGAAATTACACTCAACTGAAAAACACACTAAAAGGGTTCAACAGCAGAACAGATGAAATAAACCTGAGCACAAATCACTGAGCTGAGAGAGCAATGGAAAACACCCCACAGAGTAGCAAAATAAAAAGGAATTAAAAGAGGTGAGGAAATGTTAGGGGCCTCTGGTACAAAATCAAAGGAATAACACTCACATGAGAAGAAAGAAGAAGCCAGAAGGACTATTTGACGAATAATGGCTGAAAACTCCTCTAATCTGGGGAAGGAAACAGTCACCCAGACCCAGAAAGCCCTGAGAGTTCTAAACAGGATGAATCCAAAGACAAACACACTGAGACACATTATGGTTAAAATGCTAAAAGTTAAGGATAAACAGAGACTCTTAAAATCAGCATGAGAAAAGCAATTAATTACTTAAGGAAAATCTCATAAGGCCATCAGAAGACTTTTTTTTCATCAGAAACTTTACATGCCATAAAGGAGCGGCATAACATATTAAAAACGCTGAAGAGAAAAAAAAAAACAAAAACACACAAACAACCTGCCAACCAAGAATTCTCTACTGGCAAAGTTACCATTCAGAATAAAGGAGATATTACGAGTTTTCCAGGTAAGCAAAAGCTAAAGGAATTCATCACCACTAAATTGGCCTTATTAGAGATGTTAAAGGGACCTCTCTAAACTTAAAAAGTGCTAATTAATAATGAGAACAGATAAAATTAAAAATCAATATAAAGGCAAATAAATACTAAAGGTAGTGGGTCAATCACTTATATAGCATATATGAAGGCTGAGACAAAATTATTACATAAAATTAAAGTACAATAATTAAGATACACATAGTAAACTAAAAAGGTATAAAATGTGTCATTAAAAATATAAGACATATGGAGAGTATACATATATAGGATGTTGTATGTAAACCCCATAGTAACCACAAAGAAAAAACTTATTAATAAATACACAGAAGAAAATGAGAAAGAAATCTAATACTAAAGAAAATCACGAAAAAATCACGGGAAAAGAGAAAGAGAAGAAAAGAACAGAGAGGAGCTACAAAAATGACCTGAAAAATTAACAAAATGACAGTAAGTCAATTGTTTAGTCACTCAGTCATGGCCAACTTTTTTGCAACCCCATGGACTGTAGCCTGCCAGGCTACTCTGTCCATGGAATTTTCCAGGCAAGTTTACTGGAGTGGGTTGTCATTTTCTCTGTCAGAAGATCTTCCCAACGTGGGCTAGAACCCACGTCTCCATGTCTCCTGCACTGCAGGTGGATTCTTTACCAAGGAGTAGGGAGAAGAGAATTTCTATATGTAATAATAGCATATAGATGTACTGTAGTACTTACTAAGTTATAGGCACCAATCATATATAAATTCATTAAACTGTAATAACAATCCTATGTGATGAATGTTACTAATATCCCCATTTTAAAGATAGGGAAAATGTAAGTTACCTAAAATGTTACTAATAGTCACTCAGTCATGTCTGACTCTTCAGGACTCCATACTCCATGGACTGTATAGCCTGTCAGGCTCCACTGTCCATGGAATTCTCCAGGCAACAATACTGGAGTGGGTTGTCATTTCCTTCTCCAGGGGAATCTTCCCAACCCAGGGATTGAACCCAGGTCTCCTGCACTGCATGCGGATTCTTTGCCATCTGAGCCACCAGGGAAGCCAGTGAGTTACCTAAGATGGCTGGATAAACTGCTGAAGATGGAATCTGCTCTCAGGAGGCAGAAGAAGAGTAGGAAGAAAAGCAAGTACTACGCTAATACCGTTTTGATAACTACTGAGAGATCAAGTTAGATAAAAAATAGAAAAGATGTCAACTAGATTTCATTAATGACTTGGTCAAAAAAGCTACAATAGCATGGTATGGAAACAAACCATAGTAGAGATCATTGAACCAATAATATAAAAGATATACTTAATAACACTTACATAACATACACAGCCCCTCCAAGATAAGGCTCATTCTTCTAAAATTTAACCAGAATCAACTGACTTCCCTAAAAACATCCCAGATATTTCCAAACAAAAGTACATAACATTGGAATCTTCAAAACTGAGGCATTTCATTTGTTTATAACAACAATTATAATAATTACTTTTTAAGTTGCTTTGTTTTTCCTTCAGGAAAACAGAAATTCTGATTTTTCAAGAGTATGGTTGTTAACCGACAGCAGTTTTGCAATATGGATCAAAAATTAAAATGTGATTACAGTTTGACCAACAATTACATTCTTAGGAATTTATCCTAAAGATACCATAAGTATATAAAGATGGAATTTAAGGATGTTTGTTATAGTTCTGTTTAACAGGGAAGTCTAAAAACAATTTTAATCTCCATAAAAGTTAAAAATATAAAATTGGTTAAATAAATTATGATACATACAATAGAAAAATAAGCAGTCATTTAAAAGGCTAAGGAAGTTCCATGTGTAATAATAGCTGCTGGGTGACTGTAGTGCTTACTAAGTTACAGGCACCAATCATATATTAACTCATTAAACCTTAACAACAATCCTATGGAATAGGTATTACTAACATTTCCCATTTTAAAGACGAGGAAACTGTTAATTGGCCTAAGATCACTGGACAAATTGTGTAAGATGGGATTTAAACTCAACCAGTCTGACCCCGTGCTTTTAACCACTACATGTATATTATAACACAGAAGGATATTTATAATGTATTACTATATTAAAAAGTCTTGTCCAACAGCATTTTTAAAAGAAAATAAATATATATTCATCCTTTTACATTGTTCTTTTAGATTTACTTACTACCTCCCCATCGTCTTATCTGTAACCCTCAAACCTATATTAAAACATATTTATTTATATACACATATATGTATATGAGTATATGTAGGTAGGTAATACATCCTTACATATTCAATAGACTAAAGCATAGGAGAAAGATTTTACATCCAATTTTTATTATGATTTCCTCTGAGGTAGGGTTATAAATGGGCTTTAACTCTGTAATGTTTATATGCTTGTGGTCAAGGTGGAGGGAAACGTTCTGTCATTTACTTTTTAATCCTTGTCAGAAAGCAAAGAATCTATTCTGATTAGAAATTTTCTCTGCCAACATGAAGTCACTCAGATTAATTCTCACTGATCATCTCCCATCTATTATAATGTACTATGCTATGACTACTGAATGCATCATATAATCACTAAATTAGATTTTTAGGAATATACCTATCCTACCTAATGGATTCTGACAACAGCCTAAATAATTTAATGATGATACTATAAGGAATCCTTCTTTTAGCTGAGTGGCTTTCTAGTCACCTGGTAGACTGTTTCTAACCCAAAAGTAAATAGCTCCCATTCAGAAAACAGATGTTATAAACCATACTAAGCTACAGAGACACTCACCTATGTTTATGTTGTTTAAAAATGTTATTAATTCAGCTTTACCTTTGCTAAATCAAAAGATTTCAAACAATCTGGGGCCTTGGTTCTATCAATTATCAGCTGGGGGAGAGAATTATTAAATGGTTTTCTCTGATACAGTTTATGGTTCTCCTACAAATAACATCTGGATATTTAATATATGCTGATAAGATGATCTAAGCTAACAGTCAATGCTCAAGTGTTAGCATTGAGTGCTCAAGTAATGTTAAGTAATTGCTCAAGTAATGTTACTTACCTTTCTGATTCCCCTCATCACAAGAAGTAGAGAGAAATCCCTCTGCAGCTATACTGAAAATTGGTTAGGCTAGATCCATAAGCACTTTCAGCTATCCCTAAGTTTATTATTTTTATATAAACAAGTTTACATTCTTTTATCTGACAGATGAGAAGCTAAAAATTAATCACTGTCAAATGCATTTTGGGGTATTCTTTTTCTAGGTGGGAACAGTCAGATCAGTTAAGTACACTTAGGTACAGCCTATGTGTACTGATTCTATGTGGGGTCAGCTCCAAAATTCAAACAAGAGCTCCTAAAGTAACTTTGTCAAATGAATTGTTCATATCTAAACTCAAAATGAAAAATACGAAGTACACTGTATGTACATTTTAACAGAATAAGAGAGAAGGAGCAGTAGCCCATGTCTTGAGTTATATAAGGCCCATGTAATGTGATGCCTTTGCTTTGGATAAAAGTATTTAATGGTTAAACAGGAAAGCTCTCCTAAAATATGAAGAGGTTCTCTGAAGCTTCAAGTTACGATCTTTGAGGAAATGTAGAAGACTTATGGGGAACCTAGTAATAAATTCAGAGTAACTTCATGAATATAACAGTAATCACAATAATGACAGCTACCATTTATTAGGCAATACAACTTTCCATTATGTTAAGGGGTTTTATGGATCCTATTATTTAGCAAGCCTATGAATTAGTTTTCATTACTATCTCAAAACTCAGGGTCTGAGCACTATGAGTAATTTGCCCAAGGTCATACATTAGAGCTGAAATTAGAACCAAATCTATCTGAGTCTGGTGTCTGCAATTTTAACAACTACATTTTACTAGGAAAAGGGTGAGCCTGCATCTTTTTATAAACAAGGCAATTTTCACCTTCAATAATAATAGAACTTCATTTTTAACCAAAGGACAAAAACCAATCGGGTTATTTTCATCAACTCTGTAGCAAATGTCTTGCTGTTAACACACTTTCAAAGTTGCATTGATATGTTGATATAAAATCCAACGAGGTAATTATAATTGAATTCTGACATGTCATATAAATTTCTAGCTATCAGAGAAAGAACTGCAAATTGCAAGTAACAGTTTCTTTTTTAGTCAGCATATTACGGAAGCTTTCTAATAATTCAATTATATGTTTAGCTACCTTTAGAGATGTTATTATGGTAAGAAGCATTTTAAGGAAAAAGCTGGCATCGTTTTGACAGAGAACAGGTTTTAACTTTTTCTCATATCATCCAACTCGAATGAATGGAAATATTTTTATATGCTACTGGAAAGAGTGTTAATGATAGCAAGATTAAATGGATTATAAGAAAATGAAACTTGAAATACACAACAACAACAAACGATGGGAGAAGGATAGAAGAGCAAAGTTTCTCAGAGAAGTCGTTTTTTGTGTTCAAGAATCTAGAATGAGTCAAAGGTTGTAAACTGAATGATGCTCAGTTCCAAGGGCAGAGATAAGACAGTTTGGTTAAACATAAAAATGGACTTACTTTTAGAAGAGCCAAGGCTACATGAAAGATTATGTTCAAACCCTGAAACAGAAAAAGAGAGTCAAAATCAATAATCACATCGATCACTATTTTATTAAGTATTTTCCCAAGACCTCCACATATCATTAATAAAATCTGATTATTTTCATTTCCACATGCAATAATAATTGAACGATGAGATTTCTCAAAGGTATTTTTCTTCTCTGAGAGGCTTATTATAAATTTTAGGTCCTATTTAGTTGATGCTCACATAAAATTATTGTTTTTACAGTAAATTACTTTTCCTCAGTCTATTTCTGGTTCAAGGCCTGCAAAAGTCAAGTTCCTTGATCAAAATGGCAGTGACACTGAAGTCTAAAATTATTAAGTGAAATTTCTAAGTCCTATCTGTGTTATATGGTTACACTGCCTGTGGAAAACAAAACAGAGAACAAAAGGTGTTCCTGGTAACTGAGGCAGATTATATGAGGGGAACTGTAAGCATCACACTGGATTTCCACTACCTACCACTCTAATTGTTTTGTTGTTTTAGTGTTTGTTTTCAAGGAGTATTTGTACAACTAGAGGTTGCAATTAGGGGCTATCTGCTAGACTTCCTTGTCTTCTTTTTTCCAGAAAACCAGAGCAACATTTCTTCAGGAATAAAAAAAATTAAATAGCTTGCTAAGAAGCCATACTGGAGCTGAATTTTGACTCTGAGTGAGATGTTGAGATATAAAAGTCAAGAGAAAGGAATCTTAAATGCTCAAGATGACAGAGGCAGAAACAAAATTGCCACAGAATACGCTGTTTCTTTGCCATGCAAGTCATCATTCATGAGAAAAAAGACCTTTCAAATTTCAGCTGATATCTCCCATAAGTTCATATCTTTCCATAACTATGTGGTATGCCCTCTTCAGCTTGGTCACAAGTATAATCTAAACTACCTTTTGGACATGGAATTGTACTAGATGTGCTATGCAAAGAACTCCTCATGAACCATCCTTTTACTATCTGCAAAATCAGGAGCAAGGATTAGGACTAGATAATTAGAGTATATTCCTGTTATAATATGAGAATCTCTCACATTCAACTATCGAACATATGATGTAATGGCAGAAGAGATGAATGATAAACACAAAATAGTTGGCTGAAAGTTTTGAGTGTACTGAATAATTCGTTAAGAAATCAAAGCAGTAAAAAGCATAATCAGGCCAGGAGACAAAATCAAATTGACAAAGAGTTCATTACCACAGCAAGCAATGATTTTAGACTAGTTTTGATCACCATTAGAAAAAAGAGAGAGATACTACTATAATAATAACAATAATAATAATTTTAAAACAACTTGGGTTACAATTAAGCAGAATTTGCTTTCCTAATCTAAATTTGGATCCTTGCCCTCTAGCTGTAGGCCCTGCTCCACATTCCCTCCATCCCCCACACCACACCACTAGGCATAGTCCAACCTCACAACCTGAATGCTGTGCTGATCAACCTGCCGTGAAGACCAAATCCACAGGATCTCTGATTCTTAGTTGTTTTTTTTCCCAATCACTGTCACTACGTAAGCACCTCTTGTCTATAGTTCTCTAATCCCCATAAAGCTCTGGCCTTCCTCCTAAGCCCGTCTCCCACCCTTCCATCTCCTTTCCAGACTCCTTCAGAGTTCATGTTCATGTTCAGCCCCATTCCATGTTCAGCCAACTTTGCTATGCTCTTGACCTCCCTACCAAACATTTCTCCCACCTCCATGCTTTCACAGAAAGAGTGAAATCTAGGGATCCATATAGCAATCTGTATTATGATTCTCATTTTTCAGAGCATGAACTTGATTACCTAAGTTATATATGCATTTAGCAGTTGCAGGCTAGGATCACTCTCCAAAGCCTCCCAAATGAGTAGTCTAATGGCATTTTCACCTCACAGTGTTGCTGTAATATGTATAATAAGTGCTTATTTGATAACCAAATGATTATATTAGGTATCTCCAAGTTTTCTGGGATTTATTCTTTTCCATATGCACCCAACTAGACCAATTTGTAGAGTCACCATCAAATAACAGTAAGAAACATTTTCTTCAATTATCTCAAATTATTGGACAATTGAGCTATGGAACACACAAAGAAGAATTTAGGGAAAAAAAGAATCTGTAAATAACCAAAACAGCTCTTGCTAATAGCAAAGAAAAAACTTATTCAAATTTTAATTTCACTTACACTTAGAATTAGTAAAGAATCTGCCTGCAATGGAGGAGATCTGGGTTTGATTCCTGGGTCACGAAGAGCCTCTGAAGAAGAAAATGGCAACCCACCCCAGTATTCTTGCCAAAGAATCCCATGGACAGAGGAGCCTGGCGGGCTACAGTCCATGGGGTCCCAAAGAGTTGGTACGACTGAAGCAACTAACAACATGATTTTATTGTTCACAGATATAAGTAGCAAGCTAAAAGACAAAGTATGTGCTAGATGGGATTAGGGACATAGCCTACAGAGACAGTTATCAGAATCAAAATATTATACTTGATAGAAGGTAAACTTTTAAAAAAATGTATAGCTATCTGGGCTCATCTAATGACATCAAAAGACCTTCAATAGCTAACATTACTGTGGTAATCCCAGAAATATTAATGAATGCTTATATTATATTTGAAACACTGTGCTTAAGAAGAAAGCACAGTCTGTGTTTTAAATAAAAAGTAGCTTTTTAAGCTTGGGCAGCTAAAGAGGTAACTTCATTTATTAGAAGATTTTATACAAATAAACTCTTTAAATAAGTTCATAATGTACATGTTTATGTGAAACCCTAGAAGTTATCATAAAAAATGAAGAAAAGTAAAGACTTCATAAGCTTTAAATTGAAGTAGAATAGTGTGGCCAGACCATACAAACAAAGGCACAATATTTTCAGACCTCTAGATTGCAGGAAATTAGAAAAAACATGCTATTCTGCCAAGTTCTTTATTTCACTACAAATGTATCCTGATTTCCTAACAGAATAAAAAAGGCAACTTTAGTCAGACATTTAAAATTATCTATTTTTCTCTTTTAGATAAGAGTTATTCCCATTTAGGAATATAATTAGAGGTATTATTAAATTATAGTAACCTCCATAGGCCAGCATTCAGGCGGCACAAATAGGTTTCTTTTAAGATGACAATGTCAGTACAAGCTTAGGTCCTCAACCTGCTAGCCACCAGTGAAATACATTGTAAGCAAACAACCGTTCACTTTTCCAAGGCACCAAGTGAACTAAATGACCCATTATTTTACCATTTAAATGCCCCGCTTACTCTTACATGGTCCAACATTTGTCGAATTAAGCTGAAATATATTTAAAAAAATTTTTTTAAAGAAAAGATGTCATACACTTTCAAGATGCCTCCCTATTCAGAAATATGTAATCTATAACAATTTGTTTTTCACTGAGGGGTAAATAAGTGTTCCTAGTGGGACTGAAAGGGTTAAGGTACTTAAAGAATTATTAAGAGTGAAAATAACAGGTAAATACACTGTCATGGCTACTTACCATTTATATGCAAAGTCTAACTCCAAGGGCAAGATAATAAATGAGTCAATATCCATTGACTATTTCCTACATGTCAAGATCTAAATTAATTACACCATAAACACGTCCTTACTTAGTCCCACAACAACCTGAAATTCCATTTTACCCACAAAAAAATTAGATTTAGAGAAGTCAAATTATATTTCCTAAGGTCACAGAGCTGTTAAAAGGATTTTAACCTATACAGTATAACTCTAGAAGTCATACTCATAACCACTGTTAAGAGAAGATGGCTGAAGGAATGAATGAATGAATACCTTAGCTGAGTATTATTTAATGTGGCCTCTAATTCTCAAAGGATTAAAGTGATTCTTCCCATTTAAAGGCAAGTATATTTTGAGAGCAAGGAGGAAAAAGATTAATAATAGGTGACCTCTATCAAAACCAAATTTTATTATTTGTCTCCATATTAAAAACACTCACAAAAATCATCTGACTGCTTGCAGGACGTGCAGCAATAGAAACTCAAGCTTGCTGTGAAAATAAGGTCACCACCTTTATCCAGTGACAACAGACTAAGTGACAACCTTCTGGGTATGAAGTAGTTCCTTAACTGCCTGGGAAGCTGCTGTATCAAAATTTAGTCACAGCCTGGAAAAATCTTCACTTTAAAGAACACCTACAAGTAATTGTCTCAAATTAAATAATTGCTCCAAAGTGCAGATCATCGTGTTCCTGGGTAGGCCGACAACTGAGCACCCACCACCCTGTATGACGGCAGGCTGACAGAGCATTCACTGAGACAAAGACACGAGTGTCTTGGCTCTGACAGCAGGCAATCGTGGGCTCAGAGGGGGCTGACAGATTGTGTGAGAAGCTGTCAAGAACTGCAATGACAGCGCTGAGAACAAATGCTGGGAAGGTAGTGTCAAAAAAGTGCCAAACGTGCACCCGCACTGGGGTCCTCAGGGATCAACGTAAATGGGAAATAAACAGTATGTGGAAATGGAGATCCAAGCAACAAGGCAGCGAAAAATGATCAGACAGGTAAATAAATGGAGGACAAACACAGCTGAAGCTGGAGGAAATGGGTGCTGCTCTTTTGGCCATCCAATGTGGGACACGTCACTCCAGAAAGGGGCAACGACTCACCAAGACAGCATTCAGAAAGCATACTGAATGAACTGAGCACTCGCTCAGTATTCAATAAACACTAGCAATTATTATTAGGTTTGCATATTTATTGCCTGCCATATCTTACATTTTATATATTGTTTTCACTAGTTCTCTCAATACTCTAGGGCATTTATGTTACTGCCACAATTTTAGAGATAAGAAAACTGAGGATCATAGACATCACACTATTAGTAAATGGTAATTAATGCCAGGGTTAGAATTTATGTATGTTGGACAAAAAATGTCCATGCTTTTTTTCACCAATTCCATCTCTATTGCAAAGCCAATGAGAGTTTGGTGAAATATCTGTTATGAATTAAAGGTGGTCATAATTCTCAGACACTTTTCCCATTGACAGGCAGAGTCTTGGTCCTTTCCTCTTGAATCTGGTAAGACTGTATCACATCTTTGACCAAGAGAATACGATAGAAGTGAAGCTACACCAATATTATGGGCTCAGGTTTCATAAGACATTGACTGATGGCTTCCATATCCTATTTCTTGGAGTGCCCTCTTGGAAACCAGTCACCAAGTAAGAAGTGCAATTACACTTAGACTCCCAGTGCTCCAGAGGCTGAACACAGAGGAAAGAGCGTGCAGGACACATGCCATGCACAGAAAGAGGCCAAGAAACACCCGGTGCCAGGTATGTTAGTGAAGACGTCATCCTGAAAGTGACTCCTCCAGCCTCAGGTGCCCCCACTGATGCCATGTGGGTCACAGATGAAGCACACAGATAAAGTCTTCCCAAATTCCCGAATTATGAAATTGTCAATAAAATAAACAGAAGTTCCAAACTTTTAAAAAAAACTTACTTTGAAATAATTTCAAACTTGGAAAAAATTTGCAAAAATAGTGTCAAGAGTTTCTGCCCACCCTTCACCCAGCTTCATCAAATGTTAACATATTACAAAACCACACAACAACAACCAAAATCAAGAAAGTTGTATTCAAATTTTGTTAAATGTTCCACTAATGATTTTTTCCTGGTCCAGGATCTAATCCTGGATCATAAATTAAATTTATTTGTCATGTCTCTTCAGTTTCTCTTCTGGGATAGTTTTTGGTCTTTATCTTTCATGAACTTGACTCTTGTCAAGAGTAAGGGTCAGTTACTTTGTAGAATGCCCCTAAATTTGGTGTCTGATGTTTCTTTACGATTAAACTTAGATTATATATTCTTAGCACAAACACCCCAGAATCAATGCTGGGTCAGCCCATTTGATCAGGAAGCTACATTAATATCAACAACATCTTGCCCCAAAATCACTGTTTTAAAGTCACTTGGGGGACTTCCCTGCTGGCCCAGTGTCTGAGCTCCCAGAAAATAATAGCAAATGAAGCAACAGACAAAGGATTAATCTCAAAAATATACAAGCAACTCCTGCAGCTCAATTCCAGAAAAATAAATGACCCAATCAAAAAATGGGCCAAAGAACTAAACAGACATTTCTCCAAAGAAAACATACAGATGGCTAACAAACACATGAAAAGATGCTCAACATCACTTATTATCAGAGAAATGCAAATCAAAACCACAATGAGGTACCATTACACACCAGTCAGGATAGCTGCTATCCAAAAGTCTACAAGCAATAAATGCTGGAGAGGGTGTGGAGAAAAGGGAACCCTCTTACACTGTTGGTGGGAATGCAAACTAGTACAGCCACTATGGAGAACAGTGTGGAGATTTCTTAAAAAACTGGAAATAGAACTGCCACATGACCCAGCAATCCCACTTCTGGGCATACACACCGAGGAAACCAGATCTGAAAGAGACACGTGCACCCCAATGCTCATCGCAGCACTGTTTATAATAGCCAGGACATGGAAGCAACCTAGATGCCCATCAGCAGACGAATGGATAAGGAAGCTGTGGTACATATACACCACAGAATATTACTCAGCCATTAAAAAGAATTCATTTGAATCAGTTCTAATGAGATGGATGAAACTGGAGCCCATTATACAGAGTGAAGTAAGCCAGAAAGATAAAGACCATTACAGTATACTAACACATATATATGGAATTTAGAAAGATGGCAACGATAGCCCTATATGCAAAACAGAAAGAGACACAGATGTACAGAACAGACTTTTGGACTCTGTGGGAGAAGGCAAGGGTGGGATGTTTCAAGAGAACAGCATCGAAACATGTATATTATCTAGGGTGAAACAGATCACCAGCCCAGGTTGGATGCATGAGACAAGTGCTCGGGCCTGGTGCACTGGGAAGACCCAGAGGGATCGGGTGGAGAGGGAGGTGGGAGGGGGGATCGGGATGGGGAACACATGTAAATCCATGGCTGATTCATGTCAATGTATGACAAAAACCACTACAATATTGTAAAGTAATTAGCTTCCAACTAATAAAAATAAATGGAAAAAAAAAAAGAAAAAAGACTCTGAGCTCCCAATGCAGGGGGCCCAGGTTCAATCCCTGTTCAGGGAACTAGATCCCACATGCTGCAACTTAGACCTGGTGCAGCCAAATAAATGAATAAATTAAAAAAATAAAAATTAAAAAAATAAAGTCACTCGGATTTGGCATAGTTTGTAACATCAGGTAACCAGAAAGAATCCCTTTGGCTTCTCTTTGATAAATTTCTTACTTCTGTGATCTGCACTGAATTTTTTTTCCCCCACAGAAAAGAGAAAGTGACAGATAATTACCATGCAAATATAAAGAATACTGGCTGCTCTTTAAATATAGGTCCTATAGAAAGAATACTGTAAATTTCAGCCAAAAAAAAGTATTTTATTTTATTCTGTGCTTCTTGTATTATAAGTACTTTACAAGTTCAATTTTTTAGAATGACTAAATAATGGACTTTGATGGAGTAGTAAGTAAAATGATGCAGTAATATTCTGGCTTTTGGTTTGTTTCTGGATGCCCGCTAGAGGGCAGGATTGTAGCACTGAAAACCAAGAAGCAGCTTTACCAAAAAAAAAAAAAAAAAAAATTCTGAGACTTTCATGGGAGCTTTGCATACAAATTCATTTAAGTACTAATGTGTTAAAACCCTCATGGCTAAGTCCTCCCTTATGTCTACAACTAATTCACTAAAATAATATAAAATATGAAAAAACTTGGAGGATTGTCACCCTTCATTTCCCCAGTTTTATTAAATATTCTCCATTTTTGTTATGGAATTGTGAATTTTTTCCTAAGTAGAGTGGTGAAGATGAGTTCGAGAAGGGGGAGGGATGAGAAGTAAATGTAACATGAATGTGTCAGTTTAGTCACGGGTGATTATCTTTGCTTGACTTAGACCTGTTTGTTTTTAATATTCTATTTATTTACTTTAGTTCCGGCTGCCTCGGGTCTTAGTTGCAGCATACAGGATCTTTCCTCGTGGTACATGGGCATCTCTCTACTTGTGGCCTGCAAGTTCAGTTGCCCTGCCACACATACCATCCTAGTTTCCAGACCAGGGATCAAACCCACGTCCCCATTAGAAGACAGAATCCAGAGGATTCTCAAACACTGCACCACCAGGGAAGTCCCTAGGATTCATTTTCTCAGCAAACTCAACATTCAAAAAACTAAGATCACGGCATCTGGTTCCATCACTTCATGGTAAATAGATGGGGAAACAATGGAAACAGTGGCAGACTATTTTCCTGGGCTCCAAAATCAGCGTGGATGGTGACTGCAGCCATGAAACTAAAAGACACTTGCTTCTTCGAGGAAAAGCTATGAATAACCTAGACAGCATACTGAAAAGCAGAGATATCACTTTGCCAACAAGATCTGTGTGGTCAAATCTATAGTTTCTTCAGCAGTCATATATGGATGTTAGAGTTGGACCATAAATAAGGCTGAATGCCAAAGAACTGACGCTTTCAAACTGTGGTGCTGAAGACTCTTGAGAGTCCATGGACAACAAGGAGATCAAACCAGTCAATCCTAAAGGAAATCAACCCTGAATATTCATTGGAAGGACTGATGCTGAAGGTGAAGCTCCAATACTTTGGCCACCTGATGGGAAGAGCCGACTCACTGGAAAAGACCCTGATGCTGGGAAAGATGGAGGGCAGGAGGAGTAGGGGACAACAAGAGGATGAGATGGTTGGATGGCGTCACAGATTCAATGGACATAAGTTAAAGCAAACTCAGGGAGATAGTGAAGGACCAGGAAGCCTGGTGTGCTGCAGTCCCTGGGGTTGCGAAGAGTCAGACATGACTGAGCAACTGAACAACAACGACTGAAAAGTGGTATATCTACAAAGTCTGAGTCCTTAATTACGTGTGACTCTGGGAAGAACTTTTAGTAGTCACATCTGAAATAAATAAACCTCTCAAAAACAAAGCATGTGAAATAAGAGAAATAAATCACTGTTTTTTGACAAGTATTCATCAAATCTGTGTGCCAGGCACTCTGAGAACTGCTTAGTATATACTAGCATTTTTAAGTTTACATTGATGGATAAGTGATCCTCTTCCAAGGAAAGGAAAAGAATATGAGATAAAAATGTGAACAGACAACACTGTCCCTGGGCAAAAAAAAAGGAGAGGAAAACATGTTGTAGTTTCTATAAAGATTCCCTATTGGCAATGAATTCTGGCAATCACCCTTTGTTCTCCTCAAATCCCCTTAAGTCATGATGAGCCTTGGATTATGTTGTCTTCTAGCTACAGTTATCTGTCAACCATCCCATGCTGCAGAGGTGTTACTGATGCCCTTCATAAGGACAAAGTAGCCTCACCAATTCCTAAATACCAGCTGATCTTGATTCCTTCCTTCCTCCTATCTCCTGCTAATTTCCATTGGCCTAACTCACCTAGAAGCCAGAAAGTATATGAATTCTATTAGAATTCTTGTACCTATACCCTCACCTTTCTTTTAAACTAAAAAAGATAAGAGATGAGAGGGATATAAATGTATAAGTGATATAGAAATTGAAACACACTGCTGAAGGTTCATTAATTCACTCTAGATCACACATAAATCATTGAAGCTAGAATTCAAGACAGGCAGTCTGTCTGCACAGACAGTGTTTGAAAGGACCATGGTATACTATACATTTTCCTCAAATCTGAAGCTATTAAGTGAGAAGATATTTTAAAAGTTAGCCGAATTAACAATGGAAATATTTTAATACTGCATCTTCAGACTAAACATGGTTCCATAAGACCAGTAGCTAAGAGATAAGTGAGAGTATATCGGTTTATTACTAAAGGTATATATTAATATACCAACTTGAGCGGCACTAAATATATACTTCTGAGACAATAGAAAATACATATTGGCCTCTGGCACAGAGCTCCAGAAACCCTTGTAATTTCCAAACTGATAAGAACACTGGGAGCATCTCTGTTCTACTACCTGATCTTTGACCCCAGTTCCTGACACAGGGCTCTTGAAACCTCTATAATTTCCTGAGTGATACAAGTGTCTTTTGTTCCAGTGAAGTAACTGTGGGTGGGTTCCTGGATGGCTCTTGGATGAGGGCTGGTCACTGAAAGACCAAGCCAAGATTGGAGCTTGGTTTTTCCCGGTCTACTTCACACCCTCCTGAGTAAGGAGAAGGGTTGAAAATAAAGTTAATGATCAATTAAGCCTGTGTTATGAAGCTTCCATAAAAATCCCAGCAGTACGGGATTTGGAAAGCTCCTAGGCTGACGAACACATCCGCTCTAGGAGACTAATGCACCCCAACTCCATGGGGACACCGGGCTCAGGACCCCCTCAGGCCTTGTCTTACGCAGCTCTTCAACTGGCTGTCATTTGTATCCGTTATCATGCTCCTCAATAAACCGGGAAAGGTAAGTCAATGTTTCCCTGAGTCCTGTGAGCCCCTCTAGCAGATTAACTGAACTTGAGAAGGGGGTCAAGGGAGCCTCTGATGTCTAGCCAAAATGGACAGAACTGTGTGTGACCTGGGCTAGCTACTACTTGCACCTGGAATTTGAGGCAGGGTGGGAGCACAGTGTTGGGGGAGCAAGACTTTAACCTGTGGGACCTGACACTATATCCATGTAGATGGTGTTGGAATTGAGGTAAATTGTGGGACACCCAAGTGGTGTTGCAGGGAAGTAAGTGCTTGGTGCGGGAAAAAACAGCCACACATTGGGAGACTGAAAGTGTCAGAAGTGAGTGTGTTAGGAGTGTGCGAGCAAAGGAAACACACAGACAAGAAGCCTAGGAGGCACACTTAACTGAGATTTCCCCTTTAACAGAAGGGAGAAACAGGTGTTCCCGTTTACTGTGCTCACCTGGGCAAGCCCAATAAGAAGGTTTCGACCTGCTGGTAGACTATAAGGTCTTCTTTGATAAGGCTCTCACGGGCTGCTGTCACATCACCTACCATGTCAGGAGAGAATGGCACTCTGCCCCGTGTTGCTTGTTAGGGGTTTCACTGGTGGTACCCAACTCCCCCTATATCCCACCCTCCTCAGTGACCTAACAGCTGTGGGGAGATGAAAAACAGGTTTTGAAAATATTCCCCCATATTAGACCATGCCCTGAACCTCTGGACTTTATGGTGTTCTTCTCTACCTGGAACATTCTTCCATCTTCTCTTAATTACTGTTCTCCTTGTTTGGGTCTGGGATTAGATGCTAATTCCTCTGGGAGGCTTTTTGGCTTTCCATTGCTGGGTTAGACACCCCTCAATAGAGTTCTTTCAAAATACCCATGATCTCCACATCACAGCATTCAGTCTACTGATGGGTAACTACTCATTCACCAGTCTCTATTTCCCTGTAAGTTACACGAGGGTAGAAACCTGCCTTTCTTTACTGGTATATTTCCATCATTTAGGACCCTACCTGAACAGAGCAGGTACTCAGAATTAGTTGAAGAAATGGATGACATAAATAGGGTTGTCAGAATCAAGGAGAAAATCTTTGATGAGAATTAAAATTCATGAAATGTTCTTCAAACTAATTTCTTCCTACAATTTCTTGATATTAACTACATACTTTTTTTTTTTGGTTGATGAGTCTCCTTTTCATATTATTTGAAGAGATAAACATGTTACACTCAGTTCCTTCTTAAATATTAAAAAAAGTAAGCTCTTGGATAGTAACACTAAATTATAGAATGTTACTGTTCATCTTTTTCTGTCCTAGAAGGTTCACCACCTCTTTATAAATCTGAAAACTACAGTATAGTGCACCAGGAAAACAAAACCAATCAGTTATCACTGTCTTTAGAGATAAGTAGGAACTGATATTTTAAGTAATCCCAAAGCAGAATCATGTCAAAAAATGAAACAAAATAAGAATTTTCAGTCAAATACACAGTGGAGAGGATTTAAAAGCCTCACGAAATGGTATGCCATTTCGCTTGACTGATGAAGCCAGTGCTAAGCTGCATCCAGACTAACACACCAGGGAATGCCCTGCAGAGTGACTCTGACCCCTCCAGAGCTGGAGTCCTGAGGCTTGTGTCATGGTGGGAAACCACTGATGAGTGTACTCATCTTTGGAGACCCTTTCTCTTTCTTCTGTCCTCACTCAGTATATGGGTAAATGTTGGTGATGCTTAAACACCAGGGACGGTAGAGGTGAAAGAGATATAGGAGGAAAGTACTGAAAATGAGTATGAAAAGTTAAATCAGGTAAACAACTCTTGTTGCCCACCATGTCTCTGTGGAGGTATAAGAAGAATGTTACTAATTACAGGAATGCACAAATGTTCTCAAATCTCTAGATGGGGCAGCTCCATTTTCCCTCCACTGCTGGTCCGCTACCACCTTGAGCCACTAGCAGCCTGGCCTGAATAAAAAATGTAGGCAAACTTTAAAAACCAGGGTAATATACCCTGGAGATAGCCAAGGAGCCCAAATTTCTTTCTGTCTCAGAGATACATGTAGCTTCTTTCTGCCAAAAACCACACAGGACTTAGAAATAAACTATAAGCACCACTTTACAGAAGCCACTACATGGTAAGCTCTCATTGCTACCATCTCACAGAGGCTTTATCACAAAGAACTGAGTACACTGTTCCATTCAACTGGAACAATATCTGGTGCTATATAAGCTAATGGTAATACCTCCATTTTACAAAGGAACGTCAAATACATTAGGTGATTTATCTTAATTCACAAAAATAGAACTGGAATGGTTGTTTCCTTCTGATGCAGTTCTTTTGTCATTAGATAAGTGGTTCTCAAGCCAGGATTTACATTAGAATCACCTGTGCTGCTTTTATGACACACAGATGCAGGAGTCCCACCTCAGGTAACAATTTCTCCAGGTTAGAGCCTGGCCACTTGTATTTTTAAGCACTTGCCAAGAGTCTCTAATATGAATTCAGAGGGAGAATAGAGCATTATCTAAATTAGCAAGACAACTGCTCCTTAGAATCACCTGGGGAGCTTTCCTAACACTCCCAGGTCTAATTTTATTGGTCTGGGTGGGGGTCAGGTGATTATAATATGTAGCCAAGTGTGGGAATCACAGCACAATGCCTCTAACAAGCACATCTAAAGATGCCTTAGAGTCTGCTCATAGCTATTTCATATCATTTAAAATGTTTCTAAAGGTCACATGTGGAAAGCTCTTAGTCAAACACTGATATTAAATGTCACCGAAAATACTGTGTGCTGCATTGTAGCATATATAATTAAGAGGTATGGAATCTAGGTAAAGATGATGGTAGAAACAGAAGCAACTAATATATCTTTAAAAAAATAACACTGATATGGAGCTCAGTATAGCTTTTTAGAACTTGTGGTCAAATAAATGAAGATGTTAAATAATCTCTCTGGAATCCATTAATATCAATCATGTGTTATCAAAAACTGGAACATATTCAATTCTCTAATGAATGGTCCTTTCAAGTACATTAATGTAGGTAATAATCCACTAAAAATAGAAGGTCGATGCTTCTACAATGAGTAAATCAATACACCACATTTTACTTGAACTATGCAAAAAAAACTCATGCTTAAAATATCAAGCTAAATTAAGTTTTATGTATTTAAAAATAAATATATGACAAATTCTAAAAAGCATACTACATTCTTTATAAAATATAAACATAATTCTATATAACATAAATTAAAACTAACACATAATGTATAGAAAACAATGCATTGAAAACTCAGTCTTTTGCATGGGTGAATTTTATAATGGAAAATATCTGACCTTTTATTTCAATGAGTGCAGAAATAAAGGAGAGATCTGATGCATATCTGATAAAATGATTAATAAAAACATAAACCTTAGGATCCATTGCAGGCTAATCTATATGCCCCATCTTTTGTCAGTAGAAAAAAATATAAAGTGGCCACTTTGAAAACTGTTGAAAATAGGTTACTTATCCAATTTCACAAATGTCTTCAGTGATTTATATATAGGTGGTATTATTCTATTTTATAGGAAACTATGTACAACTGTCTATTTTTGAATCTACAGGAAATACTATAAACAGTTCAGCACAATAAAAATGCCAGCAGCAAAAATTTAAAGTAATAAAATTTGGCAGATTAATGGTGAAAAAAGAACAGCACATAATGAAAACCTAAGCAACAAAATTTCAATTTAGCAAGTTAATTTTGTGGAACTAGTAACTGAAAAGATTTCAGAGAAAACAAGCCATTAATATTATTTCCTCTAAAAGTTCCAGTGAAAGTCAACATTTGCTCATCAATTACAAACGTGCCCCAAATTTTAACATAAATACATATTATCCACTTGACCAGAAATCACATTCCTTACTAGAAGAGAGAACACACATGCTTTTGAAAATAGCAGTAATTTTTTTACTGCAATATGAAAACTTAATCTTGAAACTAAAAATGTTTACAAAACAAAACAGAAATGACAGATTCTTAGATGTAACAAAATATTCTGATGAGCATTGATTTTCCTTGAATACTAAACAGTTAGAAGTTGGCAAAGGTCCTATTTTCTATAGCTTTATGATGTTTCCTGTCAAGCATTTTTTGGACAGCATCCTTAATAATTTAGGGTATAATTTTCCCTTTTCTACTTATCCATTCATACATCAGGGATATGTAAAATCTACAACCTCTGACCCATGAGCCATAATAATTATCCACTTTTTTAGAAAGCAAAAAGTAAATGAGCTTCCAGTATAATTTCAGTTAAGCACTATGATTTATGTAGCAAATCATTTTTTGTTAGAAATTAGCGACCATGGAACAAAATACTGAGGACTTCAGGTACCATGAAGAATAGTCATTTGATTGCTCTAGGATATAATTCAGGTTATTCACAATTACTCTAAGCTATAAAATGGATGGGGAGCTTTTTCCTTTATTAAGAGCTGACCAAAAGAAAGGTATTTATCTAAAGGAGGCAGATAGCTGGTCTCACGTCAAGGAATTATACAAGAAATCACAGATTGATCTGCCATGGTGAAGAGATGTCTCCATTTAGGAAAAAATAGTAGAATTAGTTCAGTTAGTTTGGTCTGAAGATCTACTGAATGACACAAAACAACAAAAGAGCAAGTTAAAAGTAAGAGCTATAATAAAACAAAAGGATCTAATTAACAAAGGACACTGCAGCAATAGGAATACATTGAGTGTGTCAGTTGCCCAAGCGTGTCCAACTCTTTTCAACCCCATGGACTATAGCCCACCAGGCTCCTCTGTCCATGGGGTTTTCTAGGTAAGAATATGAAGTGGCTTGCTATTTTCCTCCTCCAGGAGATCTTCCTGATTCAGGGACTGAACCCATCTCTGCTGCATCTCCTGCTTTGCAGGTGGATTTTTTACCTGCTGAGGCATCAGGGAAGCCCAAGAATACAGCAGTTATTGCAAAAGTTCTATAATTATAGGGAGAAAATCCAGAAATTAATTCTGTGAAATTCATTTCCATTTAAACACAGTAAATTACTCCTATTAAACAATCTGGAAATTCACTGTAGAATTCATTAATGCTGTAAACTGAAAGTTTCAGAACTTAGGCAAGTGTCTCAACCTCTCTGTAAGTAAGATTCTTAAATAATAAAATGGGGAACACAGGTTAAAAATAACAAAGCGGGGGATTTGGTAAGTTCACTTCCTGAGTTCCACCCTGGAAGACTGATTCTTAGTGTACTGATTCTTACTGGTATTAGTGCAAGGTCTCAGTCACACAGAAAGGTAAGCACTTCTACAATCCAGTATTCAATAGGTTGAACATGAAGATAGCTTTGACCCTAGCTCATCTCGTGTCTCATTTATAATAGACATCCTTTGACTTTCTCCTAAGACCAAGTTTTTTTTTTCAATTAATTTATCTATTTTAATTGGAGGCTAATTACTTTACAATATTGCAGTGGTTTTTGCCATACATTGACATGAATCAGCCATGGGTGTACATATGTCCCCATCCTGAACCCCCCTCCCACCTCCCTCCCCATCCCATCCTTCAGGGTCGCCCCAGTGCACCAGCCCTGAGCACCCTGTCTCATGCATCAAACCTGGACTGGCGATCTGTTTCACATATGATAATATACATGTTTCAATGCTATTCTCTCAAATCATCCCACCCTCGCCTTCTCCCACAGAGTCCAAGTCTGTTGTTTACATCTGTGTCTCTTTTGCTGTCTCGCATATAGGGTCATTGTTACCATCTTTCTAAATCTCATATATATGTGTTAGTATACTTTATTGGTGTTTTTCTTTCTGACACTCTGTATAATAGGCTCCAGTTTCAACCACCTCATTAGAACTGATTCAAATGCCTTCTTTTTAATGGTTGAGTAATATTCCATTGTGTATATGTACCACAGCTTATCCATTCATCTGCCGATGGATATCTAGGTTGCTTCCATGCCCTGGCTATTATAAACAGTGCTGTGATGAACACTGGGGTACACGTGTCTCTTTCAATTTTGGTTTCATTGGTGTGTATGCCCAGCAGTGGGATTGCTGGGTTGTATGGCAGTTCTACTTCTAGTTTTTTAAGAAATCTCCACACTGGTCTCCATAGAGGCTGTACTAGTTTGCATTCCCACCAACAGTGTAAGAGGGTTCCCTTTTCTCCACACCCTCTCCAGCATTTATTGTTTGTAGACTTTTGGATAGCAGTCATTCTGACTGGTGTGAGATGGTACCTCATTGTGGTTTTGATTTGCATTTCTCTGATAATGAGTGACGTTGAGCATCTTTTCATGTGTTTGTTAGCCATCTGTATGTCTTCTTTGGAGAAATGTCTGTTTAGTTCTTTGGCCCACTTTTTGATTGGGTCCTTTATTTTTCTGGAACTGAGCTGCAGGAGCTGCTTGTATATTTTTGAGATTAATCCTTTGTCTGTTTCTTCATTTGCTATTATTTTTTCCCATTCTGAAGGCTGTCTTTCACCTTGCTTATAGTTTCCTTCATTGTGCAAAAGCTTTTAAGTTTCATTAGGCCCCATTTGTTTATTTTTACTTTTATTTCCATTACTCTGGAAGGTGAAGACCAAGTTTTTATCTCCTACTGAGTTCTGGTTCTGACTTTTTACCTTTGTCTATTTTACCTTTATTCTGAATTTTTACCTTTGTCTATTTGTCTATTTTACCTCTGGTTCTATAATTTTTACCTGTGAACTTGTTCAATTCTCCGGGCTTTTTTAGGGCAGGGACCTTATTGTTGCTAATCCCCTCTTTGGAAATGAGGTCCTGCTTCCAAATCCTACCCATTTGGGCGGGGCTTAGAAAGCCTTACTGGACCTGCTTTCCATTCTGAATCCTACCCTCTCCCGAGATCTCACGGCAACCCACTCCAGTATTCTTGCCTGGAGAATCCCATGGACAGAGGAGCCTGACGGGCTACAGTCCATAGAATCACAAAGAACTGGACAGGACTGAAGCAACTGAGCACGCTCCAGAGATCTCTATAGTCACACTTTGTGTTCCTACTAAGAGCGAGCTAATCCTACCTTCAATATACTAACACTTACCAACAACTATATTAGGAACTATAGGAAATAAACCACAGCTCTGCCCTTGAACACTGCATGCTCTAAGAAAGGCACGAAAAGATCCCCTACCAAGCTGACCACTACAGTCTCCTTTGCAGGATTCTTCATACTTTCTTGTCAAATCCTGGGTGCCACAGCTTCAGTATTTGATCCTCCTTTATTGACACTCCCGAGGTGACCCCATCAAACCCTGTTTAAATACATATTATGTACTGATGACTCCAAAAACCAGCATCTTTAGTCTCACTTTCTCCCTTAAACTTGACTCATTTATCCAGCTACCTCAAGATCTCTATTTGCATGTCCATCTGGGAATCTCTGTCATATCTGAATCTGAACTCTTTATTTTTCACCACAAACCTGTTTTCCCTCCAATATTTGCCACCCCAGTTGTCATTCAACTGCATTCTTCTAGTTGTTCAGACAAAAAACTTGAGAATTATCTTCTATTTCTCTCACGACCCCCAATCAATCCATCAGCAAATCTTATAGAATCTACATTCAATATATATCCATAATTCAATTATTTCTTACTATCTCTACTGCTCCCACTCTATGCCTAGCTACCATCCCCTCTTGATGTGGATTAATGCTATAGCCTTCTGGTCTCCCTATTTCTACCTGTTGGTCCTCCAGTCTATTGTCAAAACAGCAGCCACTCTGTTAAAAGTGACCCTTTTAAAAGAGACATTAGATCAAATGACTGCTCAAAACCCTACTTTTTTCCCCTTAACTTTTGATAGCTTCATTAATTCAGAAGTTTGGACGGACTGATCTTTCCATTTAGAACTGTACTTGGCACATAGTGGTGCTCAATAAATAGCTGTCAGATGAATGACGAGAACTACAGCAAGAGAGGTATGTACATGAACACAGGGGTAGAAGGTAGAAACATGAGTTCCAGTTGCGTAAACTGGGAATAGCTTCACAAAGCAGTGGATGCTTGAACAGATTTCGAGGAATAAACTCACACTGGTCAGGAGTTCTGAGAGGAAGACACTGAAAGCCAACAGCATGGCCCCTGTAAGAAACAGAGGCATAGTGCACTCTGGAACTGCCTGGGATTCCAGAGGGTGGAGAGGAAAAGTGTGAGTGAGCAAAGACTGAGCTGGCGGGGGTCCGGGTGGGGCCAGGTGCTCCACTCTTGCTGGCCCTCCGTGACTCCTGCAACTGTCCAGAACCTGGTCTTCCTTACTACCAGTTCAAGAGATCCTTGGGCTCCATGAAAGACACAAAAGGCAGCAGGGTATCAGGGGTTATGAGATGGACTCTGGAGTTCGCCTTCCCAAGTTTGAATCAACCCTTCAGTTCCTCCTAACTGGATGACTTAGAGAAATGACTTACAAACTGTCTCTGCCTCAGTTTCCTCATAAACAGTGACCTACCTCAGAGGGCTGTTATGAGAATTAAATGTGAAGCACTTAGAACACACAATTCAGCACTGCATATCTGAACACCATATTATGGCAGTCTACAAAACTGGACTTCCCAGAATTTGTATATGGAATTTCATTTATTCAAAATCTTAAGGAATTTGCTCCATATTTTGATAAAAGCTGACCTATACATTTCCTGTATAACTTTTCGAAAAAAATTTTTTCTTTCTCCCAATCAATTTGATCATATCAAAGACTCAGTCTTAACAGGAAAAGCTTAGATCACCAGGAAATAAAAATAGCTAGTACTTCAGGAGAAAGAGATCAAAGGATTAATACACTTGAAAAATGAATAGAAAAGAGAGATGTTTATAGCTTTTGCTTCTTAGAAAATAATGAGGCTGACTAATTTAGTTTTTGAGTATTTATTCCTTAATGGCTAGTTGCAGTTTTCAAAAGTCGTATTAATAAAAGAGCTTGATTGCACTGATAATGTAGGGAGTTTACCATGATTAGGCTGCTACCTTGCCTATAATAGTCACTATTAGACAGTGCAAGGTCACTGGGCTGAGGAAGAACTCTGGACGTGCCTGCACTCAAGCCTTGAGATGTCAAATCTCAACCACAGGAAATAGATACTGATAATAACCAGAGAATTTGAGGAAGACAACCAGGAAGCTGAACATCCCTTCTACTGCAGTGTTTACTGGCTTCATTGTGTGGATCTGCTTCACGTCTAACTGCTGTTCCTTTTACTATAGTATAAATTTACTTCCTTTTGTTCTGTCTGCAAAGGAAATGGAAAACACCTGGTTGCAATTTTCCATGTCACTGAGATACTTCTGAAGGCACCCTTTTCAAGTTTAAATATTCTTAGTTCCTTCAATCTGTCTTCATATGTACTACTGTAAATTGTTTCACTGTTTACCTATGAACTCTCTTCAAGGTTTTTATAACATTTCCCACTAAAAAAAAAAAAAAAAAAACCCAAAAACCATAAAATTAGGTAGTATACTGTAGCACTGGTCCAAAGGGTACAGACAGCTTTTGAAGAATTGCCTGGTATACTCAAAGTATTCACTTTAATTCCTAACCAAACTGCTTCTCCTGCGTTGAACCTGAGTATCAGTCATGGATCTGATAGCTTTTCCTGTCATACTTACACGAGTCCCCTTCTTTTTAAATAAGGGCTCTTGTCTTGAACTACCCACGGAGTATTTTCCAAGGTGAACAATCCATGACTCTTTAAAATTTATACACAATAGGAACACCTGATTTTCCGATTTCAAATAAAGAATACACTGATTTATAGAGACGTGGCTGTCTTTTAAGCTCTCAGTCACTAGAATATGTAACAAAAAAGGCACCAATATTACCAATACCAAAGTCTGAGAAGCAAGCCTCATTTACAGAATATGCCTATAGAATCTAGCCTTTCTGAGGCTGGAGGAGTTTCCAGGCATCTTACAAATGTAAATGACGGGTGAGTTTATGAATAAAAGTAAAGCAAGACAGTCAGGAACAGCATGAAAAAGAAGTCTTAGGTTGCAGGTCTAGTGTATAAAGGTTTCGGTTTTGCTTTGTTTTGTTTCCCGGATTAGTCAATGGAAAAATAATATCTATCAAAATAGTATTGTAATCTATTTTTCACAAATGCTGAGAAAAGAAAGAGAACTAAAAAACCTGAAGAAGTTACCAAAGTATAAAGTTCCTTTTTGAGACTAAACAATAGGACCGACTAAACCCTAGACAGAAGGACCAACTCTTTGCGACCCCTTGGACAGTGGCCCACTGGAGTCCTCTGTCCATGGGATTCTCCAGGCAAGAATACTGGAGTGGGTTGCCATGCCCTCCTCCAGGGAATCTTCCTGACCCAGGAATCAAACCCCCATCTCTTATGTCTCCTGCATTGGAAGGTGGGTTCTTTACCACTAGTGCCACCTGGGAAGCCCAAACAATAGGATGAGCACTCATTTCAGAGGGAATATCTACATGTGTGCAAAGAGAATGACAATGAAAACTGTCTATACAATTCCTAGCGGCCCTCATGACCTTCTAGTTGTCTTAGAGCAATATTTCTGAGGGCAGTGAACTGTACTAGGTAAAAGTAGAATGTCCTCAAAAAAGAAAGTGGTTGTTCTTAGAGGCACCCTCAAGGGAGGAAGGCAAAAAGGACAATGCTGTTTTGCACTTCAGAATGAACTTGGAAAAAAAGTCACTCTGCCCATTAAATTATTCTCTAGGCAATAATTTTTACATTTTAAACCAAATTGATATGTTCCAAAGCTGAAATTATTTTACGCCATTTTCATTTCCTTTAGGACGCTGAAACTGTGTGACTGGGCTGGATGACCACACAGGTGTGAACAGCTCTATGCCTGGGTACAGGTAAAGCCCTTCCTTCTCAGAGAATATGTGGACAGACACTATGTCCCAGTGAACACACACGGTGCACTGAGGACTCAGGTTTAAATACAATAACTAGCGTGGGGCAAAGTTCAAACATCCAGAGAGAGGCACTGTGTATTCAATGCATCCCCCCCAAAAGTCTTATTTCAGTCAAGTAATTGTTATAGAATTTATATTCTGAGTTTTTGTAACTAATCTGCTTAGCTTTTCATAATTTCATGCTGTAAAATTTTAAAGACAATCTAAATGGGTAACAAGTTACAAACAGAAATAAAACTTGTCCTTGCATTTTGAATTAGTTCCAGCTAAGTATCTGGAGTTTAGAGTGCTTAGGCAATAAATGGCTAAGTCTTGCATGTCATTCTCTAAACAGTGTTACTTCTGAGAGTGAAGAGTTAAGACATTAGTCTGCAATGTCTTTTGGAGAGAGAGACTGGATTCCTTTCCTTCCCTACAAAGAAATGCACTTCTGATGGTTGGTACAGGAGATTAACTGTGTAAAAGGAAACACAAGAACTTTGCCAAGGGTTTCATTTATTTGTTACTCTCTAAAGCCTTGCTGAAGCTGAAATTCCAATACTTTGGCCACCTCATGTGAAGAGTTGACTCACTGGAAAAGACCCTGATGCTGGGAGGGATTGGGGGCAGGAGGAGAAGGGGACGACAGAGGATGAGATGGCTGGATGGCATCATCGACTCGATGGACATGAGTTTGAGTAAACTCCGGGAGTTTGTGATGGACAGGGAGGCCTGGCATGCTGCGATTCAGGGGGTCGCAAAGAATCGGACACAACTGAGCGACTGAACTGAACTGAACTGAAAGCCTTGCTATACAACATGTGCTTGGTGGGGGCAGTAACAGCATCACCTAAGAGTGAGATAGATGTGCAGACTCTCAGGTTTTATATCCCACAACCACCAACTGGAATTTGAATTAGCAGTTAAATAGGATCACCAGGTGATTCAAATGCATAATAAAATTTGAGACCCAATTGCTAAAGTTCCTTTCAGTTGGAGGAGTTTATGATCTTATAATAACAAAATCTGACTCCTGACAAAGGTGTCTTTAAAATAAGGTAAAAAGGAAACTCACTGAATTTCAACATAATAACATTTTAATGAAAAGAAAGGACTGTGCCAGGCATGGAAGAAATGTTGCCTCATTTAATCCTTACCAAAACCCCTAAAAGATGAATAGTATTATCTTCTTTTTACAGAGAAGGAAACAGTTGCTGAGAAGTGAAAAGCTTTGTCTGAGGCTGCAGAGCCTGGGAGCAGCAGTGTCTGTCTGCAGAACTAGGTCTTTCTCCCTCCAAGGCCTCCACTGCTTCTACACCAATGACCAGGAGAAGAATCTAGGAAAAGGTGCCAAGGGTAGTCACAAAACACAGCCAAGTGAAACTCAGTCAACCAACAAACAAAGTTTATCAGTTACTTACTCTGGACCAAGAAATGTTCAACTCTTAAAGGAAACCTAAGATGTGAGCAACAAAGCAAAATTAAGACAATATAATGAGTATAAAGTCTGTGATTCAAGTAATTATTAGAGATAACTAGACTTTAAAAGTGATTTTAAATGTCAGTAATAGTTATCTCATGGTTAGTAGAATTGCTGCTTTAAACTTTCTTATCTGAATTAATCAAATTCTCAAAAGGAGACACTGTTTTTAAATGAAGCTATGCTTCTACCAGTTTAATATGATATTTTAATGAAGAAATAATAAAATAGATTAAAAATGATTTTACAGAAAAATAAGATAAATCACAGGCTTCAAAGTTTCAGAGGTCAGCTCTTGGATTTTTCCATTTCATTTAATTTTACATTTTTCTTTTAGACATTATATACTTATTCTGCCTTGTGATTCAAAATATAATGTACTTCCCACAAACAGCAGATGGCACCATGCATCAGTGAAAAGAATGACAAAAAAAGTCATAAAGGTCAAGCTGTCAAAATTGATATCTTTTTAAAATAACTCAAATTTTCTAATTAGCTTTATAATAGTGACAGATAATTTAAGACTTCATTTTGAAGATTCACTTTAGATGAGGAAGTTACTTTTGATCCAATTTTGCTGAAGAAAACTTGTGTGAGGATACAAAAGAGGAAAGAGGTATCCTACATTGTAAAAAGTCTACTGCAAATTAACTTAAAAACAGAGCTCTTAACATAAAAACTCCCAACTCAAGAGAGGTTTCTAGAGAATAAAAATTCAAAGGGAAAATTCAAACTGCTAAATTATTAAAAGAACAAATCTAATATACAATTTAAGGATCATAAAATCATTACTGTATCTTCGAAACTGATTTTAATCAATAATCTGTGGTATTGTCAACCACACATCACAAAGAATTACATTTTTTGCCACCAAATCACATCATAATTCTTTTCTTTGACTCCAAATGATCCCAAGTATTGTCCAAAAACACAATAAGAACCTGGGAGGTATGCTAAAAGTCAAACACAGAGTGCAAGTGAGTCCTTTCCTTCTTTGACCAGTAACTCAGCAAGCAAATAGACACTACTTCAGATACTATTTCATTCCTGGATTCATCAAGCACATGGATTATATTTTCACAAAGACAGAAAACAGATTCTATAGGCACAATTTCTGTAACAGTTATAGAATGAAAATGAAAGGTTAAAAGGCAAAAAATAAAAGTGATATAGGAGGTTATATATTATTGATACTTCCAATTTGTAAGACTAAATTCCACTAAATCTCTTTTTCCAAACCAAAAACTTGCAGGGGTTGGTCAAAACAGGAGGTCATGTTTTCAGAAGTTAAAAAAATAATATGAAAGAACTCATCAGAAATTTTCCTGCAATATTTTCCTTTCTCAATCTTTAAACTGTGTATGTAATGCTTTGGGAAGAGGGTGATGTTTTTCATCGTCTCAGATAGCTATTTTTCCTGAGTGAAACACAGCAATAATACTTCTCAAGGGTTTACCTTATAAATAGTTTTGCCCTTCAATCACAAAAGTTCATTTTGGGTCCAAACAATAAATTTTTAAAAATGAAAATTCACTTAAAACCATGCTCTTGGCTCTAGGTAGTCATTTGTTACTGATTCAATTCAACCCTATTCTACCCTATCTCATCCTTTCTCACTGAGTTGTCAGAATTCATCAGGTCCTGCAATCCTTAACCGTGCCTGTAACAACAACCATGCCCTCTTTTCTGAAATACGAATTCACCCACTGCCCTTCATCTCCTCTGCTGCCGCTTTCAACTAACTACCAGCTTCTATGGGCACCGGTCCCTAACCGGTCTCCTTGGTCTTCTCGTTCCCCTTCAATGCATTCACAGCAGCCACTGTTGTGATTGAGTTGGTAAGTCACAGCCATCAGTTCAGTTCAATTCAGTTCAGTCGCTCAGTCATGTCCGACTCTTTGCGACCCCATGAATCGCAGCACGCCAGGCCTCCCGGTCCATCACAAACTCCCAGAGTTTACTCAAACACATGTCCATCGAGTCGGTGACACCATCCAGCCATCTCATCCTCTGTCGTCCCTTTCTCCTCCTGCCCCCAATCCCTTCCAGCATCAGGGTCTTTTCCAATGAGTCAACTCTTCGCATCAGGTGGCCAAAATACTGGAGTTTCAGCTTCAGCATCAATCCTTCCAATGAACACCCAGGACTGATCTCCTTTAGGATGAACTGGTTGGATCTCCTTGCAGTCCAAGGGACTCTCAAGAGTCTTCTCCAACACCACAGTTCAAAAGCATCAATTCTTCAGTGCTCAGCTTTCTTCACAGTCCAACTCTCACATCCATACATGGCCACTGGAAAAACCATAGCCTTGACTAGACGGACCTTTGTTGGCAAAGTAATGTCTCTGCATTTTAATATGCTATCTAGGTTGGTCATAACCTTCCTTCCAAGGAGTAAGCGTCTTTTAATTTCATGGCTGCAGTCACCATCTGCAGTGATTTTGAAGCCCCAAAAAATAAAGTCTGACACTGTTTCCACTGTTACCCCATCTATTTGCCATGAAGTGATGGGACCAGATGCCATGATCTTAGTTTTCTGAATGTTGAGCTTTAAGCCAATTTTTTCACTCTCATCTTTCACTTTCATCAAGAGGCTTTTTAGTTCCTCTTCATTTTCTGCCATAAAGGGTGGTGTCATCTGCGTATCTGAGATTATTGATATTTCTCCTAGCAATCTTGATTCCAGCTTGTGCTTCATCTAGCCCAGTGTTTCTCATGATGTACTCTGCATGTAAGTTAAATAAGCAGTGTGACAATATACAGCCTTGATGTACTCCTTTCCCAATTTGGAACCAGTCTGCTGTTCCATGTCCAGTTCTAACTGTTGCTTCCTGACCTGCATACAGGTTTCTCAAGGTGGTCTGGTATGTCCAACTCCTTCAGAATTTTCCACAGTTTTCCATATGGATCTCTGAAACAATTAAATCAGACCACACAATTCCATCTAATAGATCTTCACTGGCTCCTCCCTGCACTTGGAACGAAATCCCAGGTCCTCCTCAACATGGCTGCCAAACTCTGTTATCACTTGGGCCCACCCACCTCTTGGCCAGCTGCTGTCTGTGATCTACTAGTTCTGCCTTTCTTCAATTTTCTCCCACTCAAAAGCCTCCCGCATGGACCTTCCCCACCCATCGCTGAGAATTCTCGCTGATCTCTCAGCTCTCAGCTCTAAATGTCACCTACTCAGAGAGGCCACTCCTGAGACCCTAATCTAAAATAGGTTTACTTATTACAAAAATCTTCAGGCAGCTTGTACTTTCCCTTTATAGCATTCATCAAAATGTATAACCACATATGTTTTGTATTAATTTAGTATTTGTCTGCTCAATAGCCTGTTAGTTCCATGGATAGAAAAACAAATCTGTTCTAAAAAAAATAATAATAAATAAATCTGTCCTATCAACCATGATATCTGCTAGGTCTAACCCAGTGTCAGAATATATTAGGAATTCAATATTTTTAAATAAATGAATGACTGGATGAATGAATACAACATTTCCCTTTAGTGAGTATCTCCGGTCCCCTAAATGTTGAATTTACTGGTTATTGTTTTTCTAGAGACAAAAGACAAACCTTCACTTGAAAACAACTTGGAAGCATATGCTTCCCCTGTTTTTGCTTTCCTGGCATCTTCCTAACTGTTCTAAGTACCAGTCTGTCTCACATTCATGTTTGGGATGAGAGTTGCCTAGTTTTCACTCTTTTTCAATGCCTTTGAAAGCAAATTAACTCATGAATCCATTTGGACTCTCTTATAACCTTTAATAACCCAACCTTAAAAACATCTAGTTACCCTGCTGAAATGATGCAACACACCAATGTATTCTATGAACTCCTGTCCCCCCAAATGTAAGAAAATATATCAAAAAAGGCTATACAAATCTAATTAAAATTTTTGCATACATCATATAATGTGTTCCCTCCCCCGTAAGTCCACAACAATGTAGCACCATTACACAATTTGGCACTACACCACATGCTCATAAATGTAGGTTTACTGCAAAAGATAAAAGGTATAGAGGATAAATCTGTAAAAGCCATAATCTTCAACATCAGCATTCACTCTTAATGCTGAATTCTCAATGAATATGTGTCAGCTGACACCACACAACTATTCTGACTCTCCCAGGATTACCTTTTGAAAACATCTATTTCATCATGCCATTACCCTGATTTAAAGGTTTCAGTGGCTTCCCATTTATATAACTGTGTTTCCCAAACTGCAGACGCCAAATCTGAGGTAACAGTGAGTTATGTGTGAGGGAAAGAAAAGCCAAAGCAAATATGCTACATCTCTTTGGACAAACAGTTTTTACTTAAACATTTTTAGGAAAAAACATTTACATAAAAACAGCCCTGGCTCTACTGTGGAGCAAAATGCAAAATTTAAAACTGAATTTTAAATATATGATATGCAACTATACAGAAGCTTTGAGTTTGCGAAACTGTCAGACACACGATAAAAAGTAAATATGTCAAAGAGACATCACAGAGGACTTCATTCACTATGTAAATAGTGACAATTATGGCCCAGCAATACTGGGCTTGAGCAGTGGACCTCCCTCCAGTTTGGATCAAGTGTTCCTTTTCTTATGAGCTCAACCCTAATATATCACTAGTGTCAATATAATATTAGGTTGAACCACAGGAAACTGTCAATATTCAATGACTTTTGATTTACAAAAATGACATACCCGTATGGTTCAACACAATAGAAGAATCTTTCTGTCTGATTTGTACGTGATCACCTCAACCTGCCTCCTTGCAAAAATATGTTTGTTCTTTTTTCTCCATCATCAATTACTGTTATTGGCCTAAACCAGACTTCAGTAAATGTTGGCTTAGGATTCAATCTGAATCAATTGATACACAAGTATAAGCAAGTATTTGATGCTCTATATTTTGAGGAAAAAACATTCCCTCTCCTTCAGGTTATGGCATAAACAACTCCTGTTTGCCATTTAATAGTACTGAAGGAACATGAGCTAAAAAGAAATGGGAAAGCCACTTACAGTCATGCTCCCACAACCTAACTGATCAGAGCATTTGTCTCAGTATGCTAGTGAGTTAACACATAACAAAACCATTCTAATAAGCCACTTAGAATCTTTTAAGCTTGATCAACTATTTCTACTGTTAAACAAAGAAATAGGCTTCATCAGAGTAAGAGTGCCTAATATCAACCACAAAGCACTGAGTATCAAGTCACACTTTTCTTTGTAAAAAAGAAAAAGTTATTTGTGAATCTGACTTTTAAAAAGCTATGGCTAATTCATTTCAATGTATGACAAAAACTACTGTAATGATGTAAAGTAATTAGCCTCCAACTAATAAAAATAAATGGAAAAAAAAAATAAAAAGCTTTGAAATTTTTTAAGAAGGAAAAATTTTAGATTTTCAAAGAGATTTTTAAGCTTAGTATACATAAACGTGTTATTAACGATCATAGGTCCATTTGGTCAAGGCTATGGTTTTTCCAGTGGTCATGTATGGATGTGAGAGTTGGACTGTGAAGAAAGCTGAGCGCCGAAAAATTGATGCTTTTGAACTGTGGTGTTGAAGACTCTTGAGAGTCCCTTGGACTGCAAGGAGATCTAACCAGTTTGTCCTAAAGGAGATCAGTCCTGGGTGTTCATTGGAAGGACTGATGCTGAAGCTGAAACTCCAATACTTTGGCCACCTGATGCGAAGAGTTGACTCACTGGAAAAGACCCTGATGCTGGGAGGGATTGGGGGCAGGAGGAGAAGGGGACAACAGAGGATGAGATGGCTGGATGGCATCACCAACTCGATGTTCATGGGTTTGGGTAGACTCCGGGAGTTTGTGATGGACAGGGAGGTGTGCTGCGGTTCATGGGGTTGCAAACTAAAGCGACTGAACTGACTGACTGATATCATTTTCTGACTTTGTGAAAGTGAAAGTCTGAGAAAGCCTCACAAATCATCCACATTGAAAACAAAATGCAGACACATTTCATTCCCTATTTGGCAACTGCTAACTTTAAAAGGTTCCATCTTACTCTTCAGCTAAACCTTTATGAAATAAAATACCTGACTATTTTTAATCATAATTTGTCCTGCTACAGCACTGTCATGAAACAAGACTGATCCAGATACCAGTTCTGAGGAAGTTTAGCTGTTAAAATACACATCTGTTTTCTGTCAACTTGGCTTTGTTGATAGGCCCATAGTAACAGATGACCAAAATAGCCTTGAAAAGAATCAACAGAAAGAGGTTCTTACCCCTAGAATCAATCTGAACATACAGCAACCACATAAACATTGCTGGATATTTCCCTGAAGTTTCGTGTTTCTCCAAATTCATTACCTTGGACTATTATTTTACTTCCTAGAATTTGCCAAGTAATGAATTCTAAGAAATGAAAAAGTGCACTACTCTCATGCCTCTCCATCTCACTCTTCTCAACCTCCATAAAAAGAACTGTGCCTAAACCATTCAATAGCTCCCATATGCGACAGAAGGCAGCTCCCCCATAACTCTCCACTATTGTTGCTACTGATGATTAAAATGATCAAAAAGTATATAAACTTTAGCCCAAACACATTTCAATATATAAGCACATGAAAGTATTAAATGAGCATTCCTTAAACTTCAGAGAATTTTAAAATCTAGAAACATTTGTTAAATACATAAATTTCTGGGGTCATATCTTTCAAGAATCTTGAGTCTCCTATGGGGCTACAGAATTTGTGTGATTAACAAGCTCTCCCCACCCCTCTTCCAAGTTATTTCTTTTGGATATAATTCAAGTACCATAACATTCAGCCTTTAAAGGTGTTCAAATCAGTAGTTTTGAGTATATTCACATGATTGTACAACTATCTCAATTATCTAATTTCAGAACATTTCATCACCCTAAAAAGAAGCCTTTTATACCCAATCTCTCTTCCCCCAGGCTCCTGGCAACTACTAATTTCCATTTTGTCTCCATGGATTTGCATATAAATGAAATCATAAAATATGTGCTCTTTCTGTCTGGATCCTTTAACTTAGTACCATATTTTCAAGATTTATCTAGGATGTATCAGCACATCATGCCTTCTATGGCTAAATATATGGGTATACCATGTTTCGTTTCTTCATTCATCAGGGGTTGGACAGTTGTGCTGTTTCCACTTTTTAGTTATTATGAATAATGCTGACATGACCATTAGTACACAAGGTTTTCTTGTGGGGGTATTCTTTTGGTAAATTTATGTTTTTAGTTCTTTTGGGTGCATATACAGAAGCTGAATTGCTGGGTAGTATGGTAACTCTATTTTTAACTTTTTGAGTAATTTCCAAACTGCTTTTCAAAGTAGCTATAATACTTTACATTCTTCATCAGCAATTTATGAGGGTTCCAGCGTCTCCACATCCTCACTAATGCTGGTTTTTGTCCACCTTTTTTATTATAGGTATTCTAGAGAGCATGAAGTGTGTGCTTTTAGTTTGCTTTTTCATCTTGATTCATGATGTCAAAGATCTCTTAATGTGCTTATCGACCATCTGCATATCTTCTTTGGGGAAATGTCTACCCAGATTCTTTCAGTTCAGTCACTCAGTCGAGTCTGGCTCTTTGTGACCCCATGGACTGCAGCACACCAGGCCTCCCTGTCCATCACCCACTCCCACAGTTTACCCAAATTCATGTCCATTGAGTTGGTGATGCCATCCAACCATCTTATCCTCGGTCATACCCTTTTCCTCCTGCCTTCAATCTCTCCCAGTGTCAGCATCTTTTCCAATGAGTCAACTCTTCGCATGAGGTGGCCAAAGTATTGGAGTTTCAGCTTCAACATCAGTCCTTCCAATGAACACTCAGGACTGATCTCCTTTAGGATGGATTGGCTGGATCTTCTTGCAGTCCAAGGGACTCGAAAAAAGTGTTCTCCAACACCACAATTCAAAAGCATCAATTCTGCAGCACTCAGCTTTCCTCATAGTCCACCTTTCACATCCATACATGACTACTGTCCACTTTTAAAGTGGCTATCACTCTTTTACTACACTTGATCTTAGAAAAATGGATGAGATGCTTGGATGGTATTACCAGCTCGATGGACATGAATTTGAGCAACCTTTGGGAGTTGGTGATGGACAGAGAAGCCTGATTGGTGTGCTGCAGTCCATCGGGTCGCAAAGAGTCAGACATGACTGAACGACTGAACTGAACCCCTTTATTCATTAAGTTGCAAGAGTTCCTTATGTATTCTAGATACAAAGCCCTTATCAGACATGGGATACAAATATTCTCTACCATTCTCTGGGTTTCTTTTTCTTTTTCCACTTTCTTGATAGTGTCCTTTGAAACACAAAATTTTAAAATTTTGATGAAATCTCTTGTCTTTATTCTTTTGTTGCTTGTGCTTTCAACATCATATGTAAGAAACCATTGCCTAATCCAAGGTCATGAAGATTTACAGTTAGATTTTCTTCTAAGAGTTTCATGGTTTTAACTCTTACATTCAGGCCTTTGATGGATTTTTTGAGTTAATTCTTACAGATGTATGGGGCAGGGGATACAACTTCTTTTTTTTTATATCAATATCCATTCATTCCAGCAACTTTGTTGGAAAGACATTATTTCCTTATTGAATTGTCTTGGCACCCTCATCAAAATCAACTACCCAAAATGTATATTTGTGAACTTTCAATTATAATCCATTAATCTATACATCTATACTATAATCGGCTAACAGTGAGACTTTCAGTATTGCACTATCATGCTCTTCTGATATTAAAAAAAAAATTCTCATAGAACAAGGAATATTTATAAAATTTCCAGGTGATGCACTATGGGACATAAACAAAAAACAACTAAACTCATTTGGGGAGAAAAATAATATCTGGGACAAGAACTGGATCATATTTCTCGATAGGTGAATAGGCAGAGTTATATCTACCAGGGGTGACCTGTTTTTCAGAAGCCTGATGATTTCGTGTATTTCAAGACAGACTCACTATATCTGAATGTGTTCAGCACTATTTGCTTCAGCCCAGTCACTTATTTTTAAGCTGTTTATATTTCAAGTTAAAAGTTTATTATTAGACAATTAGACAATAATGTGCTTTCTTCTGCTGAACAGAAAAAAGAACACTTAAGAGATTTTATCAGGACTATTGGATATCTATCATTCATGCTTTTACAAAGAGTCATATAATAATAATAAATATTCCTTTCAATCGACTTACGGGAAAACAGATTCTGAATACTGAGAATGCACTAATTTTTCTCTGTATTAAAGATTCTTATGGACAAAATGGACTCTTGCCTATCTGTCAATTAGCATAAACAAGAGGACTAGTCAGAAGTACTATGCACCTACTTCACTGGGAAGAGGAGAACAACTAGACCATGACCACTAAGTGCTGTAAGAAAGAAACAACTACCAGATAATGACACAGCCCAAGCTGCAACTCAATAGGTCAATGAGTCAGTGGAACATGCAGGAAACTGTTCTATTCAATTGAGGAAATTTTTCTGGCAGTATTTCTCACAAAGAAGGGCAAAATGGGCTATATTACCAGTACATGGATAAGAAGCAAAATGTCAAGGTGACTTCTAAAAAAATAAGAGCTTCTGAAAACCCTGATGAGACAACCTAAAAAGCAAGAGACCAGAATGTTCTTTTTTTTTTTTTACATTTACTTTTATTAGTTGGAGGCTAATTACTTTACAATATTGTAGTGGTTTTTGTCATACATTGACATGAATCAGCCATGAATTTACATGTATTCCCCATCCTGATCCCCTCTCCCACCTCCCTCTCCGCCCGATCCCTCTGGGTCTTCCCAGTGCACCAGGCCCGAGCACTTGTCTCATGCATCCAGCCTGGGCTGGTGATCTGTTTCACCCTAGATAATGTTCTTTTATGCTTCTTTTATAACCAATGCAATCAGCTATTACAGTAGTGGTAGCTGATTACTGTATGTCTAGATACAATTGCTCTGGGTAAATAATGTAAAAATCAAATCATTATTTGGTTAAAAATGCCAAATAATGGATGCTGATGCTAAAGTACCTGAAAAGGGGAGACAGAGAAGAATACCAGGAGTATCAGAAGAAGCCATTTCATAATGAAATCCTGCTAGACCATAGAAGGAGCAACTGAGATACAAGATCAACAAATTCTTGGACTGAGAGACCTCAAATGATGTTGAGAAATGACAGAACTCAATCTTTAAATGAAAGTAGATAATGTGGATTTCTTTAGAGAGACAAAGATCATGGTTTATTTGGACAATAATAATCAGTCTACCATAAAAACTGTTTCTAAGTTGGCCAGTCATATGATGAAGATGAAGGGCAGCAGTCTGTTTGGAGAAGGTAAGAATCAGTAGGACCAGGGATATAAAACTTTAAGCAATGTGTGGCCCAGAATCACTCCCCAGAAAAGTCTGCCAGTATGCCATCCCCAAACCTTTTGAGACTTAAAAAGGAAAGCTTAAAGTTTATCAGTAAAAACTGAGTATGACTATAACTGAATGATAAAGACAAGGAACTACTCTCCAAAAGAAGGTCTCATTTCCTATCTACTGCCACTTGACACTATATGACAGAGTTTCTTCTCTAATGTACAATCTAAATAATTTATAAATCAGACTGTTATGAATAATAGCAATGGAGGTCTTTAAATCTGTATTAGTTAGAAGACGCTATCACAATCCAATTTTCAGACAATGGGAAGCATTCAAATATTTCATATTGCTTTGCACATAATTATGAAAATAATTTACATAGACTGACATTACATGCTGCCTTTACTCAACCCTTGTTTGAAACACTAAACCACGAACATGATTTGGAATACTGCTACCACTACAACTCTGAGGACCATAATTTTTAAGATTAAACTCTATATTAAAACTGTGCTACTCCTCATTCTAATTAAATAAATATCTATGGCTGGATAATACATTTTTGAGGTATTATTTTGAGATTGATAATATAGTTTTGAGAGTAAATATTTATTTAATAAATATCAAATGCCAAATTTTAAAGCAGTTAACACTAAATAATTTCAGTCCATGAAGTACATACACTCAGAAATATTTTTATTTTTCAGATCCACCAATGACCCTTCTCAGAAAATCTGATTCCATGCAGAGTACCTGCTGAGTGCATTGTAGGTCATGTGACTTCCCCCAGTGGCTGCCCCTTATCACAGAATACTGCACAAGAGATGGACACCTAGCCTACGGTGACACATATATCTGACTCATTAATATGCAGGCTTATTTAAAACATGAGCAGGACCAATTACGTTTTCCCTGAAGAGTGTTATCTTAAAAATATAAAGATAGTGCCAAGAGCTTAATCTGAGAGCTGAAAGGTGATGGAAGAATTTTCTGAGATATTTTAGGCCCTGTACAAGCAAAGATACAAATATATAGGTCAGCAAAAAAGGAGAACATCTAATTCATAAAGAGCAAGAGATCAATACAGATGAGTGGCTGGAGTCTGTGTGTCACCTGTTCTTCCTGAGGTCTACTTGCTCATATTCTTCTGGGTCCCCTCTATATTTACAATAATTCCCAGATGGCACAGTGGTAAAGCTAATGCAGGAGATGTGTTTTCGATCCTTGGGTCAGGAAGATCCCCTGGAGAAGGAAATGGCAACCCACTCCAGTGCTCTTGCCTGGAAAATCCCATGGACAGAGGATCCTGGTGGGCTATAGTACATGGGGTCACAAAAGAGTCGGACTCAACTGAGTGACTAAATAACAACAGTCCACTGTGTTTAAGCTACTATGTCTAAGTTTCTGTTTCTTAAAATCTCTTAACTAAAAGAGAAGGGATTCCTAAATATATTAACTTATTTTTTTCTCTTAAAGACTCAAAAGACATCTTATATTTCAGCCCATAGGATTTCATAAAAATATCTACATGAGGACAGTAAAAATAATTTCCCCCATTAATTCTTTATTCCTACTCTTTTTCAACAATGTTTCACATGTGTCTACAAGCTGACTAGGTATACAGTAAAACAGAAGAGAGACATGGCTCCTCTTCCCAGAAATGCGTAATCCAAGGAGAGAAATAGGTATTTGAAAAGTAATACACAATAAATAAATAAACAACCACCAACTTACAGGGTACTGCCAGAGAAGGTAAAAGGATGAATTACTTAAGAATGAGTGATCACAGAAAGCTTCTTAGAGGAAGAAACATTTAAACTTAGATCTGAAGGAGTGAGCACATAGAATGAAGAATATATTCTAGGCAGAAGGTAAAGACTACAGGAATGTTTTCAACCTGAAAAGATCATAAGTGTTTCAGAAACTAAAAGGAGGCCAGTGTTGAAGTATAGTGAATAAGGGCAAGACTGACCCAGGGATGCCACTGGGGAGAAAGGAAGGGAAGATTTCAGACCAAGTGAAAGAATGTAAATTTTATTTAGTGGGAAATCACTGAAGGACTTCCCTTCAGTGGCATGACCTGATATTGGTTTTATGAAAATTTCTCGATGCTGTGGAGAATCATGGGATAAAAGAAAGTCAAGCGGTAAGATGAGTTAGGAGGTTCCTGAATAGGACATGAAACTGAGTAAAAGTCAAGAAGCAACAGTTAGAACCAGACATGGAACAATGGACTGGTTCCAAATTGGGAAAGGAGTACGTCAAAGTTGTATATTGTCACTCTGCTTTTTTAACTTATATGCAGAATACATCATGTGAAATGTCGGGCTGGATGAAGAACAAGCCAGAATCAAGATTGCTGGGAGAAACAACAATAACCTCAAATATGCAGATAACACCACCTTTATGGCAGAAAGCGAAGAGGAACTAAAGAGCCTCTCAATGAAGACGAGAGAGGAGAGTGAAAAAGCTAACTTAAAATTGAACATTCAAAAAATGAAGATCACGCTATCTGGTCCCATCATTTCATGGCAAATAGATGGGGAAACAATGGAAGCAGTGAGAGATTTTATGTTCTTGGGCTCCAAAATCATTGCAGATGGTGACTGCAGCCATGAAATTAAAAGATGCTTGCTCCTTGGAAGAAAAGTTATGACCAATCTAGACAGCATATTCAAAACCAGAGACATTACTTTGCCAACAAAGGTCCATATAGTCAAAGCTGTGGTTTTTCCAGTAGTCATTATGGATGTGAGAGATGGACCATAAAGAAGGCTGAGCATTGAAGAAATAATGTTTTTGAACTGTGGTGTTGGAGAAGATTCTTGAGAGTCCGGTGGACTGCAAGGAGAAAAAATCAGTCAATCCTAAAGGAAATCAGTCCTGAATATTCACTGGAAGGACTGATGCTGAAACTCTAATACTCTGGCCACCTGATGGGAAGAACTGACTTATTAGAAAAGACTCTGATGCTGTAAAGATTGAAGGCGGAATGAGAAGAGGACGACAGAGAATGAGATGGTTGGATGGCATCACTGACTCAATGGACATGAGTTTGAGCAAGCTCTGGGAGTTGGTGCTGGACAGGGAAGCCTGGTTTGCTGCAGTTCATGGGGTCCCAAGAGTTGGACACAATTGAGTGACTGAACAACTGAGTAGAAAGACACATATTCCTTTGAAAACATATTTTGAAAATGGACTTGAGAAAACAGTGAGTACAATGTTTTCCAAATAATTGTAAACTGCTCAGATATATATACATATATATATACACACACACATACACAGAGCATAAAGACATGCATGAAAATGATAAACACTGAATGGTTCCTCTGAAATAGGGAAAGGGGAGTGTGTGTGATCAGGAAGAGGTAACAATATACAAAGCTAATATTGTTGGTATTGTTTTATTTCTTAACCAGAGAGGTAGATACATAGGAGTTCACTGCATGTCTTAATGATTTTTTATAAGTTTTATTATTACTTTTCAATATTTTTTTTTTGTTTATTTGCCTGTGCTGGGACTGAATTGCAGCACTCAGGATCTTTAGTTATGGCATGTGGGATCTTTGGTTGTAGCATGTGGGATCTAGTTCCCTGACCAAGCAGTGAACCCAGACCCCGTGCATTGGCATCATGGAGTCTTAGCCTCTGGACTACCAGGAAGTCCCTAGTTTTCTTTTTTTAATTTTTATTTTATACTGGAATATAGTTGATTTACAATGTTGTATTAGTTTTAGGTGCACAGCAAAGTGATTCAGTTACACACGAACCTATTCTTTTTCAGATTCTTTTCCCATACACGTTAATACAGAAAAGTGAGAAGACTTCCCTGTGCTATAATGCAGGTCCTGGTTGATGACCTATTTTATACATCGTAGTGGGTACATGTTAATCCCAAAGTCCTAATTTATCCCTCCCCCAACCACCTTTCCCCTTTGGTAACCGTAAGTCTGTTGTTTATGTCTGTAAGTATGTTTTGAATGGACTTCTCTGGTGGCTCTGATGGTAAAGCACCTGCCTACAACGCAGGAGACCCGGGTTCAATCCCTGCTTGGGAAGATCTCCTGGAGAAGGAAATAGCAACCCACTCCAGTATTCTTGCCTGGAAAATCCCATGGATGGAGGAGCCTATTAGGCTACAGTCCATGGGGTTGCAAAGAGTCGGACACGACTGAGCGACTTCACTTTCACTTTCGTGTTTTGAATATTTAATCATAATAATAATAGACTATGTTTATTTTATTCAATCAATCCATGTATGTACATTTAACTTCTACAAGTGTTTCTGCAACCAAAAATAGTATAAAGTAACTTTAGTTATTCTGATTCATGATGAACTGAAAGATTTTTATTGGAAAAAAAAGTCACCCTACAATGTAAAGTCAGTGATCTTGGTTCTGATCATGAGAAGTAAACACACAAATAAACCCTGTGAGTTACTGCACAGGTTCAAAGTGTGCAAAGTCTTTGTGAGTCTGATTTTACTGAAGCAAAATACCACTTCTGTTTTTAGGAGTAAATATGTTCTTGTATTTTAAAGTACTAGGTTTAACATGTTTATTCCCCCATTGATCATCTTTCATAATTATCCCACCCTCTGCAGTTCTTATTTAAAGGTTGACCTTACATGTTCCCAGAGGCACAAAAACCTGCTTCTAGAACAAACACTGCAGAGGAACTGTAATCCAAGCACTTGGAGAAAAAAGCACGTAACAGTAACTTTCCCTTTCACTCCACAGCATCATCTGTCTCCAAGATGCTCCCTGGAGCATAGAGACTGCACAATCAGCCATCCTTTTCCTCTCCCCACTACACTAAATGAAAACATGTAATCAATAAACGTACCCCAGATGCTCCATCAGCACATCCTGTTTTCCCTACTTCCGAAATCTGTTCAGAATTCAACCGCTTTGAACCACCCTCACTGCTGCTGGGCCAAACAACCGAGACTACCACAGTTGCCTCCAAGTGGTCTTCCACTCCCCGCTTTGAACTCTCCCCACATATTTTTCCAACAGTGCAAATGATGATCAGGATAAAACATAACCTCTCCAGTGGTTTCTCCTCTTAGTCCAAAAAAACATAAATTCTCTACAAGAGTCAAAAGACCCTGTTTAAGGTCTGCCACATTTCTCTTCTTTCTCTTTCTCCATAGCATTTACCACCTCTGATATACTACAGTTCTACTTAGTCATCTGTTTATTGCTTCCCTCTTCCACAAAGATAACAAAATTAATAAGGGCAAGAGTTTAATCTGTTTTTTCTTTACTGTTGTATCCCTGACTTGAATGATGTCAAGTACTGAGTAGGCGTTGAAAAAATGTTTGCTAAATGAATGAATGAATATTCCTCTTAAAGTCACAGGAAGTAGAGATAGTTGTTCCGTTATTTTTTAACTGGAGGTTTCTACCTCTTCCTGTAATGTCAAAATTAACAAAAACACAAGAAAAAGCTATACGACAACTGATGTGAGAACCATAAAGACCCTAGAAAGTGGGAAAGATATTAGCACCCAGAAACAAGATAATACAGAGAGTTCTTTTTCTAGTCCTGAGATTTTTCTATTGATAAATAAAACATTAAAGTGGCCTATAGAGTTTATTGGTTAATCAAAATATTTGTTTCCTTCCTTTCATGAACAATTACTACTAAAATTTTCAGAAAATTTTGTTTTTGTTCTTAATTTTCCTTATATCAGCTCTTTCTAATTTGCTTTAAATTCAAAATATTACTTGTTGAAGATATTAGTGCTTCTGTAGTAATTATATAGCACAATAATAAATGTATCAAACTAACATGTTGTGATACATAGTAATACAAGCTTCAATTCAGTTGCTCAGGCATGTCAAACTCTTTGCGACCCCATGGATTGTAGCATGTCAGGCTTCCCTGTCCATCACCAACCCCCAGAGCCTACTCAAGCTCATGTCCATCACATCAATGATGCCATCCAACCATCTCATCTGCAGTCATCCCCTTCTCCTCCCGCCTTCAATCTTTCCCAGCATCAGGGTCCTTTTCAACAAGTCAGTTCTTCACATCAGGTGGCCAAAGTTTTGGAGTTTCAGCTTCAGCATCAGTCCTTCCAGTGAACACCCAGGACTGATCTCCTTTAGGATGGACTGGTTGGATCTCCTTGCAGTCCAAGGGACTCTCAAGAGTCTTCTCCAACACCACAGTTCAAAAGCATCAATTTTTTGGCACTCAACTTTCTTCACAGTCCAACTCTCACATCCATACATGACCACTGGAAAAACCATAGCCTTGACTAGACGGACCTTTGTTGGCAAAGTAATGTCTCTGCATTTTAATATGCTGTCTAGGTTGGTCATAACTTTCCTTCCAAGGAGCAAGCATCTTTTCATTTCACGGCTGCAGTCACCATTTGGAGTGATTTTGGAACCCCCCAAAATAAAGTCTCTCACCGTTTGCATTGTTTCCCCATCTATTTGCTATAAAGTGATGGGAATAGAAGCCATGATCTTAGTTTTCTGAATGTTGAGTTTTAAGCCAACTTTTTCACTCTCCTCTTTCACTTTCATCAAGAGGCTCTTTAGTTCTTCTTCACTTTCTGCCATAAAGGTGCTGTCATCTGCATATCTGAGGTTATTGATATTTCTCCTGGCAATCCTGATTCCAGCTTGTGCTTCATCCAGCCCGGCACTTCACATGATGTCCTCTGCATATAATTAAATAAGCAGGGTGACAATATACAGCCTTGACCTACTCCTTCCCCGATTTGGAACCAGTCTGTTTTTCTGTGCCCAGTTCTAACTGTTGCTTCTTGACCTGCATACAGATTTCTCAGGAGGCAGGTCAGGTATTCTGATATTCCCAACTCTTGAAGAATTTTCCACAGTTTGTGGTGATCCACACAGTCAAAGGCTTTGTTGTAATCAACAAAGCAGAAGTAGATGTTTTTCTGGAATTCTCTTGCTTTTTCAATGATCAAGCAGATGTTGGTAATTTGATCTCTGGTTCCTCTGCCTTTTCTAAATCCAGCTTGAACATCTGCAAGTTCATGCTTCATGTACTGCTGAAGCCTGGCTTGAGGAATTCTGAGCATTACTTTGCTAGTGTGTGAGATGAGTGCAATTGTGCGGTAGTTTGAACATTCTTTGGCACTGCCTTTCTTGGGGATTGGAATGAAAACTCATCTTTTCCAGTCCTGTGGCCACTGCTGAGTTTTCCAGATTTGCTGGCATATTGAGTGAAACACTTTCACAGCATCATCTTTTAGGATTTGAAATAGCTCAACTGGAGTTCCATCACTTCCACTAGCTTTGTTCGTAGTGATGCTTCCTAAGGCCCATTTGACTTGGCTTTCCAGGATGTCTGGCTCTAGGTGAGTGATCACACCATCATGCTTATTTGATTCATGAAGATCTTTTTTGTATAGTTCTATGTATTCTTGCCACCTCTTCTTAGTACCTTTTGCTTCTGTTAGGTCCATACCATTTCTGTCCTTCACTGTGCTCATCTTTGCATAAAATGTTCCCTTGGTATCTCTAATTTTCTTGTAAGAGATCTCTAGTCTTTCCCATTCCATTGTTTTCCTCTATTTCTTTGCATTAATCACTGAGGAAGGCTTTCTTCTCTCTCCTGGCTATTCTTTGGAACTCTGCATTCAAATGAAGAATATATCTTTCCTTTTCTCCCTTGCCTTTAGCTTCTCTTCTTTTCTCAGCTATTTGTAAGGCCTCATCAGACAGCCATTTTGCCTTTTTGCATTTCTTTTTCTTGGGGATGGTCTTGATCACTGCCTCCTGTACAATGTCACAAACCTCTGTCCATAGTTCTTCAGGCACTCTGTCTATCAGATCTAATCCCTTGAATCTATTTGTCACTTCCACTGTAAAACTGTAAGGGATCTCATTGAGGTCAAGCTTACACAATGTTTTATATATATATATATATAAGGCAATCCCAAAGAATGCTCAAACTACCGCACAATTGCACTCATCTCACACGCTAGTAAAGTAATGCTCAAGATTCTCCAAGCCAGGCTTCAGCAACATGTGAACCGAGAACTTCCAGATGTCCAAGCTGGTTTTTAGAAAAGGCAGAGGAACCAGATATCAAATTGCCAATATCTGCTGGATCATCGAAAAAGCAAGAGAGTTCCAGAAAAACATCTACTTCTGCTTTACTGACTACGCCAAGCCTTTGACTGTGTGGATCACAATAAACTGTGGAAAATTCTGAAAGAGATGGGAATACCAGACCACCTGACCTACCTCTTGAGAAATCTGAGTCAGACGCAAAGAGTCAGACACGCAAAGACATGCAAAGAGTCAGACACGACTGAGTGACTGAACTGAACTGATTATACACACACACACACACACACACACACACACACATATACGTATCAATTAAAAACTCAATGTATCACTATTTCAGGTAGGAAAGTTGGGGCAAAGAATAAGGATATATAATGAATCTACTCTTCAGATCACTATTTCAGGTAGGAAAGTTGGGGCAAAGAATAAGGATATATAATGAATCTACTCTTCAGAAAACAGCGTTAGAAAAGTGCTTTAAAAGGGGATTACACTTCGTGGTATTTAATCATATATCCCATAGTGTCATTTTTTTTCTCCTCATCACCCTAAGAAGAAAGGAGGCAGGAAAAATATTCCAATTTGAAGGGTCAATGATATCCTTAAATTTCGTGAAATACCAAGTTACTATATAAGTCTGAATATATTTGATACTCTAAAAACTGAACTATCTGGGAAGAGTCAACTTCAAACACCAGCTGTCAGTTATCTTGTCAAGACTAAAAGAAACACTGTTTTCTTTATGTCTTTTGAAAGACCATGGAAGAAAAAACACTTTTGGAAGACTAACTGAATCACCATAGTCAAAGAGAAACAGCATAAACCTTCTGTTAGGGACAATGGCTGAAATTTTGGTTTTAGCAAAGAAGCGCCTCCACCGAGGGGAAAACAAAGATGTTTAGAAAGATAAGAAAGAAACAGCAGCTCATTAAGGCCCTCTGAAGAATCCCTGAAGTCAGCTAGTTATAGAATAAACGGAGAAGCCACTAAAAGGATTATACAGGTGGATGGAGCAGAATGGAGGGCAATATTACCAAGTGAATATTTACTACGTGGCAGACAGAGTACCAGGCACTTTATATTCATAATTGCCTTTAATCCTTAAAAAAAAAACCCAGGAGCTAGATATTGTTAGCTTCATTTCACAGATAAAGAAACTAATACATATATTGGTAAAGTGATATAGGAAGGATTAACTTAAAAACCAACTATCTCAACTCCAACGTTAAGATGTCTCTCTGGTTGCTTCTTCTATAATTGAATACATTGCTGAATTTTCCCCACCAGGGTAACTTCCCTCATATAAGCACAAAAGTGATTCAGGTCTTAGACCCAGCTCTTAGTTCTCATTAGTATGCAGCTTTAGAGATTAAGTGAATGATTTCAATCATCAAATGAGTTTCATTTTGATTCATGTTCAGGAGCACTAATCTGACCCAGGACCTGCTCACTAAAAAAAAGAAAAGAAAACAAAAATCTGCCCCTGTTCACAAGGAAGATTTTTGCTGAATAAAAACAACTCAAAAAGTGATGCTTAAGATACTTTGAAAAACTGTTTGGTAGCATCTACAAAAACCCTAGCTTACATGTGTCTTGACCCAGAAATTTCACTCCTAGCTGTGTACCCACTGAAGTGTATACACATGTTTACCAAAAGACAAGTTCAAGAATGTTTACAGAAACACTACTCATAATATCCCTAATCTGGAAATGACCCAAATGCCCATCAACAATAGAATGGAAGAATAAATGAACTGTAGTATAGTCACACAATGGAACAAATTAACCATGCCTAGGAGCACTATATAGATGAATCCCACAAACAATATGATGAATGAAAAAGCAAGATGAAAAAGAGTTCATATTGTATGAGTCCATTTAAACAAACTTCAAACAATTAAAACTAATCTAAGTGTTGAAAGTCAAGACCACATTACTTGTCAGAGGAGCAATGACTGAGTGGAGGGAAGGAGGGCTTATGAAATACAGAGAGTGTTCTCCTTTAACCTGGGATGTGTTACAGTAGTATGTTTGCCTTGTTAAAATCACCATGTTTTAGTCTTGGTGGGTTAACAGAACACTATTTACACTATAATTAATACTTTTAGCCTTCTTCTTATCCCTCCATATAAACAGAGGTATATAATAAACATAGAAGATTTTGTTAATTTTTTTTTCATTTAAACTATTGGCTAAATATCAATCTACAGAGTTCTTCCATTTATCTCAATATAAGAAAATGTATTTTCAACTCCAGTTTCAAATCGTGTAGCCATCCATCTTCACCAAAAAAAGAAATTGACCCAATTTACCACATATTCAGCTTTAAGTAAATATTTAAAATAAAACCATCATTAACTAGAAGTTTTTCCTAATTCCAGATGCATTGACAAAGTTACTAAAATTCTTCCCTTTTCTGCCACTTAACTTCATGTTCTTAACCTTAAGACGAATCAAGAAATCTTTAAAAGCATTTAACTTAGGAAAACATGAAATGACAATATGCTTTCCAAGAGTAAAATTTTAAGCTCAATGTCTTTCTCATTTCACAATAGGATCTTTGAGCAAAATACTCTGCAGAGCTGTACATCTTTTTAGTCAGAATAAAGAACTCCAAAAGCTTTTCCATCTGAGAATTTCCAAGCCTTCCACTTGTAACTCAATATTAATTTATAACCATCAATATTTAAATTTTTTTAAAGAGATAATATGACAGAAATACCTATGGATGTTTCTAATTAAGACTATGTTGCTGTTTCTTCTTTTAGAACATTTGGTCCCATATGAAAGAATGGCTTTGCTATAAATATTTTAACCACAAGAAGGAAAGGGGCAAGGAGAAAACACAGACAAGCAGGAAATAAAAGTTTATCTAAAAATTTCCTTTGTAAATTAATCCTCTGACAAAGATGAGTTAGTGGAAAGAACAAATGTCCTGAAGCATACTACAGTATCATTCCCAAAAAGCTCTATTTGGAAAGGCTATTTTACTGTGTTAAGGGATGTTATCACTTATTCCCCTGGTTTCCACAATGTTGTGTTTACAAGCAATTCCATGTTTTAGAAAGCTAGGCAACCTCCTTGAACAGCTGCAGAGTGCACATTTAAGGGAAGAGAAAGTAACACCTCTGATGCTCTTATTACTTTTAATGAGCATCAAGATTAATTAATCATAAATGCTGCGATTATGATTCTGAATCACAGTGGACAACTGATGAGCAGGCTTATAAATTTTCTTTTCTTTTCCCTACCATAAAAGTTCCTAATTTTCTTAGTAACTGATATTAGAAACTCAAGTCTCTTCAAGATGACACTTCCTGAGGAATTATGTAATCTGGGTTCCAGAAGTCCTGTGGACAAAGCTCCAATGTTAGGAATCACACCATTCAGGAAGAAACAATTTCACAAAGTCACTATTCCAGTGTTACTACTCTACCAAAAGTGACTCAAGAAATCCAATTTAACTGGTATGATTAAGCATATTAATTTCATTCTTTTTTCCTATAATGAACACCATCAAACCAATCTGCTATATATTTAGATAGTATCAGCAACAAAAATGAAGCAATGATAGTATTTGCAAGCTCTTACTATATATAAAGATAAAACTGTTAAAATGTCACACCTCCACTTTTCTATTTTTATACATACCATGAAATACTAAACTCAGCTCAGTGTGCAATGAGTAAGATAAAGGCATATTTACTTAACAAAATTAACTTTTATATCAATCTGCTTTAAGATTAAAGAACTCAATGAATTTGCTTTTACTTTCAAACAGCATTAAACTGAATTAAAAGAGCCAGAATTGTTTATTTACCACACCAATTTGGACAATCAAGCAAAGCAGAATTTTTGGTACAAATGTTCAATTTGTTTTGTGTATATTGTTATCACATCATTTTAACTCTGAATAAGGTTTTAGCTCCTAATTTTGCATTCTTCCTTTAGGCTTAATTTAAATAGGCATTTTAGAAACTTATTTGTAAGTAAAATAAACAGGAGAATTAAATGTTTTATCAACCAGGTTCTTTGGCTGTTATAATATTCTGAATTTGAGAATTTATTCTGTGACTCTTATTGAGTCACTCAACTCTTCTGTATCAACATATATTACAAATGTTTTAAAATCGTATGTGTTTATAAAATGCTCTGCAACCTTTATACATTGTGCAACTGCCACCTAGAACCTTTGAAGAGCAAAACCCAGCTATGTTTGCATATAACATGGTTACTGCTATAGTAGGCTTGAAAATGACAATTATGCTTTATGTAGATTATGCTTTATCTTTTTAATCTTATTTTTATAATTAAATTTCTAGTTTCTGTAGTGATTAAAATGGTTAGAATTTTTTTAAGGAAGTTATAAAACTTTATCTAAAAAAATGTAATACTGTAATACAAAACTGTCTAGATTATATTAGGCTTATACTTTTGATTACTCCAGATTTTTACATTAAGACAGTTATATTTTTAAATATATTTATACTCTCAATAAAAAAGTTCTTATCCAGCAACTTTTCATCACTGCAGACTATTAAACATTTTGATGGGCAGTAGATGATACATATGTGTGTAATATTACTTACATCTTTAAAGTAAAAGGTAAATAAATACAGCCACTTATGAAACTAAAAACAAACAAAAAAAGAAACAATATAGATACCTAAGGAATTCTGCAAACAAATTTCTGAAATATTCTGTCTAAAAAATATGATATAGAAGCTTTAGTTTATCACTTCTCAATTAGCTGGCCAATAGCCTCAAATAACATACAGGAAGAGATACCTTATGACTTGAGAATTTAATTACCATAAAATTTTCATTTATATTCACTCCTTGGAGTATAATTATATTACCATTAAAAATACCCCATCCTGATTTCATTTATTTAATTTAAAAGATCCTTTATATTAGTAATGCATAATTATACAGATACAGGCTTATTGTGAATGTAATGATACAATTTAATTACCTTATTTTACTTTATAGAAATTATATATTCCTGATATTCTCATTTCTCACAAATAATAAAATTAAAGTAGTCTTGACTGAGAATTCAAATAGAACCTTTTGTTCAGTATTTCTGGCTTAATGTTCTTTTTTAAGGAAAAAAGGAAATGAAGAAAACTGTAACCATTTTATGTAGAGACTATTTTCTATTTTGGCTAAAATATGAAGGACGGGATTCACTCTACCTCACAAAGCAGTAAGTCAATGATGTGGAAGACCATGCAGAGTGGGAACTTGGCAGTAAAAAGAGTGAGAAACCACTGGGATGCGTACATATGAGCTTCCAAGTTCAGATCAGAAAAGTGGTTGTGCAGGTCCGGTAACTGCTCCTGAAAGTCAAGGCGGAAAATTGAGGGCGAGGAACACTTGAGGATGCTCTATTTTCTGCTACAGCTGCGATTTATGACGAGCTGGCTATGATGACTCTCAATTTACTACAGTATTCATTGAATTTTATGTAACTACATAGAAGTGATGACACGAGATGAGAACTGGGGACGTGACAAAGGACAAGACAGACTTGTTACGAACAAATAACAAAGATAAGCTCTTGCTACTTGACTCTTCCTGTTTCTTGAGAAACACCTGCAATGAGAGAACACCTGCAGTCTAGTGAGTACTGTGACTCCACGGTCAAGTCACAGCATTCCCATTCAGGGTTCATGCCTAAATAGCCAGGAAAACAATGCACCTTTTCTTTGAAGACCATTTAATATCAATGTCATTTAGGTTGTATGGTATTACTTCAGTACATTACTGAAGCGCAAAAGATAATCATACTTTTAACAATCTAGCTTCAACATACTAAGAATGACTTAGTATAGAAAACGTACAAGTATATCCTGTATGAAATAGATAACCAGATTCTTCCACACAGTCTTTTTCCCCCTCAGTGCCCATTTGTCCCTGGTGCTTACAGTTCTTTTTGACATCCACCTCCCCCTTTATTTCTTCTTCACAGTTAAGGTCTTATACCTTTCTGCATTCCCTTCTCTCAATAAAGCTGTCCTTAACCTCAGTGCAAACTCTCTGCCTTCCACCCCCCGTTCAGTCTGACACTGGCGACTCTTCCCCTTTAGACAACTATGGATCTGACAGCTCATGTCCATTAACTCCTACCGGTAGCCTCTACCGCCACATCCCAATAACGTTCCTCCCCAGACACTTTACTTCCCACCACTATGGACTCAATTCATTTACGTACTTTCTTCACATTTCTCTTGGGTTCCCAATACTTCATACAGAGAAAGCCACATAAACATGCTTCACGGAGCCATTACAAACTCAGGATTTATTATTCAACCTCAGCTTCCCTGGTGGCTCAGACGGTAAAGCGTCTGCCTACAATGTGGGAGACCCAGGTTCGATCCCTGGGTCATCCCCGGGAAAAGGAAGTGGCAATCCACTCCAGTACTCTTGCCTTGAAAATCCCATGGACGGAGGAGCCTGGTAGGACACAATCCATAGAGTCGCAAAGAGTCAGACACAACTCAGCGACTTCTCTTTCTTTTCATACACCCTTAGGTAAAATTTGAAAGCTACTCAGTAATTCCTTTAACAGCACCAAACAACAATTTTGCTCTTGCTCACAATCTATTTTATATTATATTTATATATATATTATATATATATATATATAAAAGAATACCTATTTCTCATACATATAAACATATAAATTATGAAATAGTAACAACATTGTTTAAGATCTGGAAATTACAGAGGAAAACATTTAAAATATGTGCTTGTATTACAATATTTTATGTGGTTTTTAATTTCATCAATATCTGTCTCTTTAAAGTGTTCCTTACTTGTGAACCTAAATATAGTACTGGTGCCAGGTAACACTGAGAAAAATATTAAGTATTTCAGTTTTTATTATGAAAATATAACTTCTTTACAAATAATACTGGGAACCCTCTTCATTAACTTAACTCACCATATTCACATTTATAAGTTTCTTAATGTTGAATATTTTAATGGAAGACTATTTTTATAAACCATCAAATAGTTAAATATTTTATGATATAAACACACTGTAGACATTGGTAAAAATCAAATCTATTTACATTTCCTGTAACTTTCCACTAGATTTTCATAAACCATTATTAATTTTAGAATTTTTATGTAACTTAACAAATTCCTTAGTGATAAAAGTTCTTAATATTTATTTACCTGCATGAGTCTCTCCAACTGATAGAATTTGCAGTGAAGATCTTCAAAGTTGTTTTTGTAGAGGTCTCGTAAACCATAGTCATACATGATTTTCACCAAAACACAGAATGCTTGCTCTTCTGGCATCTACAGGAAAACATACACATATAGAACATGACTGAATGGCATGTGACTAAAATGTCAGAAACATTCCTGCATGTTATTAGACCACTGGATCAGTGGTTTAAGGTCACTTGGGAATGAAATTCTTCACAGCCAGCTTTCTGCAGAGACATAGGTAAAATATATGCTCCAAGTTTTGAGCTTCCTCACTTGAGATGAATTTCCCTCTTTTGTTAATTTTAATCATCCTTTCACTTATTCATTAAACCATCTTAAAAACAGGTAATACAGTCAGACGATGCCCCCAAAATCAAAACAGTGTAAAAGTATATGAAGGTTAAAAAAAAGTCCCACTCCTCTCTATCCTTATAAACACTAACCCCTGTATCTGCCCCCCACCTCTTTTGCATAATCCCAAAATTACTCTTAATAATTTCATGTGTATCCTGGCAGTTTCTTTATGCAAGTAAAAGAATTATACTTCTTTTCTCTTTCCTACATGAAAGATAGCATTCTAAATACATTGCTGTGTATATTTGCTTTCCGCTCTCAATAATGTTCCCAAAAGAGGGAATGCTGGACCAAAGGATAGAATGTGTTTTTAATTTTGATAGATAGTATGATATTGTCCTCCCAGAATTTTCTTTATGCTGCTTATTTTTCTCTCTATAAAAAACATTTTTCAGCTGTTTCAGAAGCTTATGAGCTTCTTTCATTAAGATTTAAATGACAAACTTTGATATACCTTTCCAGAGATATTTTTATCTTAACAGAGAATAAAGTCTAAAATCAAAAGAACAGATCTCTAAATTATAGTATAAAGCTGAAAGAATTTAGAGAGGGACATATTCAATATTCTAGAATCTGTACCAAGCAAACAGAAAAAGTTGTCCTTACTCAAGGTCCGAGGATGTACCTATTATGTAAACATTTAGTTTAAATGTCATTTCTTTCAAAGTCTGACCTTGGCTGTTTATGGTATCTGACACATCTGTTAGACCAACTTCCTGCCTGTATAACTGAATCAAATAGGGTTCTATTCACCCACTTAGAAATGAAACTGTTTATCTGAGTTCCTACACAAATTGGCCACTTCTGTTTTCTACTATAAACCATGAAATATGTGAGTTAGTTAAAATCTCCTGAAGTTAAATAATGATAGTTAGCTCTTGTCATTTTGCTTCTCTAAATATTTATTTCTTTTTTTATCTATGAGTTGGGGGGCTTGGCTTTGACCCCAGCTGTTCAAATCAGCAGACATCTTTCAGTTTATTTGCAGTTATCTAGAAGGTAAACACACTATATTTTCTACCCCTTTACCAATTCTGTCACTGAAGCTTCAATTGAGACTAACGTGCACATATATAGTCCACGGTACTTCTCTTATTACCACATTTTAAGCCTCTTCATCTTCTCTCAGATCCCTACTAACATGGCTATACAAAAAAGCTGCAAGTAAGATAATTGTAACCAGCCTTGGAGAAATTAATTCACTTAATCTCTCCCTCGTTTCCAGTGATGGTTAGTTCAATATTTTACCATCTGCTATCTCATCTTATTTCCTGGAATGTGGTAAAACCACTAAAGCAAATGTTTAAACACCCTTCAGCATTCATATATGCAATCTCTGAACATATGAGATCATGCACTGTTCTAGGCCCTGGATACAGAGGCGAAAGTACAGTGTTGTCCCAAAGGACAAGGAAATAGGCAAGTCAACTTGAGTTTGATATAGACACATAAGTTGTGGAGTAGGGGAGGCTGGATGTGTGGGAGAGGAGTTAGATGCCACTACAATTACACTGCAAACAGAGGGATGGCTGAGTATGAGCTAGATCAGAATAAACTATTCACAAAAATGACATGAGACGTAAATTTCTACTGTGATTGTAGGTATGGAGCTTAAGGTCATTCATATTCATTCATTCCATACTCATTCTCTCTCCCTCTACCCCCGAAGCATCACTGTCTTTTATTTCTTGGCCCCCTTTCCCCTCTCTCTCCTCCACCTTACCCATGTAACTGTCCCTCTCACACATACATGCCAACAACATATTGAATAAATGTTCTTTAGTTTGAACTTGATCCCTAAAAAGAAATCCCTAATAACCTTTATTTTTAAAAAAATACATCTGTATTTGTTGGCAGGTGGGTAGCCTTGGAGTTAGTATCCTTCAGGTCTAGCTTCAGCAATCCAGTCAAGCTTTTGATTTTCAGGTAGTTCATGGGTCACATGAAAGTCATAGACTAAACCTATAAAATACCAGTCCAGCTGGGGTAGAATCAATACTGACTATCTGTGAAGACCAAGGTCAGATATAATAAGCTCTTACGGGATCTCAGATAGTGCCTTATCACGAAACTAAAAATGAATCCCTGTGAAAACAGAAAAGGCTCACTACCAAAACGAGTAAGAAAGTAATGGGGGAAAAAAAAGAAACAAAGTAATGGGAAATATGTATAATCCTTTGGAAAGTGGAAATTCAACCTTCTCTTTATAGTTTAAAGATGAAATGGGATCTGTTTAGCATGTTCAATTAAAGCTTCCCTTGGTATTTCTCTCTCATCAATAAATATATTCATTATTAAAACAGAAAGCAGGGTAAAGCACTCAAAATTTAGTAAAAATCTCAAAGATGTAAAAAATGAGAATAACTAAAATAGTTTATATTTTATATAACTAAAAATATTTTATATTTTATAAAATATAACTAAACAACAAATACTCATGGACATTTACACCACAGAGAAAAAAGGAAGTTCACACCTAGATTTATAATGGTATTTTGCTTTTGAAGGATTAGACAATGCATGTTTATGAAATATATGTCAGTAAAATGTCAACAACAGGGAGTTAAGGCTGAGTCTAGATTTGATGATATTGTAAAACATAAGTTACATGATAAAAATATATTTGGGAAATAATAAACAATAATCACTTGTGGCCACTAGTGGCTTCATGATGGCAGGAAAAACAACAATAACAGACATAAACAGACTTGAGCCTAAGTAACAGTAGAATATGGCAAAATAATTATTAATTTTCACTATTTACAACTTTTATGTTGTAATGTTATTTAATATAAGCTTATACCATTTAATTTTCCCCAGTTTTACTGAAATGTAATTGATGTACAAGAGTGTGTAAGTTTAAGATGCACAAAATATGGTTTTTCTGATTTATATATTTCTACATACATATAAATGTATGTATAATTATATCCATATCACCTCACATAGATATTATTTTTGTTTTTTATTGTGAGAATTTGAGTTCTTTTGTGGTGAGCAATTTTCAAATATATAATATTGTTAACTATATTTACCATGCTGTACGTTACATCCTGTAAACTTATTAATCTAGTAACTGGAAGTTTATACCCTTCCACCATACTCACCCATATCTTCCATCCCCCACACCTGTCAACTACCTACCTACTCTATTTTTGTAACTTCTCTTTTTGAAAAAAAAAAGTTTCTGCATGTAAGTGACATCAAGACTTATTTTACTTAGCATAAAGCCCTCAAGATTCATTCATATTGTCAGAACAAAAGGATTTCCTTTTTTATGGCTGAATAATATTCCAATCTATGTGTATACCATATTCTCTTATCTATCCATCACTCAGTGGACACTTAGGTAGTTTCTATGTCTTCATTATTGTAACTAATGCTGCAATGAATGTGGGGTGAAGGTATCTTTATGAGTTTGTTTCTTTGTTTCCTTTGGATAAATACTCAGAAGTATAATCACTGGATAACATTAGTCCTAGTTTTTTACTTTGTGAGGAACCTCCCTTCTGTTTTCCACAGGGCCTGAACCAGTTCCCATTCTCACCCATAGGGCACAAGGGAAACCTTTTCTACATGTTCTCAACAACACTTATTAATTCTTGTGTTTCTGATGATAGCTATGCTAACAGATGTGAGGTGATATTTCACTGTGGTTTGATTTGCACTTCATTAATGATTAACGTAAAGAGTCCGCCTGCAATGCAGGATACCTGGGTTTGATCCCTGGGTTGGGAAGATCCCCTGGAGAAGGAAATGGCAACCCATTCTAGCATTCTTGCCTGGAAAATCCCATGGACAGAGGAGCCTGGTAGGCTACAGTCCATGGGGTTGCAAAGAGTCTGACACAACTTAGCAATTTTCACATACACACACATAATGATTAATGATGTTGAGAACCTTTTCATGTACAGGATGGCCATCTGTTTGTCCAGAGGAAAAGTTTTCAACCTACCACCAATGAGTATGATGTCAGCTGTTGGCTTATCATATATACCCTTTATTATGTTTAGGTACATGTCTTCTATATCCATTATGTTGAAAGATCTTCTCATGAATGGATGCTGAATTTTGTCAAATGCTTTTCTGCACCTATTGAAATAATCATATGATTTTTATCTTTCACTCTACTAATGTGACACATACCTTTTATGATTTCCATTTGTTGACCCATTCTTGCATCAGTTCAGTTCAATTCAGTCACTCAGTCGTATCTGATTCTTTGTGACCTCATAGAATGCAGCACACCAGGCCTCCCTGTCCATCAGCAACTCCCAAAGTTTACTCAAACTCATGTCCATTCAGTTGGTGATGCCATCCAACCATCTCCTCTGTTGTCCCCTTCTCCTCTGGCCTTCAATCTTTCCCAGCATCAGGGTCTTTTCAAATGAGTCAGTTCTTCACATCAGGTGGCCAAAGGATTGGAGTTTCAGCTTCAGCATCAGTCCTTCCAATGAATATTCAGGACTGATTTCCTTTAGGATGGACTGGTTGGATTTCCTTGCAGTCGAAGGGACCCTCAAAAGAGTCTTCTCCAACACCACAGTTCAAAAGCATCAATTCTTCAGCACTCATCTTTCTTTAGAGTCCAACTCTCACATCCACACATGACCACGGGAAGAACCACAGCTTTGACGGGATGGACCTCTGCTGGCAAAGTACTGTCTCTGCTTTTTAATATGCTGTCTAGGTTGGTCATAGCTTTTCTTTCAAGGAGCAAGTGTCTTTTAATTTCATGGCTGCAATCACCACCTGCAGTGATTTTGGAGCTCAAAAAAATAAAGTCTGTCACTGTTTCCATTGTTTCCCCATCTATTTGCCATGAAGTGATAGGACCAGATTCCATCATTTTAGTTTCCTGAATGTTGAGTTTTAATCCCACTGTTTTACTCATTTTAAGCCAACTGTTTCACCCTCCTCTTTCACTTTCATCAAGAGGCTCTTTAGTTCTTCTTCACTTTCTGCCATAAGGGTGGCGTCACCTGCATATCTGAGGTTATTGATATTTCTCCCAGCAAACTGGATTCCAGCTTGTGCTTCATCCAGCCCAGCGTTTCTCATGATGTATTCTTCAAATAAGTTAAATAAACAGGGTGACAATATACAGCCTTGACATATTCCTTTCCCTATTTGGAACTAGTCTGTCTTTCCATGTCCAGTTCTAACTGTTGCTTCCTGACCTGCATATAGATTTCTCAAGAAATCTGGTATTTCCATCTCTTTAAGAATTTTCCAGAGTTTGTTGTGATCCACATAGTTTAAGGCTTTGGCATGGTCAATAAAGCAGAAGTAGATGTTTTTCTGGAACTCTCTTGCTTTTTTGATGATCCATTTGAACATGGTGTATGATCCTTTTAATATTTTGTTCAATTCAGTTTGCTGGTATGTTGTTGAGAACTTTTGAACTATATTTATTAGGGATATTGGCTTATAGTTTCCTTGTAGTAACCTTCTCTGGTTTTGATATTAAAGTAAAGCTTGCCTTCTAAAATGAATTTGAAAGCTTTTTCTCCTCTCCAATTTTTTGGGAAGAGTTTGAGAAGGATTCGTACTAATTCTTTAAATGTTTGGTTTTAATGTTTGGTAGTATGCAGTAAAATCATCTGGTCCTGGGGTTTTCTTTGTTGAGGAAGTTTTGATTCCTGATTCAGTCTCCTTACTTGCTGCTGATCTATTCAGACTTTCCATTTCTTGAGTCTTGTATATTTCTAGAAATTTATTCATTTTTTTTCTAGGCTATCCAAATTGTTGGTGTATTGCTTTTCAAAGTAGTCTCTTGTTATTCTTTATATTTCTGTAGTATCAATTGTAATGTCCCCTTTTTTAATAACCTCATTTATCTGTGTTCTCTTTGATTAATTTAGCTAAAGCTATGTAATTTTGTTCATCTTTATCTCTTTTGAACATTTTTAGCTTAAAGTGTATTTTGTGTGATATAAATATAGCTACCTCTACTTCCTTTTGGTTACCATTTGTTTAAAATACTTTAATTCTATCCCTTCACTCTCAGTCTATGTGTATCCTTAAGGCTAAAGTGAGTCTCTTTGGGCAGCATATTATTGGATCCTACCTTTTTTTTTTCCCCCTTCCTTTTTCCAATCAGCCACTCCATCTCTTTTGGGATAATTTATCCATTTTCATTTAAAGTAATACTGATAGATAAGGACTCATTATTAACATTTTGTTAATTGTGTTTCTCTTTGTGAATTCTTTGACCCTTGCTTCTGCTCTTGCAGTCTTTCTTTGTGATTTGCTGACTCTTTATAATGGCATGTTTTGATTCTCTTTTGTGAATCTACTGTTGGTTTTGCTTTATGGTTAACATGAGCCTTATATAAAATATCTTATAACATCCTATTTTAAGTTGACAACAACTTAACTTTGATAGTGTATAGAAACTTCATACTTGATGTTTCTTCCCACTTCACACTTTAGTTATTGATGTCACAATCTACATCCTTTTTTAAAAATATTGTGATAAAAATTACTATAGTTATGGTATTTGTTTTATACTTTTTAAAAAGAGCTGTAAGTGAATTATGTTCTACCAGTATACATTAGAGAATCTGACTCTGACTATGTATTCATCATTATTGTTGCTCAGTCACTAAGTTATGTCGGACTCTCTGTGACCCCATGGACTGCAGCACGCCATACTTTCCTGTCCTCCTCTATCTCCCGGAGTTTGCTCAAACTCATGTCCACTGAGTCAGTGATGCTATCTAACCATCTCATTCTCTGCCACCCTCTCCTCCTTTTGCCTTCAATCTTTCCCAAAATCAGGGTCTTTTCCAATGAGTTGGCTCTTTGCATCAGGTGGCCAAAGTATTGGAGTTTCAGCTTCAGCATCAGTCCTTTCAATAGATATTCAGGGTATTTATCATTACAAGTGAATTTTACAATTCATGTTTTTATGATGTTAAATCAGCATCCTTTTATTTCAGCTTGATGATGCCCTTTAATTTTTCCTGAAAGGCAGGACTAGTGATGCTGAACTCCCTCTGCTTTTGTTTGCTGGGGAACACATTTATCTCTATTTCATTTACAAAGTTCAGCTTTGCCAAGCCTGGTATTCTTGGTTGGTACTTTTTTCTTTCACTATGTTGAATATATCATCTCACAATTTCTTAGCCTCCAGTGTTTCTGCTGAGAGACTAAACAGACTTATAATAAGTCTGGATAAACATCTTCTTTGGGTGGGGCTGCTGGCTGTGCACCACGGTCAGAATGGCCACTAGCTGAGCTTCGCAATCACCCCTGGATGGGCGAGGTCACAGACTATGTTCCCTGGCAGGGTGGCACCAGTGCTTAGACTGGCTGGGCTCCATAGCTTGATGGGACTATACGCTGAGCTTTGAGGCTGCCCAGAGTGACCCTTTGGGCTACTTGGTTATACAGTGGGACAGGCTGTGCCCAACAGTTGGGCAAGGTTGCTGACTTGGCTCTCTGTCTGAGCAGGGCTGTAAGATGCAATCGGCAGCTTGCTCTGTTTCTCTGGCCAAACTTCCTAGAAGATCAAGACTGGAGCCTAAACCGGAAATTGTATGGGGCCTGTGAATTTGCTTCCCTGCCTGGCCACAGCAGTAGAACAAGCTCTATGACTACTACAGCTCATTGACTGATGATCTACATCAAACAAACTGCCAACCAGTATCTTTGGCTAGATGAGGTCACTAGCTTGGCTCTACACATGGACAGAGCTATGGGCTGGGAAATCTCATTGAATACCACTGAAAGCAGTAATGCGGTATGCAAAGATCCTCCTCTCTGTCACTATCTGATTTCTTGCGGTCAAGCCCTGCAGATTACCCTAGTGATCTCTATTAGGTAGAGCAAAGTAGTCCTCCTAGAAAGCATCTTGCAACACTGGGGGAGCTGGATGTCCACCTTGGGTTATCACTTTGGGATGCTGTAAGGATAAAGCTAGGGTAAAGAACCTGCCTGCCAATTCAGGAGACACAAGAAACATAGGTTTGATCCCTGGGTGTGGAAGATCCCCTGGAGGAGGGTATGGCAACCCACTCCAGGATTCTTGCATGGAGAATCTCATGGACAGAGGAGCCTAGCAGACTACAGTCCATAAGATCGCATAGCGTCAGAGACGACTGAAGTGACTTAGCATGCATGCAAGGATAGAGGAGACGTACGTGAGGGACAACACAGGTGTGTGGCAGGTGACTGGGGGGGGGGTCATTCCCTTCTTGGACACAGAAACTATGTCTTACATCAACAACTGTCATAGTGCTTTTACAGGTAGGCACTCAAAAGAATTGAAATGGGTAAAACTTTTTATCCAGGTAAAATTACAAAAGTAAATTTCTTTACTTTTTTTTTTTTAATGTGTATAATCTCATTTAACTCACTCATCAGTCTTACTACACAGGAGATATTTACTACTCCCATTGTAGAGGTAATGTATAAAGGTATATGAAGCTAAGAGATTAAATTGATAGAAAGGAAATTACTACAAAAGTGCTTTCTACTGTTAAAATGGTTTCCAGAAATATATGCTCACACAAAGGAAGCAGCAGAAATGTGTTTCTTTTCATATAAATGAGAGCACTTCTTATGTATCACTCGGAAGAATGATCCATGAGAAGAATGCCCCCTTTCTGTTCCTCACCATTTCTTATTACAGAAATAGTGACAGCCTCCAGTGTCCAGGCTCCTCGTGGAATTAAGGCACACAAGCTCAGGGTAAATGGCTGGGTTGGGGTTTATTATATAGTACAGCTGTGTCTTTGAAATTTTACTTTCTTTTAAGGCTGATCATATATGGCACTTGGAACATAAAGTCTCTGTTATGCACTTTAGCTGATAAAATCATTCATAACTTCATCTTAATCCCAAAGCTCTTTGTGGCATGTAGTAACTTCTATGCCCCTACTAACTGCCGGACTCAGATAACCTAGATTCACATACCAATCCTAGCTGTGACCTTGGGCATGCTACAGTACCTCCCCAGGTGTCAGATCTCTTCTGTAAAGCAGGGATCATGACAATCTACTTCCTTCTGAGGACTGAATGAGATAGATATAAAGCTCTCAGACCTTACCGCACATATAAGTGACACATGAAAATTAACGACTATTATTGTACACTCAGGCCCATGCAAACATAAAAACCTGCACGTACCCTCAGGTATGCATATTTATATCCCACAATGAGCAAGAGGGCTCCCCTTGTGGCTCAGCTGGTAAAGAAAGCGCCCACAATTCGGGAGACCTGGATTCCATCCCTGGGTTGGGAAGATCCCCTGGAGAAGGGAACAGCTACCCACTCCAATATTCTGGCCTGGAGAATTCCATGGACTGTATAGTCCATGGGGTCGCAAACAGTCGGACACGACTGAGTGACTTTCACTTTCACTCACTAACTGCTGGGCACTGCTGTAACTTTGTATCCCCCAAAGCCCTTAGCACAGAAAGCTACATAAATAGCAAGTATTTTATATTTATTTAAGATAATTTTAGTAAAACTCTGAATAAATCTGCCTTTATCAATAAAGGCATGTCACTCACATGGGGCAATCAGTTGGCAACTGTGAAGGTAAAAGCCAACAAAAATGTAGAAGAAAAGGATGAGTGTCAAAGTCGAAGCAAGGGGCAGCCAAATGTAACTATGTTCACACTGGGTTTCTTTTAATATTACAGTAAATGATAAATGTTATTACAGTAAATGTTATATATATAGTATATATAATATATATACTTATTATATAGTATATTATATATAATTGTATATATTTATATTTATATTTATATATAATATATATGATATATAATAATATTATATATTATAGCATATATAAATGTTATTGTAGTAAATAATAAATAAAAGAAATTCTTGTCTTATCTGTATTTTGTATTGGCTATTTATCTTATATCTCAATTCATTTAAAAAATCAGTCAAGATCTGAAAATCAATCTGGAGCTGCACTAGCAAGCTTCATTTTACTGTGAGAGTGGGTTCCCCACTAAGTAGCACTGGGGCATCCATCTATTTTAAAAAGCATTAAAATGAATTTAATTTGCTGTTGTCGCTTAGTTGCTAAGTTGTGTCCGACACTTGCGACCCTATGGAATGTAGCCTGCTAAGCTCCTCTGTCCATAGGATTTTCCAGGCAAGAATACTGGAGTGGGTTGCCATTTCCTTCTCCAGGGAATCTTCCTGAACCAGGGATCGAACCTGCATCTCCTGCTTTGCATGTGGATCCTTTACCGCTAAGCCACCAGTGAAGCATTTAACTTATTACAATGATTTCCTTGAACTTGACAACCTAATCTATCATTGATATGCAATTGATTTGTCTAACTTACAATAAAAATAAATCACTGAACAATATATTTTAAAATCGGCTATTAGAAGTTGGAGCACAGTATGTCTCCAGTAGTGAATATCCATCTTTGCTGTGTACAGGAGCTTTGTCATGGAAACAGCACTGCTTTACTGAGGAAATGATGAGATAAATATTAAAAGCTTATAATTTAAGATGTCAAAACGTCATCCAAGGCTCTATGAAATACAAAACTAAATACCTGCCTCACATGCACAATCTGAGAATCAAGCTTGATGTAATCACTGTTTATTAACAAATGCTGATAATGATCTGCCATCTGTACTAACAGAGGTTATCACTGAACGGAGCCAGTCTTTAAGCTTCACTGCTTCGTTCTGTGTGCTCAGCCATGTCCAACTCTCTGTGACCCCATGGACTGTATAGTCCACCAGGCTCCTCTGTCCATGGAATTCTCCAGACAAGAATACTGGAGTGGGTTGCCATTTCCTACTCAGAGGATCTTCTCAACCCAGAGATCGAACCCATGTCACTTGTGTCTCCTGCATTTGCAGGCGGATTCTTTACCACTGTGCCCCCTAGGAATCCCTGCTTCTCTCTGCAATCAACCACAAAACAAAGCACCCTAAGTACTTCAAAAGTCTTTAAGACTCACCTCAAGTAACATACATCAAGAATTTTTTTGAAGTAAAATTATATGCTGAAAACCTTAAATAACTGTTTAGGATAAAACTAAGTTTTTATTTCACATCATGGGGTTGCAAAGAGTTGGACATGATTGAGTGACTGAACTGAGCTGAACTGATGTGTTTTCATGTCTTTTTGTAGTCAATCTACCTTTTTTCCATGAAGTTAATGAATATTCCACTGATTTCTTTTTTCTTCAACAAAGGTCAGTGTTAGAGACTATGCTGACAATCATAAATTAATGAGTCTTCATTTTCTATTTACAAGTTGAAAAGCAAATAGATGAAAACTTCTGAGTGTTTATTTTCCTTTTAAATCAAATATGTGCCAAATACATGGTAAAATATTTAAATTTAATGACTATCTGTAAGTCTTAAAACATGCTGTACCACCTATTAGTTTGCTTTGCAAGCTCAATATAAGCTAGGGCCCAAAAGAAAATTGGCTGGGTAAATAATTATTAGTTTTAGAAAGAACAGCATTGTTACAGACATTCATTCATGACTCCATTAATCCTCACAAAAGTAAGAATAAGTTCCACATTTTAAATATTAGACTAGTGAGGTTCAAGGAAGTTAAGTGATTTGCCAATAACTATATATCTATTACATAAAGTCTGGACTTAATCCCATGGTTATATTCTTTCTGCACCAGATACAAAATAAAACTACACTTATAATGCATGGTATTCAACATTCATAGAAACCCAAGGAGGATGATAATATTATTTTCACTTTATATTATAAATGAAGAAACTGATTCTTCAATCTCAGGGAACTTCCCCAAGGTCATGTAACTTGAAAGGTATTAACCCACAATTTAAATTCATAGCTGTGCTTTTTATAATCCTTTGAAGGAATTCGGCTTTGAAAGGACAAAGACGTCTGAGAGAGCTAAATGGGAGGATCAAAAGAGGATTTTTTTCTTAAGGCAAAATGCCTTGATTGTATTTACAGGACACAGGGAGAAAATGCTGAGGAATGACTCTGAAGCACTGATGCAAAAATTAACAGAGAACAGGAAAAATCTCTTGAGTTTATAAGGAAGAAGTGATTTGGAAGTAAAGAAGGGCTTATTAAAAATAAACTCAAACTCTTATAGCAAAGAATCACTACAAGATAATGGGATGTATATGTCTAGCATTCTACCTTCCTATCATCTTATGTCAAGATCTCCTTTCTTATAGGAACACCATTTCATTTTTCAGGAGGGGTTGACCCAGATCATTACCAGCACAGAGGTGAACTTAAGACCTGGGCCAGGCCCATCAGAACACTGGAACTTCCTGACCTCAGTAACCAACTCAAGAATGGCAGACCCCCAAGGGCAGGATCCTCCAGGGTTTTTGCTTGCTTGTTCTGTTTAAGTGCAGAAGCTATAGCAAAAGATAAACATGATGCCTTCTGAATGAAGCTGTAAAACTGAAAAGATATGAAGACAGGCCAAGTTGCAGACAAACTGCCCACTTTCTGCTCTGCCTTTGTAAGTTAAAGCAAGAAACTCTAAGCACAACAGAGATAAAGAGATGCAGATTTCCGATGACAAAATATGAACTCTGGAATATCAAGCGTATCAAAATCATCTCTGCTCTGGACTTCCCAGTTATGTGAGCCAATATATTTCCTTTTAAATTTAAACTACTTTGAGTTCATGTTATGTCACATGTAGCAGAAAGATTCCTATATAATATCATGGCGCAAATATTTTTACTTATATAAGCATATAAAGACACTAGGAAGCCTTTGTTTTGTTACCTCGGATTTTGTAGAATCTTTATGTTCAGGAAAACTAAGAAGTAGCTCTACTTCTCATTTCTTAAGTTTATTGGTTAAATCTTACCCAAAGCTCATTTGTTTTTTCTTTTTGGGGGGGGGGGACATTACAAAGATTTGTAATTTTTAAATCTTATATTATTTTTAAATGTAGCACACAGAAAAAGACATAAAAGTTAAGATTTTACTTCATAGAATAAATGATTAAGAAGTATAAACAGGTTAAGAGCTAGAATATTATTTACTCCTGAAGATCCCTATGTGTCCCTTCCCAGTCATGATTCCAACTTTCTCCAGGAAGGTCAAGATCCTGACTTTAACTGTATTGACTTCATTGGTATTATCTGTATTTTCCATCTATATAGCATCCTAAAAAAAAACAGAGTTTACTTTTGTCGTTATTGAATTATACTAAATGGAATCATACCAAATGATACCAGTAATTTGCTTTCTTACTAAACTTGATGCTTGTATGAGTCATTCACAACAGCCCATGTAGTATAGTAACTTCCCAGGTGGTGCTAGTGGTAAAGAATCTGTCTGCCAATGCAGGAGATGTAAGAGATGCGGGTTCGATCCCTGGGTCAGAAGATCCCCTGGAGGAGGGCATAGCAACCCACTCCCGTATTCTTGCCTGGAGAATCCCATGGGAAGAGAAGCCTGGTGGGCTACGGTCCACGGGGTCACAAAGAGTAAGCCATGACTGAAGTAACTTAGCATGCATGCAAGCATGTAGTGCAAAACATTTCTTTCATTGCTGTATAGTGTCCCATAATATGAATAAACCACAATTTATCCATTTTGATGTCTAATTACAATTGTAAAATTAGACATTATAATAATGGGCATTTGAGTTGTGTGATCATTATAAACACTGATCCTATAGTATAAACTGTAATTATGATCCTATTTTAATACATGATTCTAGTGTAAAAGTAGTGAAAGTGTTAATTACTCAGTCATGTTCTATTCTTTGCAACCTCATAGACTGTGGCCCGCCAGGCTCCTCTGTCCATGGAATTCTCCAGGCAAGAATACTTGAGTGGGTAGCCATTTTCTTCTCCAGGGGATCTACCCGACCCAGGGGTCAAACCCAGGTCTCCCACAATGCAGGCAGATTCTTTGCCATCTGAGCCACCAGTATACAGGTTCTTAAATTTGACTAAAGTATATACTGAGAGTGGAACTAACTGGTATGCATATCTTTATCAGATAAAGCAAAACTGGTTTCCAAAGGAGTTGTGCCTAGTTACAGTTTTTGAAAAAATGCAATACTTTTAAACATTCTGGCTTTTCCAAAAATAATCTTTTTTGCAGCTGGAAAGCTTCCATACATGCTGATATTATGTATATATATACACACACACACAGTGATTTAACCTTAAAAAGGAGCACAATCTTCTGAAAGTCTAAAAAAGTATGTTTGATTAAAAAAAACTTTAAAGCTGACAATAAACATATGAGAGAAATATACTAGAGTTAAAAATTATCCAAAATACTTTACATAGTATTTAGAATAAATGAATGTTCAAAAGATATTATTTATTATACTAATAATATAATGATATTAGCAATAATTATTGCATATTTGACTTTAAAGGCAAACACTATGATTACAAGCAATCTGTGGTGTAACAGCTTTTTTGAACTATAAATGATAAATTTCTTATAATTCCATCAATGGATGTAACAGCATCTATGTGATAAACATTTAATTCTTCCAGTGCTTTACTACAAGTTACAAAGAACATTATCAAAGCATCTGAAAATTTCCAAGCACCAGGAAAAGATATTTATTTCTTAAAACTATTCAGACATGGAAAAACTTTAAAATTCTAAATTTTGGTTCTTAAACCTACTTTCATTTTTGGTCTTTCTTTCCTCTTAGGCAGTGAACGTGAAATATAAATGACCATGGGTGAGGAAGACAGCATCCCAGAAAGAAGCTGCTTCTGACAATGATTAATGTGGAGCTGCCAAAGGATATGTGGCAGCAAAAAGAAGCCACTGCTTATGTAACTGATGAAAAATTAGTCAGTAAGGCCCTAATAACGTATCTCCCTGGAATCCGAGATAGTGTATTTGATGAATTGTTTAAGCTAGACTCTATTCTTTTACCTATTTATACCATGGGGACAACATGAAATACAGAAAAGAAAAAATTATAGTTAGCTTCTCTTATTCAAATTGGTTAATGGATATATTGGTCTTCCAATGAAATATGCTGATTAATAGAATTATCACAGGTATTTTCAATAAAATTACAATCTAATCTGTTTTTCACTAACATTGATTATCAGTTTATCTTTCCTCCAGGATTCTGAAGGCATTTCTATATCTCCAGTTATTTTTATAAGCCATGACAACAACTGCGTAGTTCTATTAATGTAGAAAGTGTAGAAACTAGACTACATTTCTATTCATCTTGTGACACACTTTGGAGACAATTTTGTTGAGTATGTTTACAATAGCTGACTTTCCACGACCTTTATAATAGAAGAGCAGATAATGTAAAAAAAAAATCTGGGTTATTTGAGTTTCTTAGCTATTTGAATCACTCTCTTTTTTTCAGGGAGAAAATGTGTCCAACTAAACATGAACTTACAGTTAACTAAACTTCTGTTAAGTCTCAGAACAGATTTCCTAAAGTGATATTCTTCTCATTGAGGTTTAATAGATATGTGTTTCACAGGTCTAATAGATATGTGTTTCACAGGCCTAAAATGCTAAACTATGACATATTCAAAGACTACTTTGTAGAAGACGAAGCTTCACTATCTGTGGCCTGAACATAAGCTTCTCATCAGAGCGATCATGAAAGCTCCTTTTAGAAAAATGATGGTTTTGAACCTTGATGAAAACAACTATCACTGCTTCCAGCCTCCAGCCCCTTGTGTAGGGACATGACTATTCTAGATCTACTAGGGGGCGTTAGTAATAGAACTAAGGGCCCAAGAATTTATGACTATAAAGTACTTGATTATCACAGGAAATCTCAAGAAGGTGGTCTGTGGAGATGACAATAAAAGGACAGTAAGAGAACATCAAAACACCATAAATAGATGATAATGCCACAGAGAAAGAAATTGAAATCAAAGCTAGAGTGAATAATCACAATAGAACAACAGTATATTATTTTTTTTTTCATTTAAGTCAAATGATCAGAATTAGGACCATGAATCTACTATAATTGTTCTTCATTTTCAGAATGCAAACCGTAAAAAAAAAAAGTTTCTGTTTTAAACTTGGTCCTCTTTGCTGCATCTGACATTATACAATGCTGCTTCTCTGTTGAAAATCAAGAAACTCTTCAGAGATCCCTCTTCCTCATCAGCTCTTTAAATAATTGGCATTCCTGGGTTCTATTCTGTTTTTCTTCTATTTATTTTTCTGAAATGATCTGATCGACTCTCATCATTTCAACTTTGATTTCTCCCCAGAGTCAGTCTCCAGTATACAGCTGGCTGCTGGACAACTACTCAGATGGCCCTCAAATACCCTCCCTTTCCAAAATTTTAAAACTAAATTCATCATCAACTCCTAACCTTTTTGCTTCTATTCAATCTCAATGGATGTGTTTTCTACCTCAGCTCAAAATACCGAAATTTACCCGGTCGCTTAAGCAACGAAAACAAGACAGGCTACCTTTGACCCTTCCTCTGTCATTCCATCCATGAAACCTACCAATCTTGCCTGCAGAAAAATGATTCTTTCTTTTTCTCTAAGTCTCAACAGCGCTCATTTAGATTGCTATCTCCTAACTGGTATCTCTGCTATTGCATGCTTCTTTTCAGTTTCATCCTCCACGTGGATATAAGAATTTATCTGAAATGAAAATCAGATTGTCATTCCCTTGCTTCAAACTGATTATGGCTCCTCATTAGGTACAGAATAAAGCCTCTAAAGAATAAAGCCTACATTTCTTGATATTAAGTCTTTATGATTTGTTCCCTGCCCATGTGTCCATTTTTATCTCACATATCTTTCTCTGCATACACTTTCTATAGCAATGATATAGAAACTGTCATTTCACTGTTCCCTTTATATATTGTGCCCTTTGTTTTGCCATACATCTGCTCACCAAGCAATCTCTACTCCTCTTATCTATCTTGTCTTCCCCCAACCTCATTTATGTCTTGGCAAAGCTACCACCTCTTCTAGAAAGTCTTTTCTGAAAGTTCTCCTCTCTTCTCTTATTCTGTGCATCGCTTTCACTTAGCACACCATAAGTCCTCTATAGTGATCATCACAAAAATAATGAAGATACATAAAAAGAATTAAAATAATAGGTATGTGCCTACATTACCTGTGCCCCATTCCAGCCCTAAGGCCTTTGAAAACACAAACAATAAATTATTCATATTTGTAATCCTACATCTTAGCCCAGTACTGACAACTGATCCTCAATAAATGTTCTGTCAAATGAAGGTGACTAAGAAGAAAGAGAATGTACAAAAATAAATCACAGAAGAGGTAAAAGACTTCCTTGTCACATTCCTTCATGATGCTCCTGGTCCTGCTCACATTTGGGCAGATACATTGACTTCCTCAACCCTAGTGGGTTCTAGTTAAAAATAACTCCAAATAAGCAATTTACTCCCTACCAGCCCACAAAATTAATTCTACTGAGAAACTAACTGTCATGTTCTTGACATCAGATCTCTTATTTTCTCACCAAAAGTACAGGTTTAAAAAGAAATGCCATGTGTAATCTCCATCAGGTAAATGGAGAATAAGAAGGGAGAAAAAAAAAAAAAAAAACGAGCAGAAAATACAATGAATTTGGCAGCACTATGCCATTTATTACCTGGAAAATTACTTACATGTAGCAGCAATACAGCAGCAAGAAAAGACTGTCCTTGACAGTAGCCAATGTCTTCGTCATAGACAGAGTAGGCCTAGAGAAAAGATGAAAGGAAAGAAATATTATAAACATTCACAGATTTTAACCTAAGTGCTAGTTCACAGCACGCTGCTACTTGTTCTTATCCCTGGCCTGTCCAGCACAATTTCACTGATCCCTCATCTTGAATGTGCAGCCATTAGCACAGTGGAGTCCTTCAAAGAGGCCGCACACTTCCTAAAGCAATTCTAGATGGCCCATTATTCCCAGGTTCATCTTTAGAATCTGGAATAAAAAGATGCTCAGAGCACCTAAATTAATTTTTAAAGATCCATTATGGTTTGTGGTCAGGCACACAAGACTATGGGAGGCAAGAGCAAAAGGTGGAGGAGGGTAGAAGGGTTCTACAGTGGATGTGGGAATTCTAATGCACCATATGGGGGAACCCTGTAGCACAGATACCATAACCTAATAGACTCCCCGCCTCAAATCACCCTCTCTGGCCTCTACATGTTCTCAGACTTTGAGGGACACTTACATATCTGTTGTATACTATTTTTCTTTTCTTATATAACCCTTTATAATATAAAAACCATTTATGGCTCCAGGGTAGTAAAAGGTAGACAGTGTGGGCTAGAGCTATAGTTTACTGACCCCTGGTTTAAAACAACAACAACAAAAAATAATTCAGGTGCTCTCCCATTTATTTTTAAAATACAAACAACCCCAACTGTGCTGTTTAAATCCTGGACATGTACCCCATTCCATGTATCCTATCTATCTGTGGCACTTCATTTTAGTGAAGGCATCTCCATTTAATGTACTTAATATAATACAGTGCACTGTGATTTTTTAAGTATAAAAATTCTCTCTGTCCAGGGCAATGGTTATCAAAGATAACGAGGAACAGTTATCATATCTTCCATATGCCAAGGTAATCAGGGTATAAGGACTAGAATTCTTTTTTTTTTAATTAAAAAATCTTTATGGAAATATAGCTTCTATTCAATGAAATGCATACCTTTTAATTTCACAGTTCCTTATGTTGAGTCATTCATGTAACTCTGACATTATAGAATATTTATATCATTCTAGAACGTCCTTCATGACTCTCCGAAGTCAAACCACCTCCACCCAGGCTACCAGTGAGCTGATTTTTTTCACAATTATTAGCTTTGCATTTTTAGAAGAATTTCATAAAAATGGATTAATATATACTCTTTTGTGTCTGACTTTTGTCACTCAGCATAATGTTTCTGAGATCCTTCAATGTTGTTGAATACATCAGTAAATCATCCACTTTTACTACTGAGGAGTATTCCACTGTATAAGTATACCACAATTGGTCTATCCACTCCCCCACTGGTGAACATATGGGTTTTTTCCCCCAGATGGGGGCTGGTACAAATAAAGCTGGTTTGTAAACACAAGGCTGCTTCTTGTGTACATAGATTTTCATTCAGTTCAGTTCAGTCGCTCAGTCGTGTCTGACTCTTTGCGACCCCATGAACCACAGCATGCCAGGCATACCTGTCCATCACCAACTCCCGGAGTACACCCAAGCCAATGTCCATTGAGTTGGTGATGCCATCCAACCATCTCATCCTCTGTCGTCCCCTTTTCCTCCTGCCCTCAATCTTTCCCAGCATCAGGGTCTTTTCCAATGAGTCAGCCCTTCGCATCAGGTGGCCAAAGTATTGGAGTTTCAGCTTCAACATCAGTCCTTCCAATGAACACCCAGGACTGATCTGCTTTAGAATGGACTGGTTGGATCTCCTTGCAGTCCAAGGGACTCTCAAGAGTCCTCTCCAACACCACAGTTCAAAAGCATCAATTCTTCTGCACTCAGCTTTCTTTATAGCCCAACTCTCACATCCATACATGACCACTGGAAAAATCATAGCCTTGACTAGATGGAGCTTTGTTGACAAAGTAATGTCTGCTTTTGAATATTCTGTCTAGGTTGGTCATAGCTTTCCTTCCAAGGAGTAAACGTCTTTTAATTTCATGGCTGCAGTCACCATCTGCAGTGATTTTGGAGCCCCCAAAAATAAAGTCAGCCACTATTTCCACTGTTTCCCCACCTATTTGCCATGAAGTGATGGGACCAGATGCCATGATCTTAGTTTTCTGAATGTTAAGCTTTAAGCCAATTTTTTCACTCTCCTCTTTCACTTTCATCAAGAGTCCCTTTACTTCCTCTTCACTTTCTGCCATAAGGGTGGTGTCATCTGCATATCTGAGGTTATTGATATTTCTCCCGGCAATCCTGATTCCAGCTTATGCTTCCTCCAGCCCAGCGTTTCTCATGATGTACTTTGCATATAAGTTAAATAAGCAGGGTGACAATATACAGCCGTGACGTACTCCTTTTCCTATTTGAAACCAGTCTGTTGTTCCATGTCCCTTGGGTAAGTACCTAGGAGTGGAGGTTCAAAGTTCAAATGCTAAGTGCATGTTTAACTTTGTAAGATATTGCCAGATTATTTTGCAAAGTGATTGCTCAGTTATTGCCTCCAAATCAGCAAAATATGAGTACTCACTGCTCACATTCTTGTCAATACTTGGTATTGCCAGTCTTTTTCCTTTTATTAATTCCTGTGCTTTTGACTTAAATTTCTCTGATGGCTAATGACATAGAATGTCTTATACTGTGTTTTTAGGCAACTAATACACCTTCTTTTGAGGTTATCTCTTTGAGTTTTGTTCATTTGTTTAATTCAGTTGCTCATCTTATCACTGTCGATTCATGAAAATTCTTTATACATTCTGTTGACAGAATCATTATCTGACATATGTATTACCGGTATTTTCTCCCAGTGCCTTTTGAAGAACTGTTGCTATCTTTTAACCTTCTGCCAATGATGACATTATCACACCCTCATTTAATGAGAGAAAAATTAGATCACGGAACTATTTCCTAATGAATTTTAAGGAAGCTTTTCTTCATTATAACCAGTTTCCCAAGATCAGCCTAATTATAAAAACTGAAAGATGGACTACCATCCTTTTATTTATTTAATTTTCTTTGATTTATATAGTTTTATTTATGAGTGCTTATTTGTACTTTTATCCAGAGCTCATGGATTGGGGGTGTGTGTGTGTGTGTGCGCGCGTGCGCACACAAGGATTACAGAGAGAAAAGAAAAGGAACAATTAACAAAGAAAGAGGGGAGAGGTTCTAGTACTATCCTTATTTAGCACATCCCTGATGGTTCTCCATTACTTCTTTTTCCACGAACAAGGAACTCTGAGATTTCTTGATTAGACATCATGTCACATATTAGCATTGAGGCTTCCCTTTCTCATAAAAGATAGTCTAAGCTGAGGATTCCTTAAAACTGGGGATCTCTAAAGGCAATCATGCTTCATCAGTCCTGACATAATTTTGACAAATGTTTGATCCATCTTTATATATTTAATAGTTACTGAGAAGTGTGCTATGTACATGCGCAATTTGCTATACATGCACATTTGTTTTACAAGAGAAGTCCAACATAAAATAAAGGTCCACAGTCCACCAGAGGAGTCCACCAGAATTCAGTGACCCCACAAACTATTCTCTAACTGAAGAGCTGAGGATAAAAGTACATGTCAGCAGTATATCGATCTTACTTTCTAATTATGTTATTGCTTTGGATTAGGTTAGCAACAAAAACGACTTTTCAGAGGCCACCTAATAAATCGATTTTATGATTCATAGTTTGAAAAACACAATGTTCTAGTATGTTCTTTCCCTTGGAGTTCTTCCAAGCATTCTTTGGGTTTAGTCTAAACCTCCTCTAACTGAACTGAACCAAATCCTATCCCTCCATTTGAAACTTGCCTCTCTTTTGCACCACACGTTCTTGTCCCACTCCTCACTGTAATTGCTTCCCTGGCCA